>NW_027256884.1:17089644-17689644 GCF_029215685.1 Pituophis catenifer annectens | reverse complement strand
ACTGTCCGAAGACGTCTCCGTGGTCATGTGGCCAGCATGACTAAATGCCAAAGGCGCACAGAACGCTGTTACCTTCCCACCAAAGGTGGTGCCTATTGTTCTACTTGCATTTTTTACGTGCTTTCAAACTGCTAGGTTGGCAGAAGCTGGGACAAGTAACGGGAGCTCACCCCGTTATGCGTCACTAGGGATTCGAACCGCTGAACTGCCAACCTTTCGATCGACAAGCTCAGCGTCTTAGCCACTGAGCCACCGCGTCCCCTTTTATTCCTATTAAATATCCCCAAAAGCACTGCAATACGTTGCTATATTCTGTCTAGTGAGATTGTTATTCTATAAACAGAGGCTACAAAAAAGGTACGTGGCACAGCTCTGTATTTCTAAAACAATTTGAAGTGTTCATTTCCACCTCGTGACATACCTTTAAGTAAGTAATGCAGAATGTCTGGTAACATTTATCTTCCTCTAGCCAATTTTGCTAGTGTGAGTGGTTGATATTATTCATGCTTTTATTTATTTATTACTGTGATGTTGCACGTCATCAGAAATCTTTATTTTGCCCAGGTTGCCAATGCTGTTTGATGAAAGGAGAATAAATCCATAATAATATTCCGTGTTTGCACTTCTAAATTTAAAATATCCCAGCGATAAGATTTTCGACTTAGACTTCAACTTTTATGATTTTGTTATTTTGCTATTTTTTTTTTAATGGTTAAATGATACAAAACAAAAGAGGAAACTTTAAGGGAGATGTCTTAACACATACACTGACATGGCAACAGTCCGTTTTATTGTCAGCATTCTTAATGAACAGCATCCCCATTAACAATTGGATGGACAATAATAATCAATATATTTTTGATTCTAAACTTTCTGCAGCGGTTTGTTGTTTATTTATTTATTTATTGGTTCGATTTGCCGCCCTTTTCCAGAGACTCAGTGTGGCTTACAATGAGTTAAGCAATAGCCTTCATACTTTTGTATATACCTGCTTAGTAGGGCTTTCGCCCCCCCCCCCAAGCGGTGTTCTTTTTTATACAAAGTCAGTTTATTGCCCCCACAATCCGGGTCCTCATTTTACCTACCTCGAAAGGATGGAAAGCTGAGTCAACGTTGAGCCTGGTGAGATTTGAACTTGCAGTAATTGCAGGCAGTTGGTGTTACTTAACAGTGTTTTTAGTCTGCTGCGCCACCAAGGCGCAGCAGACTAGTTGTTCATTGACTTGTGTTGTTAACACTGCATTTTTTTTATTTATTTATTTTTTGCTTAGCATGCATGGCATTTATTGGCAGAATAGACACTAGGAAATAAGAATGAAAAACGGACTGAAGACTTAATAGCAATAGCTATAGCACTTCTATACCACTTCATAGTGCTTTACAGCCCACTCTAAGCAGTTTACAGAGCCAGCATATTGCCCCCAATAATCTGGGTCCTCATTTTACCGACCTCGGAAGGCTGAGTCAACCTTGAGCCTGGTGAGATTCCATCTGCCAAACTGCTGGCAGCCGGTGATCAGCAGAAGTAGCCTGCAGTACTGCCATCCAGCCACTGTGCCACCGCGGCTCATGATGCATTATTATTTTCTGACTATTTGCTCCTTGCCTCCCAATCCTATCCTAGAGAACAACTGTTTACAGGTAGTTCTCGACTTACATTCAAAGTCCATTCAAAGTTACAACAGCACTGAAACAAAGTGACTTATGGCCATTTTCACACTTATGACCATCACAGCATTCCCCACAGTCACATGATCAAAATTCAGATGCTTGGCAACTGACTCGTATTTATGACAGTTGCAGTGTCCTGGGGAAATGTGTTCAGCTTTTGCGGCCTCCTGACAAGCCAAGTCAATGTGGAAATTGATTCAACAGATTCAATTAATGGCCATGTTCCTAACTTAAGAATCGCAGGGATTCACTTGACAAGTCTGGCAAGCAAAGTTGTAAAATGGAAAAATGGGAAATGGGAAAAAAAAATACTTAATAACTGTCTTGCTTAGCAACACCAGAGCCTTGGTGGTGCAGCAGACTAAAGTGCTATTAAGTAGCACCAGCTGCCTGCAATTACTGCAAGTTCAACTCTCACCAAGCTCAAGGTTGACTCAGCCTTCCATCCTTCCGAGGTAGGTAAAATGAGGACCCGGTTTGTGGGGGCAATAAGCTGACTTTGTATAAAATAGAACACCGCTTAGTGGGACCCAAAAAAAGCTCTACTAAGCAGGTATATACAAAAGTATGAAGGCTATTGCTTAACACATTGTAAACCACCCTGAGTCTCCGGAAAAGGGCGGCATATATATCGAACCAATAAATAAATAAATAAATAAAAACAGAAAATTTGGGCTCAATTGGATTGCAGGAACAAAACTTGATAAGTGGTTTTTCCCCCCCCCTTTTTTTTTCTTTCCCATATGTGAAACTGGATCTAGTAAAAGATATTTTTCACCAACAAATATGCAAAATTGATAAAAATTCAGATCTACAGCAGCCTGAATATTTTACTGGAGGCTTAATGTTATTATATTGTAATTCCCACTAGAAAAATACTAGTTGAATTTTAAGAGGAAAAAACAAAAACAACAACAACAAAAAAAGCTAAGAAACATTTCAATAAAGCTGGCACAATTTCTGCTGGGTTTTCTATGGATCCCTAAGCATGTGTTTTACAATTGCTTTTGCATATAGCTATCGCATTACCCTCATTTATCTGCTTCTGTTTTATGTGTCTTCTGCTATCAAAGCCTGCTTGATCCACTCAGACTCAACATAATAATGTGTCCTAGCCCTTAGAGTCAGATTTTGGCTTGCCTCTTATGTGCAGATGAGGAAGGGTTATAGACGTGAACTGGATTCAGGCCAAATAGCATTACTCTAAATTGTTTCAGAGTGAATTTTGTTGTTTAATAAGAGTCGGTATTGCCCTGTGCAAATTCACTAACCTTATTCCTAATGTAGCTGGTACTCTGACAAATCAGCCATCAATAGGCGTATAGGCATATGCCGCACCTACATACCTTTCAAAAGAGACAATCAACAAGCCAAAAAAGGACAAAAAAGACCAAACATCCCCTAACCAGTATTTATCAACCAGATGAAAGCATAGATGAACACCAAGATTAATATCAAACCAACACCAAGAATTAAACAATACCCCAGTCCAGGAACTGCCAAATAAACGGGCCAATCAAAGAACCACCAAGTTCTCCTCCACCAGCACTAACAATGCAACCATATGAAGTTAGTTAGCTTGAGAGACTACTCCATAGTCACCCAATGAGTTTTTAAAGCATGCTGTATCACAATGAATCTCTGTATCACAATGGAGCTATTGTTATAAAACACATACACACACATACACAGAATTTTGGGTTTTGCAATAGCTTTTCTGTATGGATCTCGAAAGTTCATGTTCCTGAAAGCAAGCTATGTGCACCCAGAATTGATGTTCTTGTGGCCCACAAAATATAAAACTGAAGGTTCTTCAAGCATTTTGCTTACCCTTCCTTATTATGATGGTTGGGTTATTTGGAAAGAGTGGGGAAGGCAGTGGAATTTTGAAGGCACTTATGAAATGAAGTTACAATCAGTGAAGGAAGGCTACGCCTGCCTCAATTTTTAGAGCAACAATTCATAGATAGATGTTTTTATATTCCTTTCCCAAATTAATTTTATTTATTTGTATTTTATGTAGTTATTAAATTTTTATGCCACCAATCTCTACTATAAAGTAACTCTGGGAGGCTTTATTTAAAGCTTAAATCCTAGCTTCATCTATAAAATGAAAGTATGTTATAATACAATCCTGGTAGTCCACGCAAAGATGCAGTCCACATAATGAGGTATAATTGATGTACATGAACATGTAGAAGTTGTCTTTATTTCATGATACCTGAATATGAAAACTAAAAGCAATTTACAGTGTGTCAGTTTATTGGGGTATCTAGTCACTGTTATTTAAAATGCTTGTAAAAATTCTACAGAGTAATGGACAAGAATTATTGTAACTGTTGCTACGCAAAAAGTTAAAAGGGACACGGTGGCTCAGTGGCTAGGATGCTGAGCTTGTCAATCAAAAGGTTGGCAGTTCATTGGTTCGAATCCCTAGTGCAGTATAACGTGGTGAGCTGCCGTTACCTGTCCCAGCTTCTGCCATCCTAGCAGTTCGAAAGTACGTAAAAAATGCAAGTGGAAAAATAGGGACCACCTTTGGTGGGAAGGTAACAATGTTCCTTGCGCCTTTACACAAGTTTCTCTAAAGGGAGATTACAGGTGTTGACTCACATGGGACTTACACAAATATGCACATTTAAAATAAAATAGAATAGAATAGAATAGAATAGAATAGAATAGAATAGAATAGAATAGAATAGAATAGAATAGAATAGAATAGAATTCTTTATTGGCCAAGTGTGATTGGACACACAAGGAATTTGTCTTGGTGCATACATTCTCGGTGTACATAAACAAAAAGATACATTCATCAAGAATCATAAGGTACAACACTTAATGATAGTCATAGGGAAACAGTCAATATAAATCTTAAGGATATCAGCAACAAGATTACAGTCATACAGTCATAAGTGGGAGCAGATGGGTGATAGGAATGATGAGAATATTAATAATTGTGCAGACTTAGTAAATAGTTTGACAGTGTTGAGGGAATTATTTGTTTAGCAGAGTTGGGGAAAAAACTTATGTCTAGTCGTTCTGATGTGCAGAGCCCTATAGCATCATTTTGAGGGTAGGAGTTGAAACAGTTTATGTTCAGGATGCGAGGGGTCTGTAAATATTTTCAGAACCCTCTTTTTGACTCATGCAGTATACAGGTCGTCAATGGAAGGCAGGTTGGTAGTAATTGTTGTTTTTGTTTTTTTGCAGTTCTAATTATCCTCTGAAGTCTGTGTCTGTCTTGTTGGGTTGCAGAACCATTTATAGATGGTTCTGCAACCCAAGCAATGATAAAAAGGAATAATATTTAAATCATGGCCATCTTGACTTTGTTTCTGGTTTTCCTATTAACTGAAACATATTCATACTCATTCTTCCCTCACCTCCACAACTTTTAAATTAGAATGTCATAATCAAAAGCAAAAAACATTTTCGGATGAGAGACAAGCTTCCTGAGGATGGGGTCCAACACGAGTCTGAAAGCTCAGAAGACTAAACCTCTGGTCCCAATGACTGACCCAGATTGGTTCCTGCAACATTATCCTGAGACATGTATATTTGCTTTCATTCATAAAAAGCAAAATACTTGTAAATATCTCATGCAAGGTGAAGCTAGTTCATCAGCAAACTCGAGGAAAATAAATACAAGTGATGTTTTACGGCATTCTATATTACTTAGGAAGGTTGTTCTGCTTGCAATTGGGCAGTTTGTATCAAAGAAAAGGTCTTTAAAAGAGCATTGGTGCCACAGCAGACTAAAGTGCTGTTAAGTAGCACCAGCTGCCTGCAATTACTGCAAGTTCAAATCTCACCAGGCTCAAGGTTGATTCAGCCTTCCATCCTTTCGAGGTAGGTAAAATGAGGACCAGATTGTGGGGGCAATAAGCTGACTTTGTATAAAAAAGAACACCGCTGGGGGGGGGGGGGTTAGGGTTAGGGTTAGGTATATACAAAAGTATGAAGGCTATTGCTTAACACAATAGTAAGCCGCCCTGAGTCTCCAGAGAAGCATATAAATTGAACCAATAAATAAATAAATAAATAAATAAATAAATAAATAAATAAATAAATAAAGACTTATTTGACTCAAGAAATATCATGCTGATGACTGGAAAGTAATTTACACAATTTGCTATCTGATAGTTTAGCTCTATCATTAGATAGCCAGGCAACCTCTTTGACACATTTGTGGAAGAAATAGTCAGAAGTGACTGCTTATTTTATCCACAAACCAAGCCCTGCTGGAAAGGCCTACCATATTGTATTACAGGAGGCTACTTAAATCTGGCCTAATTACAAAAAAGAAAGGTTAAATATTACCACAGTGCTTTTTACTATAATAATCATCACTTCCCAAAGTCCCCAAGCTTTCCACATGGAAAAAACAATTCTTCTTTTTTTCATGTAACCTACAGTTATTAGTTTAGTTTAGTTTAGTTTAGTTTAGTTTATTTGATTTGTATACCGCCCTACTCCCGAAGGACTCAGGGCGGTGAACAACCAACAATAAAATACATAAATACACAAAATTTAAAACCCGATAAAATCAAATTAAACTTTTTGGCCCAGACAAATTAAAATACCCCAATAATTTAAAAACAGATTAAAATTTACATATTTATAAAGGGAAGAGATCAGGCCAAGCCTTCTTGATGGAATAAAAAGGTCTTCACAGCACGGCGGAAGGAGCGCAGATCCGGGATCCTCCGTATCTCCGGGGGGAGCTCATTCCAGATGGTAGGTGCCCCCACAGAGAAGGCTCTCCCCCTAGGGGCCGCCAGTCGACACTGTTTGGCTGACGGCACCCGGAGGAGTCCGTACTGGCCGGTGGGAGGCTATTGGTGGTAGTAGGCGGTCCCGTAAATAACCAGGCCCTAAGCCATGGTATTAAGGTACATATAATTAAAATCATAAGAATTTAGCAGTGCATTATTATTGTCCTCTAAGGGGCATGGTGGCTCAGTGGCTAAGACGCTGAGCTTGTTGATTGAAAGGTCGGCAGTTCAGTGGTTTGACTCCCTAGTGCTGCATAAAGGGGTGAGCTCCCTTTACTTGTCCCAGCTTCTGCCAACCTAGCAGTTCGAAAGCACGTAAAAAATGCAAGTGGAAAAATAGGGACCACCTTTGGTGGGAAGGTAACAGCATTCCGTGCACTTTTGGCATTTAGTCATGCTGGCCACATGACCATGGAGATGTCTTCAGACAGCATTGGCTCTTCAGCTTTGAAACGGAGATGAGCACTGCCCCCTAGAGTCGGGAACGACTAGCACATATGTGCAAGGGGAACCTTTGCCTTTTTATAATTGTCCTCTATCAAATTGTACACTGACAAATAAGAGTTAAAAATATTATATTGAAATTAAGTATAGTATTATGGTCTCATCTATGTGCATGATGTCAAGATGAACAGAATTTCATGTCTGATGTATATAACTGAACATCGTTAGACCTTCCTTGACTGGAATTCTAAGCAAAAACGATCCATGACTCCATTTCTTAGAGTGAGGTAAAGTGAAGAACAGCACAACAAAGCCAGGTCTGAGGCTCCTGCACCAATTCCCAAATGAAATTCCTCCAATTTCCATGTCTGCCCTCCCATTGGCCTCCTTGTATCCAATCAAATCAGATGTTTTAGGAATGGCCACCCTTGGAATGCAGTAATATCCTTCTCTCTAGTCAAGTGTCCTTGAAGTTGTTCTTCAGCTTCTCTCCCACCCACCCCAGAGTCTATGACAGGCTGGCACCAAAGCTAGGCAAAAGTGGGAGCAAGGTGGCAGATGTGACAAATATACACATAGAGTGGTGTGCACTGGAATGATAAAAGGACTCTTGAAGTAGTCTCAAAGCACTGCCCACTTATAATAAAGATTTACCACTTCAGAGGGGGGGGGAATAGCAAGTGAGCTTATTTAAAAATGCCAGGACAAATTACTATGAACTCAAATACATCCTTTGTGTAATTATGTGCAGTTTAAAGTATTCTCCTTAATTGTGATAATTTGGAACAAATTAGAGAGTCTTGAAGCAAGCTTGCAGTCTAGTCACTTGCTGGGCTCTTAAAATGCTAAAGAATAATGATAATAAAAAGAAAGAAAGCTAAAACCTGCTGAGTTTAGCTCCCCATAATTGATCATGTCATTGAAGTATGCTTGTGAAGTGATGAAGCGAAGTACGCCATTTTAATCTTCGCATTAAACCATCCAAGTTTTTACTGACCCAGTATTTTTCTCTTCGGTTACTTAAGCTAGTACTATTACAACATAGAATAAATGTCAAGAGGCTTTCATAAATGAATGCTAACTTAAAAATGAATGAAGACATTATTTTATTAGTAAATTAATATAACAAATGATCTCTCAGTCAACCTAGGTCCACTGCTACAAATATTTGCTTGCTATTAGTTCCTTTCCATTGGAGTAATGTCAACTGTCTTGTCAGTCTCAAAGTAGATCCAAGAATTGCCCTAGATTGACTGATCTACAGTTTTCTATCAATGTACAGTATGGAGGACATTGGCTCGTTCGAGTTCCAGACTAACCACTCAGCCTGCATTAGTGAGGCAGTTAGTAAATCTGAAAATAATAACAAAAGATATGCTCATGTGAAGAATTTAACCAAACTTAAACTCCTAGGATTAAATTATGGGATTCGGTTTGTTTTGTTTTTCATTAAAATCAAAAGTAATTAAAATCTTGCCCTGTGATCAGTGATCAAAACGTTTGTACATGTGGCTGCCCTGATGGGGTAGGAGTGATGGTGGTCTTAATGTCAAAAGGTTCTTCAAGGTTAAAAGGTTTTCCCTATAGTCCAAAATCAGATTCAATGTTTTACAGATATTGTGAAGATTCATGTGTCCTGTAAAGCTCTGAACACATAAAAGGGGAGAAATGTTTAATAGAGGAGAGGAGGAGGAGGAGGAGGAGGAGGAGGAGGAGGAGGAGGAGGAGGAGGGGGGAGGGGGAGAAAGAGCTTGGAGATGACTGGAGTTGTTTTTGAATGTCATGAACTTGCATTCAATGATACATAAGTGTATCAACAAGGAGAAATCTGAAGCTGAAGAGGTAGCAAGAGCAAACAGGACCTGCTGAGTGAAGGGATTGATGGAAATGTCTGCAGAGAACAGCCCAGATGTCAGCCAGGACATTTTGACAAAGTTCTAGAATTCAAGGAGAATAAATAATTATGTTTCTATCTTTCTTTCTCCTCCACACACACACAAGGGGACCACCGAAGGGAAGCACACAGAAAAAGACTGTGTGAGGGAAGGAATAAAAGAGATAAGACACTATAAAAAACATAATTTTGACATTCTCTGTATAGAACAGAACATGCATATTTCATTAAGCTAAGACTACTGTATATATTAACCATCAATGTAGATAGAAAATAACTATTTTGAGTGTGTATTTCTGGGAAATGTATGTCCCTTTTTCCTGCATTCCAGTATGATGGATGATGTTAGATGGCAAATGTCACATGACGTACCAAAAGAAACAAATCACACAAAAATCTTGACAATATGAGCTAGATTAAAATATGAATGCAAAAATCACCAAGCGCTGAAAAGTGAACTTGCTAAAGGAAGAAAACAGTAGAATACAAGAACATTAAAACACAAGAAGACTCAAATGTTTCGGAGGGAACTAATAAAAAGTTCTGATCTGGGACTAATAGTTTCAGAGGGATTCATTTTTACTGCAACTACAGCAGACAGGTCACTACCCATCCTAATGCTCCATGCACTCAATTAGGTTTACATGAGATTTAAAGGATTTGTTCCTTACGGTGAACTGTAATAGCTCAGAGTCCATGCAGCCAAAATCATGAGTATTTGAGATCAGATGAAATATGCCAATGAGATTGACCCCAAATGGTATAAAAAAATTAAAAATAATCAAACAACATTTTTAAATGTGAATGTCCTCGTGTTTTCCTATCTAGCTATCATCCATCCATCCTCAAGAGCTGATATTTGACTCAAGCAGTAGAGCTGACCTTCTTTTCTCTATTTGAAAGAACATTAAGTTGCACGGAGATGATGTTCTAAATTGGCTAACCAGGCAGAAGGAACAGGTGGTTCTCTGAAACGATGGAATGGGGAGAGAAATATAAAATAACTGTTAAGCTATTTAAAGATCCTTGTTTTGGTGAAGTTATTACACTCTTTGAGTCTCCAGGGAGGATAGCAATAAAGAAATATTATGATCTTAGGAAAACATGTTTTGCCAATTTCAGGATATTTCTTGTTCTACAATTTCTAAAAGTAGCACTCCACTCCATGTAGTACCTTTCTAACTGTAATAGCTAAGGTAATTAATTTTATTATCTATTCTTCTCCTACAGAGAAACTACAGGACAGAACTAAGAAAATGTATCATGCATAGTATAAAATCAACTGTCAAAATATTGAACTGATTTTTAAACTATTTATGGTGTTTAATCTTCCCTCTTCTTCTCTCTTGCATTGATGCAAATAACTTAGATTTTTAAAACTTCTTAAAGCACACTTCATGTATTATGACAACTCTCGAACAATTCTTGGTTTCCATCAGAGTAAAAAGATCAATGCAATATCCTCACCATTTTATTTTCTCCAAAGAGGATCCAGATCATTTACATGACAAATAGAATAAAAGCATTTATTTTCAACTCCTTACCAATAGAAGGATGTGATACATTTAGCTTTTTGAGAAAGTTTATTTATTTGAAAGAAAAAAGAAAAACAAAGAAAGACATTTTGTGCCGGAAGAGACTTCCCAAAAGTGCTTTTTCAATAGGCAGCTGAACTGTCTTTGTTTTTGCTAGAAGTTCTCATCCAGGAAGTTTCTTCAGATCTAAACTGAAGAAGCTTCTTGGATGAGAAGTGAAATGTCTTCAAGGTTGTTAATGGATGGGCTTGCATTTTAAGGTTTGAATTGTAGCCTGGGACCATAGGTGGGTTGCAGCAGGTTCTGACTAGTTCTGAAAAACTGGTAGCGGAAATTTTGAGTAGTTCGGAGAACCGGTAGTAAAAATGCTGGCCCCGTCCCTATCTATTCTCTGCCTCCCAAGTCCCAGCTGATCGGGAGGAAATGGGGATTTTGCAGTAACCTTCCCCTGGAGTGGGGTGGGAATGGAGATTTTACAGTATCCTTCCCCTACCACGCCCACAAAGCCATGCCACACCCACAAAGCCACACCCACAGAACCTGTAGTAAAAAATTTTGAAACCCACCACTGCCTGGGACACATGCTATTTTGAAACTTCAAAATATTTCAGACTATGTGGAATCCTAGGGATCTCCAAAACAGATTCAAAGGGAGGGAAGAAAAATCATTTTCATATGTTATGTACCATGCTACGATATACTTCTATTTGCCATCTTCTGTGTTTCAGAAAGATAATAGATTATTGCAAATGCTTTGACATTTCCCTCAGAATTCTGCTTTCATCTCAAGCAAAATTTATCAGTCATATCTAGCTATAATCACTAGTTGATTAAATTGCAGTAAAATTGCAGTTTATAACTATTTAATGCCAGTCTTTATGAGAAACATTGATGTAGGAAATACCTTGTAAGATTTGCCATAGTCTGAGTAGGTATGAATTCTGTCTGATAAATCTTTTAAAACAAAAGAGGAATGTTACATGTCTGAGATTTTGATAATTCTAAGTGCCCATTTTATTTACACTATATTTTAATACATTATATAAATGTAAGATTATTTATATTACTATTCAGGATGCTAGCAATGTATTAACATGGCAATTCTAGGATTAATAAATGGTATCAATAATGCTAATAATAACATTATGTATACTTCTCTTAAAGAACATTTTAACAAGAGAAAGCAAGACAGATTTTAGTGAAGAAATAAAGAAAGTGAAAAAATAAGAAAACTAAGAAAAATGAAGAGAGAAAAAAAGAAAGGAAAAGATTATAAAGTGGTTTACAGATATGAGCTTCTTCACAGCAGTTTTAAGAACATTTATCTTTGGGTCTCTCTAAGATTACATCATAATTTCTTTCTTTCCTTAATCTAATTTAATTATCAAACCCATAAATTACAACCTTTTATTATTTTTTTTAATTTCATCAGCAAAATATCCATACAAGGTTTCCAGATGCTAATAAATGTGGTTATTGCCCTTTCCCTAATCAGACAAGTTAATTTCCTCATCTCTGTTAATTCTATCATCTTCACAAAGCATTCCTCCTTTGTGATTATTACATTTTTGTGCATATAATAGTCTCACAGCAATTAACATATTCAAAAAACAATACTCCTGATTCTTAGGGTAAATTAGGTGACAAAAATGTATTGAATTCTATTTTACATGAGAGGGAATTGCTTCAGAGTTATTCAAGTACTGAGACTTATTCCTAACTTTGTTATTTTTGCAACAATTAAGAGTAGTACATAGGTAGCTATTTAGAAACAGAACACTGCCATTTCCGACACTTGTGTAATTTATGAAGATTCCTTCATAAACAACAATTCCTTTCCCCGAAAAATGTTTTCTATTTTAAAAAGTTCCCATTTGTCCCAGTTTGCACTTATAAAAGTAGAAGAAGATTGAATATCTGAACAGTCATGTGACAGGGATCAACAGCTTCTCTCTTCAGGTAGGTAGAAATCTCCATGCCATTTCCTTGGCAACAATATGGAAATTAGCCTCCCAATATAGGCTACTTGTATGGAATTTTCTTGTGATCTGCCTTTCCAGGGTGATGTTGTTTAGCTTATTTGAAATCAGCTCAGGTTGGATAGGGTACTGGCCCTAGTGTAATCGTTTAAATTCAATTAGAACAACATTAAAACATATTTCCTTACTTATTTACTTCACACTCCCTTTAAATTTGTAATACAAGAACTGGGATGTTGTTTGAACATTATGTATGGTCATCCTAAAAGATCCATTCCTTTCTTAGAGTTTTATTTCCAGTCCATCCTTGTAACTGAGATGTGCAGACAAAGAGAAGGAAGGAAGGAAGGAAGGAAGGAAGGAAGGAAGGAAGGAAGGAAGGAAGGAAGGAAGGTTAAAGTAAGGTAAAGTAGAAAACAGACAGCTTTCTACTTTACCTTACCTCACCATTCCTTCCTTCTTTCTTTCCTTCCTCCCTCCCTCCCTTCCTCCTTTCTTTCTTTCTTTCTTTCTTTCTTTCTTTCTTTCTTTCTTTCTTTCTTTCTTTCTTTCTTTCTTTCTTTCTTTCTTTCTTTCTTTCTTTCTTTCTTTCTTTCTTTCTTTCTTCTTTCTTTCTTTCTTTCTTCTCTCTCTCTCTCTCTCTCTCTCTCTCTCTTTCTTTCTTTCTTTCTTTCTTTCCTTTTTTCTCCCTCCTCCCCCCTCTCTCTTTCTTCTGCAGCTACATATCATTTTTCTTTTTTTAAGAAAGCTTGTGAGTTTATGTGGAGCTTGGAGTCATTCTTGTTAAATAAAGATAATGCTAGAGGCTGAGATTTTGTTTTACAGCATGTCTCATTACCATTTATTTATTTATTAGGGTCTAAGGCAGCCACTATAGGCTTCAGGCCTGCTTTTCAGTCTGTCTCCAGAGAAATGTTATAGCACAAAATGAAGGAGTCTTCCACTGACAGGCGTTTACTTTTATTACTGCAAAACGAGACCATAGATAGAAGCTCAGTGCACTATAGAACACTTTTGTGCTAAGAGAATTCTAACTAAGGGAGGTGTTAGGCAAGGCCTTGTTTTGGAATCTTTATTATTGATTTCTACATAATCACCATGGTTTCATCTTTTGATAATATGGCCTACATTTTCCCAAAGCTGTCAAAGCTCCTATATGCTAAGCAGACAGCTAAGCTGTCATTGAGTCCAGTTGGGCTAAAATACCTTTCTTTCTTTCTTTCTTTCTTTCTTTCTTTCTTTCTTTCTTTCTTTCTTTCTTTCTTTCTTTCTTTCTTTCTTTCTTTCTTTCTTTCTTTCTCTCCCTCCCTCCCTCCCCTCCCTCTCCCTCCCTTTCCTCCCCCTCCCCCTCCCTCCCTCCCTCTCCCTCTCTCTCTCTCCCTCCCACCATGATGGGACAAATATTTTTAAATTTGTAAACCACCGTAACCCCCATATCTTGAGGTTGAATGTGCATTAACTAGAACTGGTTAAAATATGTCAATATGCAGATATACATTTTAATTCCTCTCCTCCAGAGAGAAGTGGGTATTTGTATACTATGGTTTGCAAAATATTCAGAAATCGCCTCTGGTCAACATGCTTTTTATTGATCCAAATATGTTCTAGTGGCAACTAAATTACAACTGTTTGTAGCTAGTACGTAAATACATCTTCAAGGGGCTTAGATAAGGCCCTACAATAATATGAATATGATAGCTTTGGAATCTTTACAATACATTTTTGGGTTTTGTTTTTTTCCCCCAAATAATCAAGTATGGCCCATATGTGATTCTTTGAAAAGAATCTGGTTTTACTAGAATTAAAACTTTACTGTGAATTAATATTTTAAATTATTGGCTAAAGTTATGTTTCCGCTGCCCCCACTTTCTGGATTGATCTCTGTCATTTTGGTTGACAGATTTACTATTGAAAGGAAAGGATCAATTTTGCAAAAGCTGAATTATGAGCCTTCACAAGAGACTTTATTATGTTGAGTTTGATTAGACCAAGTTGGAACTAAGGATGAGACTTATAGCTACTGTGGGGCAAAAAATGTAAAACCTTTTTACTGAGAGTAGTCTAGTTAGATGAGCATTATATTAGCTTCAGTGTTGCTAAATAGTTATAAGTAAAACTGAAATATTAAGGTATAGGAGACATTTCATATGAGAAATTCTATGAGTTACCAAGTGCTATATTGGAAGAGAAATCAAATAAAATCCCATATGAAACTTGCTTTATTGCAGTAAAATGGATCATATTGAAATCATAACCAATGTTCTTTTTAGATTGAAATAATTTAGTTAATGATTTACTTCCCAGGATATTCAGATTTGTTCTACCTTTGACACCTATTGTCAAATCATGGTGACCTAATCTCAATACATATTTGTAAATTTTGCTATAGAAGTTTTAGAATTTATACAGATGACATTCTAATGTTTTATTTGATTGGTGTTGTCAGTGATTAGCAATTTTCTTAATTCTGTGACTCATATATTTGGGGTCTGTGACAAATAAATAATTGAACTAAATTGAGTATAATTTTTAATCATACAAGGTGTAGGAGAATGAATATTTGATAAAAAGTCTTATCTTTTTGTGGATTGAACTACCACTTCCTAGATAAGTGTAGTAATATACAGAATATTTATTGTATTTATATCCTACCACAATCCAAATAAACCTTAAGCACACATTGTTTCAAAATGCAGTTACTACAAAAATTTTGTCTTGCTGAACTGTTTTCTATGTAGAGTTGAAAGAAAACTGAATGAGATTTCATGATCTGCTTTCAGCTTTTAAGATACCAAATCCTTTTAGTATTGCTTCTGATAATCAGTTTTGAGCAACATTGAAGGAAGATACTTCAATCCTAAAGCAGACCTATTTATGTGAAACAATAGCCCAAAAAATCTTTATCTATCTGAAAGGTCCTGTTCACGATTAAATATGTCAGTCATCTCTTTATCATCTACCTGTCTCAGAATGTGAAATCAAACCTTTGCAATCACCTATCTCCCCTGTCCCCTCGTAAATTCATTGTACTTCCAAACATGTACTGAGCTTTTTCTTATTCCCAACAATTCTTTAATACAAGGGGGAAAGAAAAATTGGGATTTGTCTCCTTATATACATTGAGAATAACGATAAAACATGCTTGTCCAATTGTGCCAACCTAGCACCATTTGTGTGCATTAAATCAAACTAAAATAGGCATTTCTATTTTTCCATTTGCTATATAAAATTGAATTTGTTCCAGTTTCTATTAAAAGCTGTCTGACATGGAGCACATATACTCTAAGCTTGGTATTGAGCCAGAAGAGATGGCTCATCCTGTTCTCACTTTCATTGCTTGCGTGGAGCAGAATTAAGGTGACAGCCCAAATAGAGAAAGTCAATTACTTATAAAAAAAGTCAGGATATGCCACCACAGAACATATTCCATTGTTGGTTTCCCACACTAACTAGAAAGAACTATAATGTCAATACTTACCCGAACTCAGTTATTCACTGCTTTCTTCTGGGACTTTTTTTCCGCTTCTCATTCTAGCTTACAGCTCGAATTCCTGATAGTCTTCCATTATAGTGGCTGCCTGATTCAAATTTTATTTCTGGTATTTAACATTTTATATTATAACTGGGAAAAGGAGAGAGATGGCTCAGCAGTTAAAGACGCTGAGCTTGTCAGTTGGAAAGCTGACAGCCTGGTTTCAAGACCCGAGCACTGCATGACAGGGTGAGCTGAGCCCTTGCCTAGCTCCTGTCCAGCAACTCAAAAACATTGAACTGTGAGTAGATAAATAGGTACCACTTCAGTGGGAAGGTAAAAGCATTGCTTGTGCCTCGGTGTATAGTCATGCTAGCCAAATGACCGCAGAAAAGTCTTTGTACCAGGGGTGAAATCCAGCAGGTTCTGACAGGTTCTGAGAACTGGTAGTGGAAATTTTGAGCAGTTTGTAGACCCTGGAGCAGAAATTTTGAGTAGTTCAGAGAACCGGCAAATACCACCTCTGGCTGGCCCCAGAGTGGGGAGAGAATGGGGATTTTGCAGTATCCTTTCCCTGGAGTGGGGTGGGAATGGAGATTTTGCAGTATCCTTCCCCTGCCACACTCACCAAGCCATGCCCACCAAGCCACACCACGCCCTCCAAGCCAAGCCCACAGAACCGGTAGTAAAAAAAATTGGATTTCACCACTGCTTTGTACAATACTGGCTCCCTCAGCTAAGAAATGGAGATGAGCACTGGATCCTGGAGTCTGACATGATTGGATAGGGGAAACTTTTACCTTTATTATAGCTGGGAGGGGAAGAGGTAATATTATGTTTAGTATCTCTATTTAAAATAACTGTGGATATGAAAGATTCTTCTTAAACATGTGACATTGTAATTTCTTTACATCAAAAAGCAGATTCCTTTGCGCAACCAACCATCTTAAGCAAAAACTCTACTGAGAATTACACAGGTTACCTTAATAGTTCCATAGCAATTTCAGGAAGTTTAACGGTGTTGGTATAAAGATACTAGTAACGATGAAATTCCTATAAGAGTGTTGAATAGGAAAAGCTGGCATTCTTCCCAGTTAGATGAACTTTGTCATCTTACTGTGTACCCTGAATAAAACAAAAAGCATCTTTTCCTTATCCATCTATTGCTATATTATTTCTTTGTCTCTTGTCAAAGGATGGGTATGATGATTTTTAAAATATATGTGATTTTTATTTATTAAGATTAGATACTGCTCATCTCACGCATAGAGAGACCCTGTGACAGTCTTCATGCAATCCTTAGTATTGGCTAAGTTAACCAACTAAAGCCTTCCAAAATATCTTAAGTAAAACAAAAAATCCAGTAGCCCAAGAAGAAGAAAAAAGTCATCTACAGTCATCTATACTATACTACATATAGTATAAGAATAGTATGTTTTGTATGTTTTAAATGCTTTTTTTAAGAATGAATAAAGTTTTGCTTTTTAAAATCAAAAAAAAAAAAAAGAATAGTAACAGCCACTATACAACCTTCCCCTCCCAGAAAAAACCAACCAACCAACCAAGATATTAAAGTTGGATGTGAAAATATTGCCCTTGGGCCTCTTTGCTGATAATACACAGAGCTGAAGCTCTACTCCTAATAGTTGAAATATTCAGAAAATGGATGAGAGCCAGAATTGATACACAATTCTGTGATATGTAGTTTAACTAGATATCAGATTTTATTTTATTTTATTTTTTAATATAAAAATTACCAAACACAGTCACAAGGAGAAGTAAAACTGATGGGAAACATACTCCGTTCATTTTTCCTTCCAATTGCAATCACCTGATTCCCGATTCCCATATTACACAAAAAGTAGTAGACAAATTAGGTCATTACCCTCAAGCATTCTCGCATTGGGGACTGCAAAATGGACTGTGATTGCTTTGAGGAGTGAGGTGGTAACCCACTCTTTCATGAAGGTAATGAGGTAAGGCAAAGAGTTGATTTGGGGCTGCATTATCATTAAGGAGAAAGTTGTTTGAAGATGGAGGAAAGCTAATCAAGGAACTTTCATTTTTGTAGGCAATGACTAAGGGAAAGGTTTGCCCTTTAGAGAAGTAAAATTTGGATTGGAACAACCTAGTCTGGCATTTCCATTCAGTTAATAATGACCTGTCTTGCTAGGAAAGTAATTACTGTAAGTTCCAAATGGTTGTGAATATTACCATGCCATGAAATTTATTTGTTTGTGGATAGAATAAGGAGACACTGCTGACTATTTCTTACACAATACCACCATTCTAACACAAGAGATTGTCTGATTATCTAAATTATCAAATAGGTATTGTATAAGTTACCTTCATTTGCCAGCATGATATTTCCTGGGTTTCCTGAATATTAATTTATACAAATAACCCATTCTTTTAAGAAGAGATTTGTCTGAAGTGCTGTAGGGTATCCTGCCTAAGCAGGGGGTAGGACTAGAAGACCTCCAAGGCAGGGGTGAAATCCAGCAGGTTCTTACAGGTTCTGGAGAACCAGTAGCAAAAATTTTGAGCAGTTTGGAGAACCGGTAGCAGAAATTTTGAGCAGTTCGGAGAACCGGTAACAGAAATTTTGAGCAGTTCGGAGAACCAGCAAATACCACCTCTGGCTAGCCCCAGAGTGGGGTGGGAATGGAAATTTTGCAATATCCTTCCCCTAGGAGTGGGGAGGGAATGGGGATTTTGCAGTATCCTTCCCCTGGAGTGGGGTGGGAATGGAGATTTTGCAGTATCCTTCCCCTGGCACGCCCACCAAGCCACATCACACGCACCAAGCTACACCCACGGAACCAGTAGTAAAAAAATTTGGATTTCACCACTGCTCCATGGTCCCTTCCAACTCTGTTATTCTATTCTATTCTCTTTTAATCTAAGGATATTTTCTTTCATATACATTGCCCCATTGTAAGTTGAGCAAACTTTCTAGTTGATACACAATACAGCATACAGATTAACAGAGTTGGACGGGACACTGTAGGTCTTCTAATCCAAAACCTACAGTGATGTATTAATAGTGTGCCCTTTCTAAAAGATTGGAACAAACCCTCTTATTTAAAAAGAAAAAAAAAGATAAACTTGAAGAAGAATAAATCCTTTCAATTATGGAACCACTTGTATTCCTGTAAACCCATAAACCAAATCACTGCTCAGCATCCTATCCTAAAAATCCAGAGTGCAGTCAATCAACACCGTCATTATGAATGTTCCTCATTTGCTATCGAACTACTCTCCATGAGCTGCAAAGGTTACTTGTGGGTTCCATGTTCAATTTACGGTCACCTATAAAACCTTTATGTCCTAGTTTTCAGAAGAACTCCATGAGATTAAATGGCAGAAAGTACTCCAGAAGGGCAGACAAGAAATGAAAAGCAAATATATTGGACTTTATCCCAGGCAGTATCCCAGGTGAACACGAGCACAGTATAATAAAACTCATCTTATAAATAAACAAAACAAAATAGGCAAAGCAAAACAAAATCCTTTTGCTTGTACCAATGTTCTCATATTCTCAGGATTACCATTATGCAGTTATATATATATATAAAAGTTGAACTGCATGAAATATATACTGGGCAGTGTTCAAAGGCTTAGAGCCAAAAGGCAGCAGAGAGCTTTGGTGCTACAAACAATTCGGAGCTTGCAGCTCAGAAAAGAAAACGTACAATTTTTGTACATTTGTACAAATGTACAACAACAAAGGAAGAGCAAAAATGTTCTGATGGCTGCCACAGGCTTCATGCTCCAATAATTAAACAGTTATACGTTGCTGTAAAAGATTAGTATACAATTAGTATACAATTATTCCAACTTAAAAAGGAAATGTTGTTATTGTTAGTTGTGAAGTCGTGTCCAATCCATCGCAACCCCATGGACAATGTTCCTCCAAGCCTTCCTGTCACCTATCATCCCCCGGACACAATTTAAGCTCATGCCAGCTGCTTCAGTGACTCCATCCAGCCACCTCATTCTCTGCCATCCCCTTCTTCTTTTGTCCTCAATCATTCCCAGCATTAGGCTCTTTTCCAGGTAGTCCTTCCTTCTCATTAGGTAGCCAAAGTATTTCAGTTTCATCTTCAGGATCTGGCCTTCTAAAAAGCAGTCAGTGTTGATCTCCTCTAGGACTGACTGGTTTGATTGCCTTGCAGTCCAAGGGACTCGCAGGAATCTTCTCCAGCACCATAGTTCAAAGGCCTAAATTCTTTGGCACTCAGCCTTCCTTATGGTCCAACTTTCACAGCCCTACATTGCAACTAGGAAAACCATAGCCTTGACTATACACATTTTTGTTGGCAGGGTGATGTCTCTGCTTTTTAGTATGCTGTCTAACTTTGCCATAGTTTTCTTCCCCAGGAGCAAGCGTCTTTTAATTTCTTGGCTCCAGTCCCTTCTGCGGTGATCTTGGAGCCCAGAAAAATAAAATCTGTCACTACTGCCATTTCTTCCCCATCTATTTGCTAGGAATTGAGAGGGCCAGGAGCCATGATCTTAGTTTTCTTAATTTTTACTTTCAAGCCAACTTTGCACTTTTCTCCTTCACCTGCATCAAGAGGCTCTTTAGTTCCTCTTCACTTTCTGCCATTAGAATGGTATCATCTGAATATCTGAGGTTGTTGATATTTCTCCCAGCAATCTTAATTCCAGCTTTTGATGAATCAAAACTATTTAACTTATATGTAGAGCACATCATGAGAAAGGCAGGGCGACAGTATACACTAGTTTATTTATTAAGTACATCCTTTCCTTTCCTATTTCATCCCTAACCTCTCTTCTCTTGACTATCTTTTCTAAGTAAAATATTAACCAATGTAGGCTAGAGGAGAGACCTTGTATTTTAATCACACAACAGTGTAAGAAGCCAAAAGAAAATTGTACTTAAAGATTCTATTAATGAATGTTTCAGTCATCCATTTATGAGCCTTACTATCTAGAGAAATCAGTAAACTGGCCAACTGCAAAAAAATCAGCTCTCACCAATAATAAGGCTGGAAATATTCCAATAGCACTCTTTAATCAGAATGCCTGAAGGAATTCAGGTCAAGAGGTGAGTTCGCTGCTTATTGAATCTATAAATATCTAGGCCTTCACTTTACTAAGCATATACTCCAACATTCCTATAATACAATATATTAAATGCAATAAACTATATTAATGTGGTATTAGGGCTGCAAAATTATACAGTGAAAAATCATGAAGCAGAAAGCTTATAATTTTATCTCTGTTTTCCTGGGAACATAAATTTCAAAAGTGTTGCAATATTTCATTTCATTGAAACCAACATAGATGTGTGATTTGGGAAATAGTGCTCTAAAGGTGGACAAAATTAAATATATTGAAGCAACTTTAGAAATCAGACAAAACAAGAAGTCCTGAGATCATGCTTCTCCTCCAATATGTTTCTTTAGACAATAAAAGTTTGTATCTTAGGGATATGGGAATCATGATGTCAAAACCAAGCAAAATGCCTGAAAAGTTGTGAAATTCATCTACCATAATCAGTTAATAATTAGTCTTGCTAACAGTTGCTTCTGTTCATATACAAGCAATAGTTTCACCCCTCATGATACTGAGACAGGACAGTAAAGACCATCACCATGGAAATATTACTGGATAATTTTGGGCTAGTTGTATTCTTTTGACCCAACTTATACTATAATTCTACAGTTGAAGAGAGACAGAAAGAGAGTCAGAGAGACAGGGAGAGACAGAGAGAGAGACAGAGACATAGAGTCAGGGAGAGACAGAGACAGAGACAGAGAGAGACAGAGAGAGAGAGACAGGGAGGCAGAGGCAGAGAGACACCGAGAGACATGGAGAGAGAGATGGAGAGAGAGGGAAGGGAGGGGAGAGAGAGAGAGAGAGATATGCCTTATGCATGAATAAATTCAAATCAAATACACAATGCTACTTTAAACTATATCTTAAATAATAGACAGACAATGGATTTTAAATAGGAGAGTGTTAGCATGTCTGACATTATTTATTTAGCCACAAATTTGCTGGTGAAATGAGTCAAATTTCACTTGATAAGTTTGTAAGGTGCACTGCATGCTTCCTCATGTTTTCTTTTATGGGAACATTCACATTCATCTCCAGCAATAATTCAGCAAAAAAGGATGGATTTCAGAGAGTTCCCTATCCTTTTTACTGTTTAAAAAACCCTGCAAACATAAAGAACTTTGAAAAAATTACTTCACATGATCTATCCAGAGAACATCACCTCATTATACAGTACCATTCGGATAATAAGTATCCAAAAAGTCATAGGAACATAAATTGTACAGTACCATTCATATTGACTTAGAGTTGGTAATGTTGAACACTTCTCAACAATACAAGTAATACTGCTCTACCTAGACAAAGATTAACACTGCCTATAACTTCATTTTATTCCTCCTTGTCCTTTTACCTTTCTTCCTCCCTTTCTCTCTTTCTCCCTTTCATTGTTTCTTCCTAATATATTTTGTTTGCCTATTTGTATTAGAAAGTAAAGTGTTGAGATCAGAACCAATTACAGGTGGAGTTCAACTGAGATCTTCATAGCTGGAAATGATCTCAGAAAAATAAACCTGGTGGATTTTTCTTAAATATTGTAGTTCTTGATTTCACAATAGCAGAGCAATTAAAACATCAACATGGATTTAACCTGCAAGTTGGGTTGACATGCAACACATGCATGTATTGCATGTCAACCCAACTTGCAGATTAGGACAATTTAAATCTGGGTATATGCTTAAAAATACACAACAAGGGTACCTAATGTTTTTACTTTAACATTAGAAAGTAATGACTACTTTATTTTCAATGCCTATGAAAATATATAATAATGATAATAAGTATCCGAAAAGTCATAGGAACATAAATTGTAACTGCCTTCAATAACACCAGTGGAACTGCAAAAAACTCGGAGCATCATACATTTTATGAAGATACTTGGTTGATACCTAAGATGCTGGCAGCAATCCGTATCAACCATTAGCACCAGTGAATGGTATTTGTGATACATTTTTAAATCTTCAGTTGGCTGAGTTCCATGTTTAATGAATAAATGATGATGATGATGATGATGATGATGATGATGATGATGATGATAATAATAACAATAATAATAATAATAATAATAATAATAATAATAATAATAATAATAATAATAATATATTACCTGTACCAGGAGACGCCAGAGTCAAAGAAAAAGAACTGGAAAAAGTCATGAAATATTGCGACCTAGTGATCAAAACTATGCAATTATGGATGAAACATGTAACAGTGATACTCATTGTCATCAGGACACTTGGTACCATGTCCAAGAATTTTACAAAACACATCAAGAAATTGCAGCTTCCTGCAATAGCACCAGCGGAACTGCAAAAAACTGTGCTACTCGGAACATCATACATCTTAAGAAGGTACTTGGTTGATACCTAGGATGCTGGCAGCAACCTGTATCAACCATCAGCGCCAGTCAATAATATTTGTGATACATTTTTAAATGTTCAATTGACTGAGTTTCATGTTTAATGAATAAAAGTTTATAACAACAACAACAACAACAACAACAACAACAACAACAACAACAACATCAGTCAATTGCAGAAGGTGGCTTTACTGGGAACAGCTTTCATCCTGAGACAATATATGTAACACCGTCAAACATTCAGATTTGCCTATCCCAGGTCTTTAGTAAGGACTCAATAAGTAAACAAAAATGCCAAACCCAGTCTGAACATCTGGTTGACTGTGCGATGATCAATAAAGCCATAATAAAATAGCATATATGTGGGCAGTGCTGTGGCTAGAGGTGAAGACATTTGGGTCCTACACAAAAAAGGTTGAGAGTTCAATGTTTATCTATCGAGGTGCAAAGAGAAAATATCTGCTGTGAACTTCACATAGGCATCAGGAAGGGCATTCAGCCAGTAAACTCTCAGCTCTATTCAGTCACCCCGTCTCCATCCTGATACAAAGAATCACTGGGTCATAAAAAGAAAAAAAAAATGTGAAAATTTTTAAAATTAGAAGACAGGTTTTTACTGAATCAATCTGGAGACACGTCAATAATAAGAGAAGTTGTTAGAGAAGTAGAACAAAGTAATTGGAAATGATTTAGAACAATGCCATCTCTCACCTTTTGTGACCTTACAATTCAGAGCTGATCATTTCAGTATTAGCCAAATCTGACACATTAATTAGGATATTAAAGCCTACCGGTCCCTTTGTGTTAAGGTAATTAAGGTTGGTTGTTTTAACATTTCCATTCAAAAAGCCTACTTATCTACTTATCATAGGGACTGTAACTCATTCAAGGAGGGAAAATGAAGTAGTTCCAAGTAGAACTTCAAATACAGCTGATTACCTGTACAAAAGAAAGTGTAATTCCATTTTTTAAAAAAGAAAGCATAATTCTCTCAAGGAAAATAAATGGCTCAGTGAATAGTAGCAGCTTTTCATCTCACCCTTGATCTGTTTTTCATATTCTTTTGATTGCAGGTTAATAATTCAGTCATGGAAAATCTGATTTGCCTTCTAACTATACGTACGGACCAACTGGACTGAATTCCTAAGGCATCTAAGAAAAGTCACTTAAGGCTATCATGTAAAACTTCCATGAAAACTTTCATGAAAGCATAAGCATATTTAGAAAAAAGAGAGAGAGAGAGAGAGAGAGAGAGAGAAAGAGAAAGAAGGAAGGAAGGAAGGAAGGAAGGAAGGAAGGAAGGAAGGAAGGAAGGAAGGAAGGAAGGAAAGAAGAAAGAAAGAAAGAAAGAAAGAAAGAAAGAAAGAAAGAAAGAAAGAAAGAAAGAAAGAAAGAAAGAAAGAAATATTGTAAAAGCCAAAGACCTCTAAGGCAATTCACTATGATTCTAGCATTTCTCCAAAATTACCACTGAATGTTCAAAAATTGGAAACTATTTCCAAATAATATCAAGTCATGGACTAACAGTTGGGATCCATAGTAAGTATGTCCCAGATAGAACATATAAATATGGGCAAAACCAAAGACAGGGTTAAAATTCCAAAATGCTGGCTTATTTCCATCAAGTCTCTTTTTATTGTGGGATTGCAAATCCTCTATGCTGAAATCCAAGTATGATTTTCAAAACCAGAAAGGGAAGGCAAGTCTCCATCCATTTAACCACCTGTGAGATCACTTAAAGACCGCAACTGGGAATGATGGCATTGTGGTCGTTGAGCAAAACCAGCATGTGATGTCTCGCTTATCAACCACGTTGCTCAATGACCAATATTCCATTGCTAATTGTGGTTGTAAGTCAAGGCTAACATTCCTTGGAGTTGGCTAGCCTGAAATTTTATACCACGGAATGGTGTAAAAATAGATAGGATCAATATAAAATGGGCAGAATGAGCACAAAATAGTGTTATACAGTGGGTCAGGAGTTACAGATCTGTTATTGCCACTAATGCAATATAGTGTAGTATAGTAATGCTAGCACAAAAGATATTAAGAACAAGTTTCTGAAATATGTTGGCATTCTGTGCAATAGAATACCCATTAGTAATATCTTCATTCTAAGTACCCTTGTTCTGCGGTAGAACATTTACCATTTTAATTAATTGCAAGGAATAATACTATGCAAACTATCAGTAGCCCTGAAAACTATCTCTGCATTTTATCCTCCTCTAATGAGTATCATTTACAAAAGCACATGGAATATTACAAATGTTCAAATACAAGCTTGGCAAAATGTAATACGGTAATTCATTAATGCCTCAACACTGTGGAACCACAGGATTTTTTCAGCCAAAATAAATGCATTATTATGCAATAGGAGAATGACTTTTTTTTAAAAAAAGATTCAAAGTAATAGATAATTATTATATATTTGAATTAAATGCAGATATACTGTGTTTCCCTGAAAATATATCCCGAAAGTAAGTTCTAACTTGATTTTTACACATGCGCCCAATATAAGCCCTACCACCCCCCAAAAAAATAAGCCCTAATTAAGACCCCACTCACTTCAGAGTGCACAGGTAAACATTAAGATAGGGTGGGGATGGGAGGTGTAGGTGCCCTATTACTTACCTTCGGACAGTTTCAGCCAGGCCTTGCACACCCTGACACCTGCCTTGCCTACCCATTTCTTCTGCAGCCGGCAAGGCTTTCTTGAAGGCCTCTATAGCTGATAACAGAGATTGAAGACGTTCCCGGAGGCCGCTATATATATATATATTTTACGTAGGTAAAACCTGGCTAGAAAGAATATGCACATAAAAGCCTACGAAAAAGAAAAAAGACACATTGTTCCTTTACAGGGAGGATATCTGAGAAGTGGGTGTGGCTCACTGACGAAGCCTTATAAGGCAGAAATAGCTATCTGAGTCTCCCAGAGAGCAACACAGAGTTGCAGTTTGTCAGCCAAAAAAAAAAAAGGCCCAGAAACTTGTGAATGAGATTTCACAAAACCAGGGCTGCAGAACAACCTAGTTTACATAGGTAAAACCTGGCTAGAAAGAATATGCACATAAAAGCCTACGAAAAAGAAAAAAGACACATTGTTCCTTTACAGGGAGGATATCTGAGAAGTGGGTGTGGCTCACTGACGAAGCCTTATAAGGCAGAAATAGCTATCTGAGTCTCCCAGAGAGCAACACAGAGTTGCAGTTTGTCAGCAAAAAAAAAAAAAAAAAAAAGCCCCAGAAACTTGTGAATGAGATTTCACAAAACCAGGGCTGCAGAACAACCTAGTTTACGTAGGTAAAACCTGGCTAGAAAGAATATGCATATATATATATATATATATATATATATATATATATATATATATATATATATAAAACAGGGTCTTATTTTTGGGGTAACATGGTAGTAAATTTAGTATTTGAAGACAATGATGATAATTCATGGATTTCCTTTTTTGTTGTTATTGGCTTTAGAAAAAAATATAGGCAAGTCTTAAACCCATTTACCCTGTTTCCCCAAAAATAAGACATCCCCTGATAATAAGCCAAATCAGGCTTTTGAGCGCGTGCACTAAAATAAGCCTCCCCCCAAAAATAAGCCCTCCCTGAAAATATTTAAATGCAGAGCTAGAAATCAGGTAAGACAGCAAGAGGAGCCCCATCTTGCTCCACACGCCCCAAAATAATAAGACCTCCCCGAAAATAAGGCCAAGTGCTTATTTCGGGGTTCAAAAAATATAAGACAGGGTCTTATTTTCGGGAAAACACAGTAGCTTTTATACCAATATTACAAAAAAAAAAAAACCAACCTATTTGGACATGCACATATGAACAGACTTTCACAGCCCTTCTGCAACACAGAGAGGAATCCATTACTCACTTTCAGTAACCTTGCCCATATGCACTATTCCCAGGCTTCATGAGCAAGGTAAAATAATCGTATCAACAGATTGTATATCTGCATCCTTTTCTGATGGACCAAGGTCTGCTGCATTACATTTTAACACTGCCATCTTGCTTTATACAACATGACCACTTCCAGTATCACCATTCTATGATTACCATTAATTAAAAGAAGACCTAAACATTTAAATTACCTTAGGGACTCTAATGACAAGCTAGGGAGGAAAATAAAATGCAATGGGGATATCCTTTAAGCATTGCAGAATTGAGAATGCTGAAGTATTAAGCTAATAGTTCAGAAAACTGACCTTGTAGCGAGCAGATAATTGAGCCAAAATGCAATAGAATTGCCTCTTTTTCATGTGTGCTTAAATCGACACAATTAACTTGTTGTAGAGTAACACAATTAGTTTGAGAGATTGGAATACGCAGATTGGAATATGCAGTTTGTTTCAGGCAAAGAAATGCAGTAATCCAAGAAGTAAGTGCTGAGCTGTACTCAACGTGATGATGTAACATTATCCCCCCCCTTTAATATTTCACTACATAGAAACAAAGCAAAACAAAAAAGGCATTCTTATTTCTCGATTGATCGGTATAAGATTGCAGTAACTCTTATCTTAAAGAACAGGAGCAAACGACAATAATCTCAAAGCAGAATAAAACAAGCACAAATTTGTGGTTTAGATTAATAGTATAAATCTAATAATAATTATTATAGTAATAATAATAAATAATAATAATAATAATATTATTGGGTTTAATTTCCGATAAACTGAAAGACTGTATTTCTGGGAGATATTCTTGAAAATAGTGGGTGAGAAGTTCAAATAAAAAAGAATGAACTTGGTATAATTTCCATTTGTTTTTTCTATGTCAACCTGCTGTTGTTGGGTACAATGGAGACTATTAATTAATCACCTGTGGGCTTCTGGGAGGGGGCGAGAAGGAGCAAGTGACTTCACTTACATCTTAATTTACATGATTCACATAATTTTATGCCACAATTGTTCCTCCCTAAGCTACACGCTCACCTGTGTTGCAGTGAAATCCAGTTCCGATTACTTCTATATTGTGAATGGGAGAGAAGGCGCTCTTGCTTTTGAATCAGTTTGGAAAAGGTTCTCCTAGTTTACAAATAATTCTACAAATCCATTATTTTCCAACATCCCTTTTTGGGTAAAATATAGACTATTGTTTAAATTATAGGGAACTGTTTACTAAAATATATCATCTTTCCCCGAAAATAAGACCCTGTCTTATATTTTTTGGAACCCTCAAATAAGTGCTTGGCCTTATTGCCAGGCACTCAAAAGCCCAATTGGGCTTATTATCAGGGGATGTCTTATTTTGGGGAAAACAGGGTACAGAAATATATATTTCTGTTGACTTTGGTAAAATCTACTATGGCTGATTTGCTTAATTACAGAAAGTGATCTGTTCATAACAAAAGTCAAATAAGAATGGTTCCCAGCACTGTGTTTCTTCTGCTCCAAGTCTAATATATGGCCAACTATGTGGATTGGGCCCATGTTGACTTGTGACAAGCACATGATTCTCATGGTGGACCTGAATTCCCATGCCACCTCTGGTTCTATTTAGGGGTGGTTAAAATCACCTAGGAGAGATTAAAATCACTAATAGACTAGGAATCCATAATCACCTCCACAAGGTGACTGAATAACATGGAAGGGACAACTGGGAGGGTATTACAATAAAAGTACTCTTAGCCTTTTTCCTCTGAGTCAATCTCAGAAATATAGCCTCACCTTTAACCATGGGAAGAATGATGTTTCATAACTACAAAGATCCTGATGCATAATTGTTACTCCATCTTCCTCCCCAAAATCAAACTTGCTCCAAAACCCAGTCAGTCATATCTCAGTGAAATATATTCTCCCTTCTTGACCAGCCATTATCACTAACACACAGTTGCTTTCTTTTCTGCAGTTACATCAGATTCAGATCTGAGGTAGCTAAAAATATGGAAGTGTGTTTCAAAAAGTGAGATTATGAACCCATTACCAATGTTCCATACACCCCTCCCTTTGGTACAGCTCACCTTTCATTTCATGATATTTCCTCTTGCCCATTGTTACCATTGTCCTCATCTGCATCCCTTTCAACTACTAAGCTGTCCTTCACAATCACAGAGACCTATAGCAGATGGCAACATACTCTCCAATTCAGCATACCTTTTGGCTACACTCGACACCTCACAACGCTTAAGGATTGCCGGAAGCAGGTTAACTCTTCTTCCCTTTCTTCTCCAGCTCCACCACACTCATTCTAATATTCTTGGTTTGCAGAAATCTCTAAATTAAATCTTTATTCTCCATAGTTCCATAGTTTGTTCATGGCATATAAAAAAACCAGATAAAATTCCCTTCTTTATTATCAATGTGCTTCTCAATGTTTGGATCAAAAATTCCAAAATGTAAGTCAAGTGGTATGAGTCTGAGACAACAAGCATGATTACTGTTTGAGAACTATATGCCAAGTGCTCTAGTATGCTAGAGAAGATTTGCATTTTTATTAGGAACCAGAATGCCAAGTTGCACAATGAGGTTGGCAAACAGATTGACTTTGGATAGACTGCCAGGGCTTCACAGGAAAAGAAGGCACCTGCTCTAATAATAAACATATATTTATTTTGTCACTGAATTGCTTTTAGTCTGCAATTTAGTAATAGTGAATGAAGTGATGAATATATATATATATATATATATATATATATATATATATGTAGATCTTTGGTTATTCGGGTTTTCTCCCGCGTAAAATTGGAGGTGTCTTGGCAACTTTCGACGAAGTCTCATTCGTGAAACACCCGTGAAAACCTCAGAAAACACACACACACACACACACACACACATACATAAATATATATATACATACATACATACTCAGGTTGCATCAAACATTGATAGTTGTGGTGATAATCTGATTTGCTGCAATTTCTGGCCTGAAGTTACCGAAGTTAGGTTTGATTTCCAGTTAGCTCCCAGCAAAGGTAATGTTGCTTCTATCTTTTCTTCACCTGTGAGTATATTAAACTAACAAAAACATAATTATGAAAGGCATTCACATGGGATGACACTGAGAGATTATAGATAATATGTTTCAGGAACTAGAATGAGATGGCCTGTAATGGCTCCCTCATCACCAGCTTGGACAATGAGGAAAAGCCAGCTCCAGCTCCAGGGACATCAGACAGGGATCAGGGAGACATGAAAGGCTTGATGGCCAGGTGAAGCTGGACCAGGAACATTGGGAATCCATGAGCAAATGACTAGGTGAATGGTCAGCTGCACAGGCAGGAGAGGCACAGCTGTAGTTAGTGAGTATGGATGACCAACCCGCTGCACAGGTCAAAGAAGAGACACAGCTGCAGCCAGTCAGTGGTGAAGGAGTTGATGCCATCATTGGAACCTAGGCAGAACCAAGGGGAGGGAGATGCCATGAAGGTCAATGAGGCTACTTATGAGGAGTGCCTCTCCTAATGAGATGCATTGGTCAGTGTCTATTTATTCTTGTGTTTGGACTCTGAAGTTTGTTGGAGACAATCATTCACAATCCATCATTCGTGTATGTGCTTGACTTCCTTGATTTCATTGTGCTGTGTTCCCCTTGACTCTGTGTTGATTTCCTTATAGACTCATATTGATATCATTGTGCCATGATCTCATTGACTCCATGCTGACTTCTCATTGACTTTATTGTGTCTTGACTCCATTGACTTTGCTGGGAATAAATTCCTGAAGTGTTGCACTTGCAGTTGGGACCTGGGAAATGACAAAGGGGCTTGATAGTGTGGAATAAACATGTTGAACCCTACTTGTGTTGTGTAGGTGGGCTGAGCCAGGATATGACCTCACTGATTCACTGGGGGAGGGGGCACCATTCAGATAAGAATATATTTTATGAAAACTGAGATTAATTGGGAAAACCTAGCTCTTCCTTCATCAGTAGTTTCCCCAAGGGGAATATTTACATTTTCCATATAACAGTAAATTATTGTTATGACAAAAAGCCAAGGGCATTGCTGGAATAGCCAGGGAATTTACTTCCTTTACACATGGTGCAAAGAATTCCAGCAACTGAGATTCAATGCTTTACACTTACATTCTGGGTGTATTTTAATAGGTCATGCAAGAGTGGGGAAGACCTATATATCCTTTAAAAATTATCTCCAATGTAATAGGTCCATGATACTTATATTAAACCTGTGACATAAGCCCAGACTTTATTTAGATTGTGGGTCTAAAGTTCAATTCCCCAATGATGACTTGAGGCAGGCAGGGCTAAATCAAGTTCCAATCAATACATAAATTGCTAAGTACAAGTGGGAGACCAGTAGGAATAATACTGCTCACTCTTCATACAGACATTTCATAGGCAGAGAGGATGGCTAAGCTCTTCCGTATATACAAATGCTTTATTTACTATATACATCATGCATATAATGAACAGCTTTTTATTATATATGCAATGTAGACTATAATATTGATTTCTTGTGTGATAGAAAGTTATCTTAATATATTATAAAGTTATGTCAATTTAACCTTATGATATATTTATTCTTTGTTGCAAAGTATATTTTCAAGTAAAATATATGACTTTGTAAATGGGGCCCGTAAGACAATTAATTATTTTATCTAAATTTGCTTAGCTTGTTGCTTATTGGTTGTAAATGCAATGCTAAAGCTGTAAAAGGTTTGGATTAGGACAGGTCATTTTGAAAATTGATTGATTGATTGATTGATTGATTGATTGATAGGAAGTGCATGATTTATTTAGGACATAAAGCAAGATAGAGGCTGAAACCGCATAGAGATGGACACTGATCATTTTTCACTTTTAAAGGAACAGTCTTAATGTTCCCACCAGGAATGAGCTCGTTTATATCTAACAGTGTTTTAGTTGGCATTATGCGTTGATCAGCATCTTTATGGTAGAAAGTGATCATTAATTTTCCTGGCTTATGCAGCTAAAGCTATTAGTGATGGGGTTAGTTTCATTTAGTACAAAGCTTCCTGATCAAAGATAGCCTTGATTCATTTTGCCCAGGATTTTTGACTAGGGTTCTGAACCCTTCAAGCATGATTCATTAAAAAAAAATGCTTTGAATCTTATGTGAGGGCAAGCAAAGCACTTCTCTTCTCTTGATTAAAATAGCCTCTTTTTTCAGATTTCTGTAGGTGCCTGAGGTTTTTTTTTTGGGGGGGGGAGGGGGGAGGGGAGGCAGAGGGCAGTAATAAGCTGTGGAAAATATTTCTCTGGTTTAAGGTAATTTACTATTCATTGTAACTTTTAAAATAGCATTCTTTCTTCATTTTTTTTTTTCTGGGCTCATGCAGAAGTCTGAAAAAGAATTAAGTCTTTTAATCAAGAGCACTGAAGCATTGTGATCATATGAAATGTGAAAGCTTTTTTTTTTTTAGCACAATCTGCTTGTTGTTGCTGTTGTTAGTTGCAAAGTCGTGTCCAACCCATCGCAACCCCATGGACAACATTCCTGTCCTCTACCATCCTCTGGAGTCCATTTAAGCTCATCCCTACTGCTTCAGTGACTCCATCCAACCACCTCATTCTCTGCCGTCCCCTTCTTCTTTTGCCCTCAATCTTTCCCAGCATTAGGCTCTTCTCCAATGAGTCCTTCCTTCTCATTAGGTGGCCAAAGTATTTGAGTTTCATCTTCAGGATCTGGCCTTCTAAAGAGCAGTCAGGGTTGATCTCTAGGACTGACCAATTTGATCGGATTTGCAGGACTCTTCTCCAGCACCATAGTTCAATCTGCCTGTAATTTGTGGCAATTCTCTTTTCCCAATCCACACCTCTTTGTGTATGTATTTTGGTATGACAAAGTGTCTTTGTCCAGAAGTATGGAAAGGGATGGTAGGATCTCATTGAAAGGTAAGCAACAGGTTTCCAGAAAGACCCCTGTACAAAATGTCATTTCTTCTATTGCATTACTGTGATTTAACAAAGAGAAAAAAAAAGAATAACAGGGCTACAGGATACATGTTTAATGGGCATCCACCTTGGCTTATAATGTGCATAATCTTTACATGTATGTAAAAAAATTCCTACTTGCTAATTAGCAAACTCCTCACAAGCAAAACTGCCTCTGTGCTCAATGACAAAAGATAGCATGGCAGAATAAGACATAACATGTCTTGCGACTCCTGTTGAGGACACATCTACAGCCATACACTTTCAATTTCATGGATTAAGCCTAACATCTGATGTCCATCCAAAAACCTGAATACATGAAACTTGATACATGAAGCTATTGGAGATAGATTACTCTATGGGGAATTAGTCTGAAATCCCTCTGAGGTACAACATAGGGATACCCCACACATACACTGAATGCTATTGAACCTTATCTAATCTTACCCAATCCGAGAAGATTCCTGTCTATAGACTTGAGCAATAAAATAACTAAATGAACTCTTCATGCATGGATCTGGTTGTTCATGCCTGACATAAGCTAATAGGGTGAAGATCTAAATGCATCCTCAAACATAATTATATATACTAGCACCACTAATGGCGTAATAGTTAGAATGCAGTATTGCAGGCTAACTCTGCCCACAGTCTGGAGTTTGATCCTGATGGACTCAAGGTTGACCATCCTTCCGAGGTTGGTAAAATGAGGACCAGGTTGTTGGGGACACTATGCTGACATTGTTCATATTCAAGTCAAGGTGGTGAACATATCTCCTAATCCTGTCTCCTATCTGTCTCTCAGTTCTTTCATTATTTCAGGAATAATGGACCTGTATCATTCAGAAAATTACAGCTCTTTGATTTTCATGATGTTCATGTCAGATCATAAATATAACATTTCCATCCTCAACTTGTGGTTTGGCCATGATGAACAGAGCTACCAACCAGAGAGATGAAGATGGCATTTACTTAGACAGCCTCCACTTTTCTGATTGGTAATTCTTTATATTCACAAGACACTCTATTATGCTTTGTTATTCTAAGATTATATTGGCTAAAATACTACCAACTTTTACTGTGATAATCTCCAATGGCTGTCTCTGCATTACTGTGTAACTGCATTAAAATGGCTGCATTACTATTACTTATTATAATCATAATAAGTTTATTTGTCAAACATATACAGTATAAGATAGGTAAAAGTATAAACATAATTTGAATACATGAAAAGAGTAAGTAAAAAGGAATATTAGGACAGGGATGGTAGGCATGTTGGTACACTTATGCATGCCCCTTACAGACCTCTTAGGAATGGGGTGAGGTCAACAGTAAACAGTTTAAGGTTAAAGTTTTGGGGGTTTGTGGAAGAAACTACAGAGTCTTCTCACTGTTTCTATCACCCATCTCTTCCCACTTATGACTGCATGACTGTAACTTTGTTGCTTGTATCCTAACGATTGATATTGATATTGATTGTTTCCTGATTGCTTATTTGTACCCTATGACTATCATTAAGTGTTGTACCTTATGATTCTTGATAAATGTATCTTGTCTTTTTATGTACACTGAGACCATATGCACCAAAGACAAATTCCTTATGTGTCCAATCACACTTGGCCAATAAAGAATTCTATTCTATTCTATTCTATTCTATTCTATTCTATTCTATTCTATTCTATTCTATTCTATTCTATTCTATTCTATTCTATTCTATTCTATTCCATTCCATTCCATTCCATTCTGTTATTTGCAAAGTAACTGAGAGTTACCCATCTGATTTGACCATGAAGCTTTGCCCGGTTGATTCATGAGGTTTCTTTCTCTTGGCAAAGTGATTATCAAGGGAATTCAAGCAGGTGCCTCTGCTGCCCATTCAGTTAACTCCAGTTTTACCACTGACCACAGATTGTTCTTTCAGTTGGCTTTTTTCCACACCAGACGCATACAATTTACCCTTATTGATATAAAGCTACCAGAAGTGGATTGCAAAAATCTGGATGATCATTAGATGCTTGCTTGCAAATATGGGTCTTTCCTTCCCTTTCCTTTCTTGCTGTATCTAGTGTTTGTCCCGATTTTTGTCCATCCCAGAATGAGGAACTATTAATAAAGAGAACTAACTTTTCTTCCTATGAGTAGTACTCTTACTTGTTGTCAAGACTGAAGTGTTCATTCCTTGGTATTTTCTGACTTTTTGTTTGTTTGTTAAGAAGCTCCCAATGGTAAAGGATGTATGAGCCTCAAATCTCCAGGGACTAACAAGATTGTCTAAATAGGCTGGCTGAACTGAATTAGTTAGGCTCTTAGGAAATTTGATTTGGTTCAGTCAAGTAATAAAACATACATATTATTACTTTATTATTGTGAAGTGAATACACTTCCCCCACACAAATACTATGTATAACATATTAAAATATAAAGAATATTTGTTGCTTTACGCAGAAGTACTCAAAAGTAATAATGAAAGAGCTAATAAAGGCAAATGTAATTAAAATTAAATGGAAAGACAATATTGAAACTCTACACTGGAATGGGATTATAGAATGGCCAAAACATTTCTCAACAGTGAATATCTTCAGGAACCAAAAACTAGAAAGTGAGATATAAAAATTAAGTCAAATAAAGAAACACCCAGTACAGATGGAATACAAATTGAATGCTTTAAAGCTACAGGTGAAGAGGCACTAATAGTTCAAAATTAAAGAAATATACAATTGGAACTGGAAGATTGGTGCATGAATAGAGATGCAAGACAATGAGTGTATTAGTCAACCATTATGCTAGTTCCTATTTCAAAGAAAGTATTGTTTAAGAGCTTACAAAGAAAAAAAAATAAACACATATAAGCAGAGAAATGATAAATGAATAGACAGAGATTAAAAATGTAGTACAAGTCATTAAGTCCCCTGAATGTAAGAAGGTAAATAATGTTACATGTGCCATAACATAATTCATAGCATTTGCACAATGATGCATGTGAAAACATTGTGGCTTATACAAATGCCTATGTGCAATATACAATAGCGAAAATGGAAAAAAAATAAGAAGGAGATTACAATAAGAAGGATGCTTTATTTACTGTCTCTAAGGCTTTGTATAGATAATACCACAATGTACAATGTATTGAAGTTAATGAATGTGCTGAAACATTTTTTTTAAAGAAAAAGAAGTTAAGCAATCTACTGCAAGGACATCATGACATCACCTTGTTATGTGAAAATAGTAAAAATTTACTGGAGCTCACAGTGAAAGTTAAAAAAAGAAAGTGAAAAAACCTGCAATAATATTAAATATTCCAAAGAAAAACATAAGGTCAATCAACATGCTTAGGGAATTCACAGTTAATAAAGAATGCAAAGGCAATATTGGGGGGATTTTTGGAAGAGGGAGGTAACTCAAGAGAAGATGAAAATGAATACTATGCTGAAGAAGTCAGAGGATTAATTTTAAGAAGAAAGGCAGTGCTGAAGTAACCTTCATGAAATAATAATATTTACAGTATATGGCAGGGGTCAGCAACATGCGGCTCCAGAGGCTCTTTGGGCCCTCTGTTGTGGCTCCCTGTCAGGTGATCCCACCACTGACTGGCCCCACCCCTCGCCCTCCCCTCCCAGTCACTCCTCGCCTGGCCTGAGAAGGTAAGGGCGACGGTGGGGGATGGAGAAGCGGCCAGGGCAGAGACAGGGAGATACAGAGAGAGGGGAAGAGAGAGATACAGAGAGGGAGGGAGAGAGGGGGGAGGGAGGAGAGGGAGAGAGATGTCAAAAGGTTTTTGTGGTTCCCGGTGTTTTTTAACAACCGGTTCTCTGCCTTAATGACCAGCTGGATAGGAGTGGCTAGGGGGGTGTCATGTGACTGGTGGAAGTGAATGACTTTGAGTTGGCCACGCCCACCCAGGTTTTGTGGCTCCCGGTGTTTTCTTTTCTGTGGGAAATGGGTCCAAATGGCTCTTTGAGTATTTAAGGTTGCAGACCCCTGGTATATGGCATCAAAGATGATCAAAGCACCTGAAGGCAGGACAAGAAGCAATGGATGAAAACTAATCAAGAGGAGGTTGAAATAGCCTCTAAAGTCCCTACCAACTCTGTTAAGATCAGAATGATGAAATTAATATATCACCGCTCTCTGAAACCTAGGAGGGAGGGAGGGAGGGAGGGAGGGAGGGAGGGAGGAAGGAAGGAAGGAAGGAAGGAAGGAAGGAAGGAAGGAAGGAAGGAAGGAAGGAAGGAAGGAACGAGGGAGGGAGGGAGGGAGGGAGGGAAGGAAAGAGAAATTTTAAGAAACAATTAATCCTATAAAGAATAAGATTAAGAACTAAAGTACTGAATTGATCATCAGCAAGCAGAGTTTTAAGCTTAAATTTAAGTTTTATTTATTTGTTAAGCAGGTAAAAGTATAAATATAATTTGAATACATGAAAAGAATAAGTAAAAAGGAATATTAGGACAGGGACGGTAGGCATACTGGTACACTTATGTATGCTTACAGACCTCTTAGGAATGGCAGGAGGTCAACAGTAGACAGTTTAAGGTTAAAGTTTTGGGGATTTGGGGAAGAAACTACAGAGTCAGGTAGTGCATTCCAGGCATTGACCACTTTGTTACTGAAGTCATATTTTCTGCAATCGAGTTTGGAGCGGTTTATCGTGAGTTTGTATCTATTATTTGCTCGTGTATTGTTGTGATTGAAGCTGAGGTAGTCATTGACAGGAAGGACATTGTGGCAGATAATTTTATGTACTATGCTTAGGTCAGACTGAAGTCGGCGTAGTTCTAAAAGTCGGCGTAGAGTCTAAAAGAAAAACTCTGCCTGGCAAGGCTGAAGCAACTTGAAGTGAATACAATGAATAAAAAGGATTTACAGGCTCAGGATCACTGGAATCTCATAAGAAATCTATGCTGCTATCATTCAGAAGTAATGATGGACATTGTCCTATACACTTGTCAGGAATTGGCCCCAATTCAGTGGCACTTACAACTCTCTAGCAAATTACGTATGCATAGAAACCAACTCAAAGTGCTTGCTTGTTAGACAGTATGAAAACAGAGTTCCTAATCTGATTTTCACTTTGTGTGAACTCTATCATTTCTAAAATTCAAAAGGTCAATTAATGCATGCTGTACACATTGGTATGATCCATTAGCATTGCTCTCTTCAGAAATTAAATTGATAGAGGTGCTGTTTAAACACATCAAGAGAAAGTCAGATCTATTGACCCATAGCCAATTGCTGCAGAGTTTATAGAACAATCACAAACTCAACTTTCTCTTGGTTTCATTTCCTTATTCAAAAGTGAAACATCATTCTTAGTTTTCTTAGCAGAAAGGCAGGAATTTTCATAAAATTTAAGGGAAATCCAGCTCTAGAACAATATGTAAAGGTAAAGGTAAAAGTTTCCCCTGTCTAGTCATGTCTGATACTAAGATGCTCATGTCTTTCTTAGCCAAGAGAGCCAGTAATGTCGAAAGACTATTCTGTGGTCATGTGGCTGGCATGACTATACGCCAAGACACATAGAATGCTGTTACCTTCCCACTGAAGTGGTACTTATTCATCTACTTGCATTTGCATGCTTTAGAACTGCTAGGTGGGCAGGAGCTGGGGTAAGTAATGGGAGCTCACCCCATCATGCAGTGGTCTGGTCTCAAACCCGGGCTTTCAGCTTTCCAAGTGACAAGCTCAGTGTCTTTAACTGCTGATCCATTGAACTTATATGATGTGTATGTGTGTATGTGTTTGTGTTTGTGTGTGTGTGTGAGAGAGAGAGAGATAACAATATGTAGCCATGAAAATCTATGAAATAAATATCCTAAGTAATTGAGATATTTCTTTTTAAGATTCAAACCTTGGCTGTATATTTAAAGAAGAATTAAAGAAGAATTAAACAATGCATTTGATCTTGTAACTTTTTCATGTCTTCTTTCATTAACGTTTTTTTTCTCATCTCTCACACAATTTGTTAAAGTTATAAATAATGGCATGTTGTTCTTTTGTAAATTTTTGACCGAGTTCCAGGTAGTAACCGACTATCTTTCAAATGCATAAATTGGAACAGGCCCAGCTCAATCAATTTAATTTGTACCCAATTGTTCAGTTACAAAGCTGTGATCTGAAGATTCAATTAAAAGGCAATTTCATCAAATAATCTCTTTGAACTGAATGTTCAATTCAATACTGAAATCCATTTGAAGTGTGCAATTAAACTGATTGACATGTAATCATTTTGGAGCAATTTGCATCTATGATTTAATGACCCAGAGTCACTTGGAGTCAGTTGGCATAAAAAATTAATAAATTATCACCATCATCAATATTACTTATAACGTTTTGTGCTTTGACTAGTCATAAACAATACAGCCATTTTCCCTCCATATATAGACAAAATTGGAGGACTTTAGAGATGTGATGGGCTTTCTTATGAGAGAGAACAATAGATTTTCTGTTCAAACCCTATTACGCTCAAGCAGAAGATGGAAGCTATAGCCCATCTCCAGTTGATATGCTACCTGTGGACTCTTGAGAGTTTGTATCAGTGGTGAAATTCATTTTTTTTTACTACCGGTTCTGTGGCATAGCTTGGTGGGTGTGGTGTGGCTTGGTGGGCGTGGCAGGGGAAGGATACTGCAAAATCTCCATTCCCACCCCACTCTGGGGCCAGCCAGAGGTGGTATTTGCTGGTTCTCCAAACTACTCAAAATTTCCGCTACCGGTTCTCCAAACTGCTCAAAATTTCCGCTACTAGTTCTCCAGAACCTGTCAGAACCTTCTGGATTTCACCCCTGATTTGTATGCTCCTTCAACTCTTACTCACACATTTTCACCTTTTGGTGAAATTAACACAATGTGCCTTACCTGGGCTACCTATGAAAACAACTCAGAAACTGCAGTTGGTTGAAAATCCAATGCAGCCTGATTGCTACAACATGAACAGGAATCAACATGTGATATTCCAGTATTGAGATTATTATATTGTATATAACCATAAGTTTCTGAATCCAATTCAAGTTTTGCTGGCTTTAACCTTTAGAGCCTATATAGCTCGCCTTCTATATATTTCAAAGACCATTTTCTTCCGGCATATCCATTCATCCCAAGAGATGAGAGGCTACAGATCTTTCTCTTCTATGAGGTTAAGTGAATAGAGGCCTAGATACAGGTTTTTGATAGTGGGCTTCAAATTGTAAAACATTTTATCTCATAAGGTAAGAAGAATCCCCAACTTGCTTAGCTTTCATCATCCATTCTTGGAATCAAAAATGGAATTTTATATGAAGCTGCCTTTGAAGTAGTTTAAAAAAAAAAAAAAACTGGTCCAGAATGAGGTGAGTTTCTAAAGTGGCATAAATCATAATGTAGGAAGCCCCCCTCCACAGATTAAAATATTACTTATTCTTAATATTAAAAAAGCAGGCTAGAATATTCCCCCAAAGGAGAAATGGTGAAACATGTTCTTAAAGGTAGAAAGCAGCTCCAGTCTTTCTTAACAGCCTCAAGTAGAAGCCTCAAGTCTTTAGAGATGGATATTTTGTACCCATTAAGAAATCCAGGCCAGCCTATTCATAAACAAAATGCCTTCAGCCCAGCTCCCCCAGAGTTGATGGGATTAAGAATTTACATTCCCCCAAGGACAGGACAGGACCTTTAGGACATAACAGGATTTACCCACCACCAATAGAATAGCAAAAGATACAAGGCTCACTACATTGCACAAACCTCTGGAGCACCTCAAACACAAAACCCCAGAAACCTATAAAGATCCATCTACTCATTCAGCCGTCCAAGAACTGCATGCTGTTGTTGGTTTTGCTCATCAATAAACCTTTTTTCTTAAGCAGACTCCATTTTATTCCTGGCTTGGAACTGGACCTGATTTTTCTTTCAACAATACAGCACTTTAATATATAGTCCACAATATATCATTTCATTTTAATTAATTAATTAATTATACTCCAATTTCTCAATATATAATACACTAAATACACTTATTTAGACGATAAGGTGAGATTGCAGGGTGACTAAGGTTCTTGATGCAGATTATCCTTTTCATACTCCATCATTGTATGTAATGTTTGTAGGATTATAATAGCTAGGAAACTAGAAAGCTATTCCCTGACTTAGTAGACAATCATGGCCTAAATATGGAATAAGATATTGGGTCATAAATCAGTTTCAAATGTCGATAAGTTCAATACCAAAGAGCTTCATTGAGTTTCATTTGAATTAATATTTCTGCATTGAATAGAAATAATTGCATTATAATTATCATCTTCATCATCATACACTTAATAATCTAGTCATTTGTGCATATCACTGAAAATTACTGGAATATTTTTTTTTAAAAAAAGCCTTAATGCATAAACTCCTGTAGTAATTTATTTTTATCTAAAAAGTTGCTAAATATCATCATTCCAGTGCATTTCTTACAATTAATAGCATTAAAATAAGACATTTGCTATGTCACAATCAATGTAGTAATGAAAAACAGGAGGATACTAAAATAATATCTTATTAAACAGAAAAAAATAAAGTTTAAGAAGGAAAATAACAACACTCAAAGCACTTTTATAAAGCAAACATATTTTGAGCATTAGTGTGACTGTTTCTCTTTCATCTGCACGTAGGCAGACCATACATCTGTCTTCTGAATTTTCTTTTCTTTTCTTTCCTTTCCTTTTTTGCAAATCACAGTCCATCTCGCAGAGATTTGGAGGTGAATTTTTTAAATTCTTGTGAATTTTTCATAAAATCCAAACATGAATATTTAAAACTCCTGAAATTGATAGTTCCTTGACATAAGATGCAAAGATAGATCTAATTGGTTTCATGCAATTGTAATAATCCGACCATTTTAACTATTACCTCTTTCAAGCCATTTAGAATCCTTCAGTCACTTAGAAATATCAGAGAAAAGTGTCCATTCTCTTGTTTTAAGTGATCTGTCTCACAAAATTTATTCCTTTCCAAAATATCCACTTAATTTCCAATGACTTCACAGCCAGGCATTCATATTAATGGCTACTGCTTCTCAAAGGAAATTTTCTGGTCTTCTCTTTAACTGAAGGCCAATGAATTATCACCATCAGTTTTACTTCTGCAGGCTAGTGAGCTGATCTCATTTGCTAATTATAAACTTATGAGTCAGCTTTTGTATTCTTCTGGAATTGCTTCTGTAACGATATAGTTTCAAAAGTTCTTCACGGCAAGAAAAATTTGGATTTCTTGTTCCTAGCAGAACATGGCAGGATAAATTTTATGAAGAGGGAAGTCCAATGTGTAAGTGTTCGTTTTTTCCCTCGAGGAAAGGAAAATAAATCCAACTCATTTTAAAAAATATATAGTAAGCTGTCACTTCTGCCTTTTTTCTTTTCTTTTTTTATACTTTTTTTACAGCAAAATTTCCCAGCAAGCTTATAAAAACTCTTTTCCTCTGGTGATATTCCATGGTCATTCCAAGAAGCTCTACAAAGAAACCCTAACTTCAACAGAGAATCCATACTGCTTTGAGCATGTAAGGTAAATAATAATAATAATAATAATAATAATAATAATAATAATAATAAGACTTTATTATCATTGTACATGTATACACAGTATACCCATACAACAAAATTCACTTAACATCCAAAGATCAAGTCCAATACACATAACAATCCCCAAAGACACTCCCACCCACCACAATTTCCCATCCCTAAACCATCCAACTCTGGGATAAAAACTATTCAGAAAACGTGTGGTCCAGATTTTAATTGTTCTGTATCTTCTGCCAGAAGGCAACAGTCCAAAAAGATTGCAAGCAGAGTAGGAAGAGTCTCTGAGAATGTTATGCAACTTTCTCAAACAGCGAGATTCGAAGATGTCATACAGGGCTGGTAGCTGGAGCCTGATGATATTCTGGGCAGTTTAATGATTCTCTGCAGAGCTTTTCTGTCCGCTACAGAGCTGCTCCCATACCATGCAAGAATGCTGTATGTCAGGACACTCGCAATGGTGCTGCGGTAGTAGGACCGAAGTAGATGCTGACATAGATTTATCAGGAAGTACAGCCTCTTCTATGCCTTCTTCACATTTACTATGAAGAATAAAAAAATCTTAACCATCTCAACCATCTCGTATGTTTTTAAAAGTACATAATAATTCCCAACTGCCTTAAAAAAAAAACCCAGCAAATTTATGTTCAGATAGTTTATTAAAAATCCAGACATTAATCTTCCACAGTAGAAAGCTGCCTTGCAAAATGAGCAGGAAAATGAATTGATTTTCACTGATTTGCACATCCCTGGTATATTGGTCTGAGCAGTGTAGTGTCAAAGCCTTGTATTCATAGAAAGTGCAGCGACATTAGTTTATGTTACTTAAACCTACACCTAACGAGTCCTATGAGATGAGATTGGAATCCAACTTGCAAAGATTTAGGTGCCTACAGAACCATCTGAGTTCCCAACCAGGGGGAGTGGGTAGGTGGTGCAGAAAAGGGTTTTTTTGTTTGTTTGTTTGTTTCAAAACAATTAATAGTCAGAATTCCACTGGATACTTCTTTTCTTATATAGACCTTAACTGCATTCTTGATCTATTCTGTTTTGTTGTGGTGATGCAGCAATCCCATGAACCAGTGGTGGAATTCAAATTTTTTAATTACTGGTTCTGTGGGCATGGCTTGGTGGGCATGGTGTGGCTTGGTGGGAGTGGCAGGGGAAGGATACTGCAAAATCTCCATTCCCACCCCACTCCAGGGGAAGGATACTGCAAAATCTCACCCACCCCACTCTGGGGCCAGCGAGAATGGTATTTGCTGGTTCTCCGAACTACTCAAAATTTCTGCTACCGGTTCTCTAGAACCTGAATAGCACCCCTGCCATGAACAGCACAAATGTCAAGAGAGACAAAGGACTATGTTAGCTTTACATCTGGAGATTAGGAAAGGGGTCATCGAAGAGAAAAGGGGCATGGTGGCCTAGCGATGTTGAGCTTATTGACCAAAAGATTGGCAGTTCAATGCTCAAGTATCACCTAATGAGATGAGTTCCCATTCTTGCCCCAGCTCCTGCTAACCTATCAGTTTGAAAGCATACAGATGCAAATAGATAAATAGGTACCACTTCAATGAGAAGGTAACAGTGTTCTGTGAGCCTAAGCATATAAGCATGCCAACCACATGAATATGAAAGCGTCTTCAGATGAATCCTGACTCCCTTAGCTAGGAAATGGAGAGAAACACCACCCTATAGAGGCGGGCACTACTAGACACAGAAAAAGTTTACCTTTTATCCAGGGGATGGGCTTCAAAAATTTTAGCAAGGGGTTCTCTGCTCGGTTGCTGGATGGGCGTGGCTATTGTAACCTAGTTTTTTTTTAAATTTTGATTTATATGCCACCCTTCTCTGGAGACTCAGAGCAGCTTACAATGTGCTAAGCAATAGCCTTCATTCTTTTGTATATTTATACAAAGTCAGCTTATTGCCCCCACAACTGGGTCCTCAATTTACCTACCTTAGAAAGGCTGAGTCAACCTTGAGCCTTGGCGAGATTCGAACCTGCAGTAATTGCAGGCAGCTGGTCTTAATAACCAGCTTAATAACAGGGTGCCTTAGACCACTGTACTATCAAGGCTCTTATCTACCAAGGCTCCTGCACCATGGTGGGGTGGCATTTTTGCCTCCCTGGGCTCCAGAGGCTTTTTTCAAGCCTCTGGGAGGGCAAAAATGGCCTCCTCAGGCTCCAGAGGCCCATTTTTCACCCTCCCCGAGCCTCCACGCACACCCTGTACTTACCTGCATCCAAAACGGGCCATGTGGGGACTCCTGGGAGGGGTGGGGTGGGAATGGGATTTGTGGGTTCTCTGAATTGCACAGAATCTTAGCTGGAGGTTCTCCCAAATCCTTGAGAACCCTCAGCAGCTCACCCCTGCTTTTATCATAGAAGAAAGCCAGTTCTTTCTTTAATAAAGACAGCCCATTCCTTTAGATCCCTTCTAAAATACTTTTCCATTTCCAATTCTAGACATTACCTATTTTCTTCTTAAGGTATTTTTTTGATCATATTGCCCCAGATCTAAAATCAACAAAAGGACCCCTGGGGAAAATAAAGAGGGTTGATTGGTGGATGATTAGAACAATTCTAAATACACTTTTCCCAAAATCTTTCCACAATTTTGGCCACTACTGTAGCCACTATTCTCTCTGCTCTTCTTCCCCAAGCCAAAATATAGATTAATAGATTATGAATATCAAAAAATAAATAGAACTGAAAATTATCAATGGACAGTAAAAGCATTTTTTTTAAAAATTCTAAGGAATGCCTTTGCAAGCAAAGGGAAGCTACTCTGTGTGCATGAGTTATGCTCATTCAATTAAAGTGCATGCCATTGTAGAATGCTGCATCAATAGCATGAGTAAATTTGATTTGCTGGACAGTTTTACAGTGAAGCTCTTTGGGAACAAATTGATTTTTGCTGCATTGTGTATTGTTCAGATAAGCTTTTCTGATATTCATGTACTCTCTTTTTTTGATCTCACTGTTACTTTGTTCTTATAAATGAAACAAGGACAGGGAAAACAATTAGCATAATGGAATACATTTTATTGGATGGAACTTGCATTTGATTGGATATATGAGAGCACAAGGCTCATGCTTAAGTATCAAACATTTCCTGGCTCTAATGCATATTTTGCTATTGCATCCTTTTGATTAGCATTCTCAGATGGGCTTATTTATAATTACAATATGATTAGGATTGATTGCATGCCATCAAATCATTGTCCATGCAGCAATCACACAGATAGACCTTCTGCATGATGATCTGCCTTCAACATGGCCCTTCAGATTTTCCATGGTGCATCCTTCATTGCTCTAATCAAGTCAACTTATTTTGTGTCTGGTTGTTCTCTTCTCTACTTCCTTATATACTTCTCATGAGAGCTGAATTTTTGCATGATGTGTTCAGAATGTGATCCTTTCAGCCTGGTCATTTATGCTTCAAGTGAGAATTCTGCATTGATTTGTTCTATGATCCATTATTTCTTTTCTTGGCTACTCATGATATTTTCAAAAGGTTTTTCCAATACCAAAGTTTGAAATATCAATACTTTTTCTATTCTGTTTCTTTAAAGTCCAACTTTTCTTCCGTAGAAGAAAATTATTTCTTGCATAATTCTGATCTTTGTAAATATAAAGCCATCATAATGTCTGAATCTTTTCCAAGACCTTCACCGATGCCAAGTCTTAGAGTTATCAAGTGTTGGTCTGTGATGTAGTTCTTCATTGCTGGTCTCTTTGCAGTTGATAGTTAGTCCTTAAAAAAAAAAAGAAACACTACATACCATTTCAATATTTTCACTGTCCTGATAGTTACAGTATATCTGTTGTCCTTAATTGGGTCTTCTTTATATGTAATTATAGCCCCATTTTTTCCCCACTAAGTTTCTTGACTTGCATTACAGTTCTTCTGCTTCTCCTGATTCCAATATGAAGTTTAGGATTTCATCATGATTCCTGTTCTCCTTGAAAATGATTGTTGAATAGAATAGAATAGAATAGAATAGAATAGAATAGAATAGAATAGAATAGAATAGAATAGAATAACAAGTTGGAAGGGACCTTGAAGGTCTTCTAGTCCAACCCCCTGCTTAGGCAGGAAACCCTATACCACTTCAGACAAGTGGTTATCCAACATCTTCTTAAAAACTTCCAGTGTTGGAGCATTCACAGTAATTATTCAGTCTGCATTACATTTCTAGATATGAAACCATGAAATTTCTTAGTTTGCTTCTTTGCTTTTATATCACGAATAGTATAACAGTGTGATCTTCTGACTGAAAATGTCCACTTCCACTCCATTTCAATTTGCTGATACCTAAAATGTCAACTTGAGATGTCCATCATCTGACACTCTGATGTCAATCTTTAATCCTCTTCAGTCATGTGGTACTATGTCTTGTTTGTATATTGATTATACAATTATACTTGTTACCTAGATTATTCCCATGAGTTTGAAATATAATATTTATCTTAGTTCAAGCATAAAAGAATATGAAGGAGGAGGAGGAGGAGGAGGAGGGGGAGGGGGAGGGGGAGGGGGAGGGGGAGGGGGAGGGGAAAGGGTGGAGGAGAATCAATACTTGTAGTACTAGCAGAAATATTAGTCATATCAATTATATGAAAGTAGAAGGTGGGGGAAGTAAAATAACTATTCCATTCTATGGTTTTTCTACCAGCCTTGAGGAAAAGAAGAGGCAAAGGAAAAAATAACCGAACCATTGACTTTCAGAGCTACAAATTGTCATAGATTAGAAGGATTATAAGAGTAGCCCCAGCAAGGTTTCTGCATCTGATAAAATTCAAGATCAGTCACCTGCATCTTCTTCTGTACCATCTATCTCAAGGATTCCCAATAGCTACCCTGTTTCCCCCCAAATAAGACATCCCCTGATAATAAGCCCTATCAGGCTTTTGAGCGCATGGCAATAAAGCCAAGCATTTATTTCAGGGTTCAAAAAAATAAAAGACAGGGTCTTATTTTCGGGAAAACTCAGTACTATTTCATATACAGCCCTTCTCCTTTTGCCTTTCTGGTTAGACAGAAGCCTGCAGTTCTAGAAATTATAGGCTCTTTAATTTATAGAAAACAGTGGCAGCTGAAAGTGTACCTGGTGATAATAAACCTCTCAGTTGAATACAAAGAAATGTTGTAACAATAGTTCTTATATAGGGTATCATTTCCATCTGTAGTATCTTGTAGCACATTCTCCAAAGCTCTGGCAGTGCTTTGTTCTGCCATAGCCCAGGTCTGTTCCTGCCTTTTTCACTAAGAATGACTATCGCTTTTACCTGGCTTCCTTGAATTCCTTATCCACAAAAGAAGAGAAATGCCAAATTTGCTGAAGAGCTTTCCACACATGTAAAAAAGGCAGCAAATTCAGTCAACTTAACTTCTAATAAGAACACAGCCTTAGGCCAATTGTGATTTTGCTTTTTTTCAGGATTTTTTTTTTTTTAGAGACTGCCTCTTTTTTGTTTGCTACTTTGTGAGTGTTTCAAGCTGAAAATGAAAGTTGATCAGTTATTATCAGTTGATGATAAGCTACCATAGTGTGTGGAGTTGCTATCATTGTGCTATCATCATTGGATGGATCTGTTACCATCGTGGTTTGTGAACCAGAGTGAGCTTGTTATTCTAACCACCTACTATTTGTGTGGTAAGAAGATTTTTGTATCAGTGGACTGATTTAACTGGCAAAGACTTGGATTGATTTAAAGACTACGAGATTGTTTTTTCATTATAAAGTAAGCTTTTGATAAACCAGTTTGCACATCTCTTATTCATTGCTTTCAGCAACGTTTCTCTGTGCTCTACACTCTGCTGGTTGGTAACACAACAACAATATCCTTAACAGATACGTTTAATAGAAAAAGAATATTTAACATCACAACTTTCTTTCTTATTAAATCCCATTGTCAAATATTTCCCTCTGTTGTTCTTTGTCCATTGAAGTCACTGACACAATAAACTGAAAATACTGAAAGATGTTGGAGGATTATATTTTATTTGATTGTTTTCATTTCCTGATGAAAATATCACTTCATTTGATTTTTAGAAATACCAAATCACTTGTTGAATGTACTATCTCTCTAAATATCAAGTCTTGGACAATTCAATTCATGGAACTTCTTAATATGTTTCCCTCAACTGAAAGAGCTTACTAATAGTTTGCAAAAGAACTGAAGTAAATATTTGTAGAACTATTCTACAATAGTTACAACTATTATAAATATTATATAACTGTTCTGCAAGACCCCATTTGGAATACTACATCCAGTTCTGGTCACCAAAATAGAAAAAAGACATTGAGACTCTAGAAACAGTGCAGAGAAGAGCAGCAAGAATGCTATGGGTTCTACATGAAACAGAGCCTGAAGATGACAGGGTTGTGAGCCTGTCGAAACGTTGCTTTAAGAAAAACTTTTAAAGTCACTGGTAGGATTTTAGCGGAGGTTTTAAAGGACCTTGCAGAGTGCTCTGTAAGGATTTTTAGAAGATTTTAAGCTGGGATTTTAACCAGGATTTTAAATATTTTAACCAACTTATTTATAATGACGCGGGAAAACACCCGAGATTTTAATTTTTTGCATATGCACACCCGCGAAAACTTAAGAAGACATATATATATATATATATATATATATATATATATATATATATATATATATAATTTGTTTTCTCAGGTTTTCGCGGGTGTTTGTATGTAGGTCTTTGGTTATTCGGGTCTTCTCCCACGTAAAATTGGAAGTGTCTTGGCGTTGTTTCGACGAAGTCTCATTCATCATCTTCAGGCTGGTGTTCTCGGCTTCGTGCTTCCTGGAATATATATATGTGTGTGTGTGTGTGTGTGTGTGTGTGTGTGTGTGTGTGTGTGTGTAACGGTTACAGGAATTGGGAATGTCTAGTCTAATGAAAAGAAGGACTAGGGGAGACATAGCAGTGTTCCAATATTTGAGGGTCTTCTACAAAGATGAGGGTGTCAAATTATTTTCTAAAGCATCAAAAGACAAGACAAGAAATAATGGATGGAAACTTACCAAAGAGAGAAGCAACCTAGAATTAAATTTCATAATGGTGAGATCAATCAACCAATGGAATAGCTTATCTCCAGAAGTTGTGGGTGATCCATCACTGCAGATTTTTTAAAGAAGAGACTGGAGAACCGTTATCTGAAATGGTATAGGGTGTCCTGATTGAGCAGGGGGTTGATTCTAAGCAACTGTTAAGGTTTCAGAAACCTCAGGCTTTCATAGACATCGGTAGGAACACTGCCAGTCCAACCTCTAAAATGATCTAAAGCACCATGATGGATAGTTTCATTTGGTCAAGTTATAATTAACTCCTGTAAAGAGAGGTGTCTGCAGGAAGGCATGGGGCAAAATTTAAGACATCTGCCAGAATGTTTTTTTTTTTTAAAGGAAAATAAAAATAAAATAGGGCTTTGATCTAAAGTTGTGGCTTCTATCTTGATTTTTTTAAAAAAAATATCCTAACTCCCATGAAAAGAAATGTTTCTGAAAAATTAGGGCAAGTCCTGATTAAAGGGTATGTCAATCAACCATGTTGTTTTATGGTGTACCCATGATGTGTTCCTTGGAGAGTTATCTCCTGTGGCTTTTGCTTTAACTTCTTTCTCTTCCCCCTTTCCTCCATTTTCATATTATTTTGTGATCTCATCTCTTTCTCAGGTATTGCAGTTCTACAATTACTGTGTTTGTAACAAATTAGAACAGCATGTGCTTAATGTGCTACTGCAACCATTAAACCCAAGATTTGAATGTGTCTCGGACTCTACAGCAACAGCTTGGAGATCTAAAATAGGTAAGAGAAACTATGAAAATTCCATTTCACATTGTTTTTTTTTTATTTTTTCTGTAGATTTTAAATAATATGGGAATTAATTTGGTGGTTACAGAATTAATGGACTTAATTTAACATGTAGAAGTATGGAATAGTATATTGTCCATAGTATTTTCTATGAACATCTCATGACATCTTGATTAACCTGGAGCATTATGGTCATCAAATATATGCAATTAGATTAATTAATTAAATCAGATATTGCAATTCCAAGTATCTTTCAGCATTGGCCAGAGAGGTTGGGTTTCCTAGGAATTTTTGTCCAGGTTCTCTTCTTTAGGTAGCAGATCTGAAATTCTATGAAATTTAAAATGGAAGAAAAGTCTGGCAAGTTAAATAAATGCTATTTATCATTATGCAAAGGGACACGGGGGCTCAATGGCTAAGACACTGAGTTTGTCAATTGAAAGGTTGGCAGTTCAGCAGTTTGAATCCCTAGTGCCATGTAATGGGGTGAGCTTCCATTACTTGTCCCAGCTTCTGCCAACCTAGAAGTTCGAAAGCATGTAAAAAAATACAAGTAGAAAAATAGGGACCACCTTTGGTGGGAAGGTAACAGTGTTCCGTGCGCCTTTGGCATTTAGTCATGCTGGCCACATGACCATGAAGATGTCTTCGGATAGCACTGGCTCTTCGGCTTTGAAACGGAGATGAGCACCGCCTCCTACAGTTGGGTACAACTAGTACATATGTGCGAGGGGAACCTTTACCTTTACTTTACTATTTATCATTATGCCTTAAATTCACATTTTTGCTTTATGTCTGCAGTTTTATTTGATGATTCCATTTATTTGATCAGAAACTTAAAATTTAACATAAAAATACCAACTTAAATGACACAGAATGAGTCATCTTTTCAGAAAAGTCAACTGTAATTGAGCAAATATAACTCCATCATCATCTTTGCCAATGACTATTTATTTTATATCTTGATGGAATTTACTTAGGTGTTGAATCTTCAGCATTCTTTCAGTTTAGTTGATACTTCTGTTTGTGGCTCTTTGACCTTCCATAACCTGCCCATCTTTGAATTTCTGCCAAGATATCACATCTCTGAATCATTTAAATCCCAGCCTTCTGGTGTTGTCTAGCTAGCTCTTAACCTAGAGCCATATCTCTGTTGTTTCCACCCTCTTTTATTTTCACCGGATCTTTCAGCTATGTGTCCTATTTTATAAACATTTTTCTGCTACTTCTAGATGACCTTTACCTGAACTTTTATCCAGTTCAAATGTGACTCAAAGAATAAAAGATTGAAGAGCATTGCAGGGAGAACAGGAGACACTAGTTATTAACATATCTAAGCTGAATAATTGTTCAAACAAAGGTCACCTGGCCACAAACTTCTTCACAGAGTGAAAGTGAATTATTCTTTTTCTAAATTTGTGCAAAATAGTGCAATCAATTGAAGCTGGAACTGCTACTGGAACTGAAGAAAACCCATCCACTCTGAAGAGTGTAAGATGGCTAAGGTCAGAAAACAGCAATCTTGAGTCAAAGGTGAAAAACATGGCTGTGGCATACATTTGCAATTGCCTAGCAGTGTGAGGAATACACTATTTCTGTATTTGCATTAACACAAGTATTATGGAGTCATGTATTTGTATTAATACAAGTATTATGGAGTCAGTTACATCTAGTGGTTAAGGCAACATGCTAAGGAAATGGGAGAGTGTGAGTTCAAGTCCTGCCTTACCCATGGAAGTCAGCTGGGTGACTTTGGGCCAGTCACTCTCTCAGCCCAACCCACCTCACAGGATTGTTGTTATGAGGAAAATAGGACGAGGAAGATATTTTGGAAATGTTTTATGCCTTGTTTTGCTTGTAAAAAAATAATAAAGATGGGATATACTGACCACACACACACTGACCAGGGTTGGGATTCAAAAATGTTAGCAACACGTTCTCTGCCTGGTTGCTGGGTGGGTGTGGCCATGATGGGTGTGGCCTACTCAGCCTCCTGCACCACAGCAGGGGGGAGTTCACCCTCCCCAAGCTCCAGAGGCTTTCCTTGAGCCTCTGGCAGGGAGAAAATGGCCTCCCCTGCGCTCCGGAGGCCCTCTGGAGGCTGGAAACAGGCCTGTTTCTGGATTCTTGGAACTTCTGGGAGGCCTGTTTATTTGCCCTCTCAGAGCCTCCGCACGGGCCCTGAACTTATCTGGCATCCAAAACGGACCACGTGGAGACTCCTGGGATGGGCAGGGATGGGTAGGCAGGGCCAACCAGTCCTTGTAACTATCAGTTCAGCGAATCAGATGTAAAATTAGCATTTGGTTCACCTGAACTAGTCCGAACTGGGGCTGAATCCCACCCCTGACACTGACCAGCAAGAGGAATACTAGAACAAGAATTTGGGGCTGAGTCAATATGAAGTGAAGAGCTGCACGTTCTCATGAAAAGAAGCTGAGAAAGAAGATGAATATGCTAGGATGAGGGGAAGAGAAGAGCACTGAAGGTGTGTTCCATGAAGGCAGTAGCAAACCACCAACTACAGGGAAAAAGTGATAGAGAAAATTGGAGTGAGCACAGTTTGGAATGGTGGGAAGGAGATTCACTTGGTTACTAGACTGTTCATTAAGTAGCTTAGTCTAGTTCCTATTGAATACCATTCTGGGACTGCATGCTGTTTCTAATGCTGCAAAAATATTCACAATTAGAAATAGATACTTATTTTGGTCTTATTTTGGACAGCAAAAGTGGAAGCAAAGCTAGCCCATAGATCTCCCTGTGCTGACAGGCTCAACAGCTATCTTGGTGAAACAAATTCTATAAGACCTGGATGAAATGGTGCTTCCACAATCTCTGTAGGAATCCAGTATTCTACTGTAGTTGGGTACCTGCCAGTGGTGGGTTGCCCCCAGTTTGGACAGGTTCACAAGAACCGGTAGTAAAACCAGCGTGAGGCTCCACCCACTGACCTGGACGTCATCAGGAAGTTTCTGCGCATGTGCAGAAGCATGCGCACGAGCAAACGAAGCTAGAGCGTGCACGTGGTCCCATTGTGGACCAGTAGTAAAGGTAAGTAGAACCCACCCCTGGTACCTGCTAATGTATTAATGTAGTGTATTTATGTATTTTATTGCTTGGCTGTTCACCGCCCTGAGTCCTTCGGGAGTAGGGCGGTATACAAATCAAATAAACTAAACTAACTAAACTAAACTAAACTAATAACAGTATAATAGCATAATGAACATCACATGCTTTCTTGAATTGCAATATTTAGAGCAGCCATAAATTGGTTCATACAGGAGGCCACCGATTTGACCTGCTGTTTAACAGGTTTCTGTTGTAAATTCTTCTATTGTAGTTCATTAAATGTGATGTATCGCTGATTAAACATGCGAAGTAAACTACTATGGTTAATTGAACATGCCAAGTTTAAAGTCTAGCTAGTGAGTTATTTATGTAATGAGGTTGACTACACTGAAGGGAGAGAAAATCTTCATAAACATCCCACTACAATAAATTACCCATAATTAGGAAAAGCAAGCCCAAACACAGTCTATACAAGTTCTTACTGATTCCATATGCAGTATTTTAATTGTAACATTGGGAAATATACCTCTGCATGTATCCTTCTTTTGATTGTCCACACTACGTAGTCGACAATGCACTTAAACAGTACAGCTGCCAGTTTCAATTAATTCAATTGAACCTGCTCCTACCAAGCTGCTCTAGTGCTTTTTCCAAGTATGATTATAATAATTCATCAATCATTGCGTGCTTGACAAGGTACAAAAATATTTTTAAGATGTCACATTGTGGTACAAAAAAAAAAAGCCATGCATTTCAACTATAAACAGCATATATTGCATTAATTTTCACAGGACTAAAAAAGGAGATGAAGTTAGTGCAGCAGTCCATTTTAAAGGTCTGCATTTATTTGTGTCTTTCAATGAATAGAGGGTTTTTTTTAGCGTGTTGCATGTTTATGACACAATTACAAACACAATTACAAACACATTTACATATGAATAAATTTAATTTCCTGGGCCTTTAGAATCACAACCAAAGGCTCCTTCTGTAATTTCTTTCAGAAGCCTTAGGGTAAAATTGAGGAGGATGTAATTGCAGCTAAAGTTTAGGGTCGTATGTCATTTGTAGACTTATGACTGATTCAATATTTGAGTAAGTTCTCAATAAAATGCCCTCTGGTGGGCCACATTCTATGTTTGTGGGCACTAATGATTTTCCTGGCAGCCATAGTGCTCTTAAACAGTATTAGGTAATTGGGAGTCACCCTTTTTATTATCTGACAAAGGCTTTCCATGTAGAATTGCTTCAGGGGATGGTGGAAAGTTAAAAAAAAATACTATTCTCTGATGGGGAGAACCATTTTATTATTTCACAATGTCCAGAATAACATTTTTGGAGACTATATATTGCATGGAATGTAAATATGATTCTACCCAGCTGGAGCACTGCAAAATATTTTAAGAGAGTATTGGAGGGAGGAGCCTAGTATGGTCTAGAGGTGGAGCTCTCGCCTCTCAATCAGGAGGCTGTGAGTTCGATCCTAGGTAGAGGCAGATATTTCTCTCTCTGGGCACAATGAGAAACTACCTGCCATGAACTCCGCATTGGCAACAGGAAGGGCATCCGGCCAGTAAACACTTAGCTCCATTCAGTTGCCCTGACTCCATCCCAATGCAAAGGATTACAGAGTCATTGAAAGACACCCCCCCACACAAAAAAAATGGAGGGATGAGCCTCAGCTGCCAGTCCAGTAACACATGCTTTATGAAACGCCTCATAGTTTTATCACATTATTCTATTAGACCATTTCTTTTACCTAATTAACATTGTCCAGATGAGACAATTGGGAAGACAAATGCACAGATAAAAAAAATCTTGTGTGGAATTGATAGGGGGGAAAGAAAGAAGTGCTCATAGTGCCAGCCCAGAACATCTCCCTCCTTCGAAGTCTACAAAATAGTCCTCAAAAGAATTGAACACTTCATACAAAAGGGAACTTTTTAAATAAAAGAGTATAATGGTCTGAAATCAGCAGTGAACCCTGGATGAGTTCTTGGGTTCCAGAATTTCCTGCATGGAGCTGACCAAGTTTTGTTTCTTCTTCACATTTTTTTTTATTAAAGACAAACTTGATTAACATAGATTATATGATTAAGTGCTAGAATGGAAAACCTCATTACACAAACTGAAAGCCACGTGGATGGAGACAGCATAAGATTCACCACGCAATATGATAAGCATGCTGTGATGCTGATGGTTAACATAACCATCTCTATGGCATACATGTACTCTGATGGCCTCTATTAAAATGATGTGCTAATGTCTGTAAAATCAGAAGGAATCTAGTTGCATTTTAAGTTTATTAAATTATTTATTTTGTTTGATGTAGTTCAATTCATCAGGCATGTGGTATGGCTAGATTGATTTAGGATTTAAATTGTGGTGAGGTGAAGGAGAGGAAGGATAGACAGGTAGGTTATGCAGTGAATGATTTATTTATCAAGTATTTATCAATTATCAATTGTAATGTGTCAAAAAAAACCACCTCATTTTGTTGATTGAAACCTAAGATTGCCTGAAACCTTTTGATGGATGTAAATTCAACAATTTCTCACTCGGATATACTATTTAAGTCCCATTTTTCCAAAGCAATCACATTGAGGTGCGATGTAGGGTGTCTTGGGATGTTAAATGCTGTGATATTGCTTTGTCCTTTTTGAATCTCGATGTCAAACTTGTATCCATTAATTCTTTCACACAACATTTGTCCTTTTCATCCTACATAAAATCCTGAGGGGTATTGCTGGCAGATGATGACATACATAACACTAGAGGAAGAGCATGTGAAGGCACCTCTAAAGTTTATGTCCACTTGTTAGGACCTGTGGTATTATACTTGGTGGTGATGTGGAGTTAAAGTAGACTTCAGAGTCTGGTTCCCATTTAGTATCATTGAATTATTATTATTATTCATTAAACATGAAACTCAGTCAACTAAACATTTAAAAATGTATCACAAATATCATTGACTGGAGCTGATAGTTGATATGGGTTGCTGCCAGCATCCTAGGTATCAACCAAGTATCTTCTTAAAATGTACAATGTTCTGAATAGCAGTCTTTTGCAGTTCCACTGGTGTTACAGCAGGAAGCTGCAACTTCTTGATGTATTTTGTAAAATTTTTGGACATGGTACCAAGTGCCCCGATGACAATGGGTATCACTGTTGCATGCTTTATCCATAATCACGTAGTTTCAATGGCCAGGTCATGATATATCATGATTTTTTTCCTGTTCTTTTTCTTCGACTCTGGCATCTCCTGGTACAGCGATATCAATAAACTGTACGCTTTGGTTTTCGACAACTGTGATATCTGGCGTGTTGTGTTCCAAATGATGATCCATCTGTATTTGAAAGTCCCACAAGATCTTCACCTTCTCATTTTCGACAACTTTTTCCACTTTGTGCTCCCATAACTTTTCGGATAAAGGTAAATCATATTTTTTACATAATGACCAGTGGATTAGTTTAGCAACTTGGTCATGTCTAGCTTTGTAATCAGTTTGCAGAATTTTGCTGCACGCACATATTAAATGTGAAACAGTTTCAACTTTGTCATTGCAAAGTCGGCAGTTTGGATTGTCGGTGGATTTTTCGCTTTCACGACATTAGTTTGTAGTGCTTGTTCTTGAGCAGCGAGTATTAAACCTTCCATTTCTTTCTTGATGGTTCACATCTTAAGCCATGCCCATGTCAAGTTGTTATCACATTTTCATTTTCATTATTATTGTCTTCAATCTGCTCCAGATGGAGCAATTTCTTGTGTGAACATGTATGGGCCTGCTATCCAGGGCCTAAGAAAGTACAGTGTCATTATCCAGTATAGGCTGTAGCTTATTAATAATGTATTTCAGTGGTTTGAACTGCACGCTGTAGGTGCAACCACTGATTTAGTGTTATTCCATTTTTGTGGTCTGTGTTTTCATAGATCCTCTCTGGGAATTGCACTACATGTACTCTTTATTTGTATTTATCTCATTGATTGGGTAATTTAGTCTCCTGAATGCCTAGATTAAGTCAACTAATTGAGCATTTCTGTCAAGTGAATCAAGAACAAATGTGGTTATAGCATAGACTCAAACTATATATGATAGATTTGATAGCAGATGGAATCAAGGAACATTTGGGTACTTATGCCTTTCTGTCAATTTCTAGGTAATGATTTATTGTGACATGAAGATGTCACTCCAATGATATGGCCACAATATTAGATAGATAGATAGATAGATAGATAGATAGATAGATAGATAGATAATCTGTAGATAAATAGATACATAATCTGTAGATAGATTTAAGATGATATTGATAATGGGCTAGTAATTGTTGAAGCCCTTATAGGATTTGATTACAGAAAAACAGAATAAGAGCCTTGGTAGTACAGTGGTCTAAGGCACCCTGTTATTAAGCTGGTTATTAAGACCAGCTGCCTGCAATTACTGCAGGTTCGAATCTCGCCAAGGCTCAAGGTTGATTCAGCCTTCCATTCTTTCTAAGGTAGGTAAATTGAGGACCCAGTTGTGGGGGCAATAAGCTGACTTTGTATAAATATACAAAAGAATGAAGGCTATTGCTTAGCGCATTGTAAGCCGCCCTGAGTCTCCGGAGAAGGGCGGCATATAAATCAATTTTTTTAAAAAAAAAAAAAGTTGGAAGAGAGCTTGGAAATCTTCTAGTCCAATCCCCTGTTCAGGCAGGAAACTCTATAACCCCCATTTCAGACAAATGGTTGTCCAATGTCAATTACAGAATCATTCAGAGGATGACCTTTATTTCTCAGTGTAATGAGAAAAGCCTTAAAAAGGATTCAAATTAGAGTGATCTCCATATCCCAGTTCAAGAAAAATCCTTAGCACCCTCAGACTCAGAAAATAATTGTTCTAAAGTTTTACAGCTTTCTATCTCTACAATAACTTGAAAATTGGCAGTAATCATGGGTAAAGCCAGTGATTGCCATGAGATCTCTGTATTTTTTTTCAGAATGATGAAAAATTGTTGCATTTTTATTGCACAGAACAAGCTGTGGCTATAAGGGACATGTAATCAATGATGCAACATAGTAAAGGTAATATGGGATTTGTGTTGCCGTGTCATGAGTTGACTTTGAGCAATCCGATCTCCTTTGCTGACCATAACAAATGCTACTGGGTGAACTTAAAGTATTTCCTGGCCCTTCCAGTATATCTAAGGTTCAATTGTTCATAGGTATGTGCTTCTTACCAATCCTCTCCATCCCTTCTTCCTGAGAAACCTGCTCATATATTTTCCAGGTTCAGCATGTAACTGATCCTTTAGATTGATTCTTTTGGTTCTTGACTGGGCCATTACTATAATGGCATTGCATATAATAAAAATAGAGAGACAGTCAACTTAGGATCTTGCAGGTATAGTTGTTCTCATTTTTTTTTCTTTGTTGCCCACTCTTTCTCCCATTCCTTCAACAAATTGTACAAGTAGGGCTATCAGGCTTTGAACAGCCATCAGACATCAGCAAAGTGTTAGAGTTTCTTTTTATCACCATAAGCAATTTTCCCAACTTTGGTAGCTGTGATAGAATGTCTACCATTCCCTAAGAATGCAAAGGAGGAGATGAGACTTCTATTGAATCTTAATCCAGAGAAGAGAGAGGTAACTCAATATTAATTATGCTAGCTATTACAGGTATAAATTGACCTGTTTGTTTGTTTTGATAGACTTTCAAGATTCTGTAAAGTAGTCTTTGACTTATGATCACAATTGAGCCCAACATTTCTGTTGCTAAGTGACACATTTGTTAAGTGATTTTGCCCCATTTTATGACCTTTCTTGCCACAGTTGTTAAGTGAATCATTGCCCTTGTTAAATTAGTAACGTGGTTGTTAAGTGAAACTGGTTTCCCCATTGATTTTGCTTGTCAGAAGGTCGCAAAAGGTGATTACATGACCCTAGGACACTGCAACCACCATAAATATGAGTCAGTTGCCAAGCGTCCAAATTTTTATCCTAGGACTATAGGGATGCTATAATGGTCATAAGGCTGAAAAATTGTCACGAGTCACATTTTTCACTGCTGTTATAACACTGAATGGCCACTAAACAAACTGTTGTAAATCAAGGACTAACTACCTATATTAGTAATCTTTTGAAAAGAAATCTTTTGAAAAATCCAAGTGATTCTGGTTTCCTGAATATGCCATTCTCGCAAAGCTTGATGGTAGCCCAAGTAGGGTAAGTCAAGCACAGTGATCCGATAGAATTTGTAACAGAGAATTGATATGCAGGAAAGAAAGAGAGACGAAAGGAAAAATCACTGCTGCAATTATCTCTGCTTCGAACTATCAGTTAGTTCAATGATACCTATGCATTAACTAAAGCTCTCAAAACTCTTGATAGTTTTATCTATTAGTCATTTGGATCAGTGATGGGTTTCAATTTTTTTTACTACCAGTTCTGTGGGTGTGGCTTGATGTGCGTGGCATAGCTTGGTGGTCATGGCAGGGGAAGGATACTGTAAAATCTCCATTCCCACCCCACTCCAGGGGAAGGTTACTGCAAAATCCCCATTTCCTCCCAATCAGCTGAGACTCAGGAGCAGAGAATAGATGGGGGGTGAGGCCAGTCAGAGGTAGTATTTACTGGTTCTCTGAACTATTCAAAATTTCTGCTACCAGTACTCCAGAACTGGTCAGAACCTGCTGAAACCCACCTCTGATTTGGATGGCATATCCTTTGTCCAACTCTCAACTGCTGAAGCCTTGGTTGGGAGGAGCTAGACACTTGAGGTCTCTCATTACTGGGAATCAAATTAAGAAGCTATCACGTTGAAGGCAGAAAGCTCTACATATCAGTGGTGGTATTCAGACAGTTCTATCTGGTTCAGGCGAACTGGTAGTGGTGGTTGCAGAAGACTTCGCCCATCTGCCCGGACAGCATCATGTCCCATTTTTGATGTTCTGCATATACACGGAAGGATCTGCGCATGTGTGGAGATGACGCGTGAGAGCGCTCACATTTGCGAACCAGTAGTGAAGGTAAGTGAACACCACCCCTGCTACATATGTTATTCAAAACCACTGAATAAGAATGGAAATCCCAACCATTTATCCCACTAAATGACTGGTCATGGTTGTTGGTTGGTAACACACTGGGCAATGTGTCTTAATAGAAAATTCAGGCTTAGAAATCAGACCCCAGTACAGCAGGTGAAGGAATGGAAGGCAACTCTTAGCATTTTCTTAAGTCAGCATATTTAGCGTTCATATTTATTAGAACACAGGCCAGCCATTTTAATTAATGTCAAACTACACAAAAGGGAAAGTGAGATAAAAGAAACGGGCCAGGCTGATGTACAGCCTTACAAGCTCCCTTCATCATTGCAGCTTATGTGCGGAAAGAGAAAGATAAGGGAAGCAGCGCTGCCAAGTTCAGAATGAAAAACTATAATGGATACGGACACTTCATTGGGAAGGTTCTATCATCTATTATGAGCCCAGACATTAAAGGATGGTTTTACTGGATACTTTCAATCTCTGCATATTGTTTAACCACAAGAAAGGCGGATGGGTTACTTGTTTAATCAGACAGGCCACCCGATCAGGCATTTAATATTTCGGCAATTGTGTGATGCTTCTTATGCCTCTCCATAAATCCCCGTGTTCAATAGAATAATCAAAGGGTTTTGTTTGCATATGGAAAACCTATCCTGCTTACATGGCATCCGATGGGTGCCAAAGTCAGACTCCTATTCGATCACAACTGATTTTTAATGGTTAAAGCAGATCTTTACAGCGTTGACACAATGCTGTTTATTTACTGGTGAATATGCGCCAAAGAAATATTAATAGCTCATCATAGACTTTGAGGTGTTACATAAGATAATGTAGCATATTGTGAGGAACGGTTTCGTGTTTTTAAAATCTGTCAATGGTAAATTTGCCATTTAAGTTAGAGAGATATTTTTTTCCATGTTCATTTTTTTCTTGATTTTTACCAAGCTTAAAGTAAATTCCTAAATATTTATTTATTTATAAATTTATTTATTTATTTATTTATTATTTATTTAATTTGTCAAACATGTACTAGATAGCAGGTATAGGTATAAACATAAACAGAGGAAGTAAATACAGATAAATGGGGACTGTAAGGCAAGAATGGTAGGCATGCTGGTGCGCTTATGCACACCCCCTTTTCAGACCTCTTAGGAATGGGGTGAGGTCCACGGTAGATAGTTTAAGGTTAAAGTTGTGGGGGTTAGGGGATGTAACAACAGAGTCAGGTAGAGCATTCCAGGTGTTGACCATTCTGTTGCTGAAGTCGTATTTTCTGCAATCAAGTTTGGAGCAGTTTACCTTGAATTTGTATCGATTATATAATAACTGTGTGGATGCACGGATCTTTGGTTGTATCCATTTTTACTTAAAGCAAACCTTCCTGATATCTTATAACATAAAGCACAGTTTTATGCATTTGATATGACATTTGGTTCCATCTGAGACACTTCAGCTAGCTAATTCAGAAAGTCAGTTTCTAATTTACCCTAGTAGCAATAGCTACTTAGACTTACTGTATATACTGCTTCACAGTGCTTTTACAGTGCTCTCTAAGCAGTTTACAGAGTCAGCATATTGCCCCCAACAATCTGGGTCCTCATTTTACCAACTTGGAAGGATTGAAGGCTGAGTCAACCTTGAGCAGCTCAGAATCGAACTCCTGGCATGAACAGTGAGTTAGCTCTGCAGTACTGCATTCTAACCATTGTGCCACCATGACTCTAGTATGCTTGACAATGAACACATTTTGTGTTTACTGATTATAATGTGAAAATTTGCATGCCATCAATATTAGCATACAGGTTTTCTTTTTCCCTGCTATTTTCTTTTGGTGGGGGGGAGGGATGGTGAGTAAGTGACAGATTTTTTCCACCTAAGTGGCTATGGTAGAAAAAAAAAGTGTTTACTGCAGAAAATATTCTTCAAACTGCTACTTCTGGAGCAGACATATAGAAGGAAGAAGAGGGCAAATACAATAGGGACTCTAAATGCCATGGCAGTGCCAGTTATACCCACTACTTGTATGCCAGGTTGATACTGTCTAGACCAGAGGTTTCCAAACTTGTCCAACTTGTGGACTTCAACATGCTGGCTGGAGAATTCTGGGAGTTGAATGTTTGGAGACCCCTGGTCTAGAAATACCTAGGCAGCCAAGGACAGGAATTTCAGTAAACTTTTGGGTACTTCCTATTCAGCCAAGTAGATTTCTTGGAATAAGAAAGAATTACTGCTAAGAAAATAACACCATGTTTACATCTACCTGTCTTATTAGGTCCAGAAGGAGTAGCATTTTGTGGGTCCTGTCAGATAGGGGCTTTCATTAGCTGGGAGCTAGGAAGAAAGTATTTTCTGTTGTAGCCCTTGCCCTGTGAAGTATATCTCCCCCACCCACCCCTGAGAGATACTGAGGTTGGCCCTCAATTATTTGGGCCAGTGGTGGAATTCATTTTTTTTTACTACCAGTTCTGTGGGTGTGGCTTGGTGGGCGTGGCTTGGTGGGTGTGGTGTGGCTTGGTGAGCATGGCAGGGGAAGGATAACTGCAAAATCCCCATTCCCTCCTCACTCTGGGGCCAGCCAGAGGTGGTATTTGCCCGTTCTCCAAACTACTCAAAATTTCCGCTACCAGTTCTCTAGAACCTGTCAGAACCTGCTGAAAAGCACCCCTGCTTTGGGCCTTTTGAAAAGCCATTAAAACATGGTTTTGTTAAGTAGCTTGGGATCCCATGATAGAGAGGAGTTTGCTAGGTGGCTGCATGACAATTGATGTAATGCACTAGCTATATGTTTTGCCACCATTTTTAACTAGTTTTTATTTTTTTTAATTTAAATTGGTTGCTTTAATGGTTTTTTAAAAAATCTTTTTAATGAATATTATGTATGCCGTTCAGATTCACTCTGTGAAGTGAACACCTTTTAAACGTGCTTAAATAAATAGCAATAGCACTTAAACTTATATACTGCTTCACAGTGCTTTACAGCCCTCTCTAAGTGGTTTACAGAGTCAGCACATTGCCCCCAACAATCTGGGTCCTCCTTTTACTGACCTCAGAAGGATAGAAGGCTGAGTCAACCTTGAGCCTGGTGAGATTCGGACTGCCAAATGGCAGGCAGCTGACAGTCAGCAGAAGTAGCCTGCAGTACTGCAATCTAACCACACCACAGCTCTTATAAATAAATAATACCCTTGCATTTATTTATCCTATGTGATACTATCTTGTTTATCATTGGAGATACAGCTATGTGTCTCTGCCAGATTATGACAACAATTAAACTTTTAAAGACTCAATGCTTCTGAAATCATTGTTCCAATCAAGGTCAATTCAAAACTCTCTTCAAGCTACGTTAAAGAGAGTCCAGATGGTGCAGTAGTTAGAATGCAGTACTGCAGGCTAACTCTGCCCACAGACCAAATTCAATCCCAACCAGATCAAGGTTGACTCAGCCTACCATCCTTCCAAGGTTGGCAAAATGGGGACCCAGATCGTTTGGGACAATATGCTGACATTTGTAAACCATTTAGAGAGTGCTGCAAAGCAGTATGATGTGGTATATAAGTCTAAGTGCTATTGCTAAGATATAGGGCACAGAACAGGGGTGAAATCCAGCAGGTTCTGACAGGTTCTGGAGAACCGGTAGCGGAAATTTTGAGTAGTTCGGAGAACCAGCAAATACCACCTCTGGCTGGCCCCAGAGTGGGTTGGGAATGGAGATTTTGCAATATCCTTTCCTCAGGAGTGGGGAGGGAATGGAGATTTTGCAGTATTCTTCCCCTGCCATGCCCACCATGCCATGCCCACTAAGCCACACCCACAGAACCAGTAGTAAAAAAAATTGGATTTCACCACTGGCACAGAATAATATATTAAGAAACACCTTCAAGTTTCAGGTCATGCTACACTTAAACAAAATATCTTCAAACATCTTTAACCTAAAGATGTACAACAATGTTAATGTTAAGTTGGTTTTTGAAAGCTGCAGTGGAATCTTCTTCACCATTTGCTGATCTTGTTAATTTTGACAATGATCTTGTTTTGTTACTTAGAGGATGCTGCAGTTATCATTTGATTCATATGTATGTTTATCCATGTATGTTTATTTCTGTGTTACTTGTATAACTGTGTGTAATAGGGCATTATTTTTTATAAATTAGCCACCTTAGAAGATGCCAAAAGATAGCATGTTCACTGTATCTATGTAGTTTTCAGAAAAAGCAGAAGACTACTTTATTTCAACTTATATTTCAGTCTGCATATTAGTCAGGATGAAGTTAATAGCAGGTTTGGTAACAAACTGAATTTCTAAAGTGTCTATACTAAAGAAGTTTGCAAATGAAAATTTCTCTTTGGTGTTGTTTTGAGGAAAGAAAGTCACAATCTTTTTTTTTTTTCCGGTTTCAGAGAAAACATTCTCAAGAGATAATCAAATATAAGCTTATCATTATTTCTTCTCACTCCCTCATTTGAGAGTTCCTGCTTTTCTAAGATGTCTCTAAAACTGAAAATAAAGCTGTGCAGTTCTATTTTTATAATGGTAGAAAAGCATTTGCTAAACCTTGAGAAGAAGGAAAGACAAATATAAAAGTTGAGGTGCCAATTTAATTATTCATCAAAAACAACTTTAGAGTTCATTTATGTATGGGTTTACACTAAATGCAAACATTAAAACTAAAAAAAAAAATGATAGTGTTCTCCCAGATATCATCAGATTTCAAATATATATTAATAGAACAGCCTGAACTTAAGCAAAGTAATGAAAGGTTTCCCTTTCAGTCAGCTCCACTAGAGCTCATTTCTAGGGCATATTGTCTGTCTGGAACCCACACTGCATATCGGACATTAATACAATTGAACGTGTCTAGAGATATTTCACAATATTTCAGTCCTCCACTCCTCTGCTCGCAACAAAATACCTTATGCCACCAGACTTGAAATTCTGGGCCTAGAAAACTTAGAACTACGCCGTCTTCAGTCTGACCTAAGCATAGCTCATAAAATCATCTGCTACAATGTCCTACCTGTCAATGACTACTTCAACTTCAACCACAACAATACACGAGCACACAATAGATACAAACTTAAAGTGAACCGCTCCAAACTCGATTACAGAAAATATGACTTCAGCAACAGAGTGGTCAATGCCTGGAATGCACTACCAAACTCCGTGGTTTCATCCCCAAACCCCCAAAAATTTAACCTAAGACCAGTGGTGGGTTGCCCCCAGTTTGCACCGGTTCTATAGAACCGGTAGTAAAACTGGTAGGAGGCTCTGCCCACTGACCCCGACATCATCAAAATGCTTCTGTGCATGCACAGAAGCTTCTGCGCTTGCACAGAAGAGCGCGCGGCACCGCTGTGAACCTGTAGTAAAGGTAAGTAGAACCCACCCCTGCCTAAGACTGTCTACTGTTGACCTCACCCCATTCCTAAGAGGACTGTAAAGGGTGTGCATAAGAGCACCAGCATACCTACTGTCCCTATCCTAATGTTTCCTCTATTCGTATCTATTTTATGTATTCAATTCATGCTTATACTTATATATATTACCTAATATGTTCTTGACAAATAGATAGATAGATAGATAGATAGATAGATAGATAGATAGATAGATAGATAGATAGTCTGGAAACATTTTCCATGGTCATATGGCCAACATGACTATATGCCAAAGGTGCATGGAATGCTGTTACCTTCCCACCAAAATATTGCTATCAATCTACTTGCATTTGCATACTTTCAAACTGCTAGATGGGCAGGAGCTGGAACCAATAATGGGAGCTCACCCCATTATGTGATAGCTCAGGTCTTGAACCCAGTATCAGGTTCCATGTATTTCTACAGGGATGCTGGCATTCTGTTGGGAGGGGGGAGGCTTGGAGGGATCTCTGTATGAAATTTCTGGTTTCTATTTCCTGCATTGCTTTGCTGTAACTTTTGGGGCCTGGGAGAGGGAAAAGAATGTGCCTCAAGCCAGGTACCTTATCTCGCCTCTGGAGAAGAACAACAGCGTTGTCTGTTTATCACCTTCTCAGCTTGGGTTTCTCATAATAATTTTACACCTCGGGATTGGCTTGACGATGTACTGGACTTTGGGAGGGGCTCTGTCTGCACTGATTTAATTTACTGTTTTTAAGTGGGAAACTTAATTCTTGCTGAGTTCTCTTGCTATCACCATCTTCCAATAAAAGTTCCTTTTGAAATGGTTCCTGTTTCAAGAGTCCTGCTTTCTTGAGAGGATTGGAGACAGTAGTGGGTTTCAAAATTTTTTGCTACCGGTTCTGTGGGTGTGGCTTGGTGGGTGTGGTGTAGCTTGGTGGGCGTGGCTTGGTGGGCATGGCTTGGTGGGCATGGTGGGGGAAGGATACTGTAAAATCTCCATTCCCACCCCACTCCAGGGAAGGTTACTGCAAAATTCCCATTTCCTCCAGATCAGCTGGGACTTGGGAGGCAGAAATTAGATGGGGGTGGGGCCAATCAGAATTTTTACTACTGGTTCTCAGAACTACTCAAAATTTCTGCTACCGGTTCTCCAGAACTGGTCAGAATTTGCTGAAACCCACCTCTGATTGGGGAGGCAAGACCTTACACGCAGGCTGACAAGAAGTCCTTACACCCAGGCTTTCCAGCTGACAAGAAGTCCAAATGTTATGGAATAGAACTTTCCTCCGCATTATCTGTTTTGCAGAAGAAACAAATAAATTAGTCAATATCACACCGATATTGTGTGAAAACACTTCCCATTACCGTTTCCATAGGCATTTTCATCCAGGCTTAGAGGTTGACATTGGAAAAACCACACCTGAAAATGCTATTAGGCCATTCATCATACACATTCTATGAACAGAGTGTTGACCAGCTCATATCTTATACATCTTATACATAATCATCATCATAGTTATAATATATTTTAATCTTCCCATTTTTTTCAATATTCATCTCTTATGTATAATCCTTTATCACAAATTAATCATTTTTCACCATCTCTTATTATTTCAACTTCTGCCAGGTTGTTCTCTTTCCATAATTTTTATCATTTTCAACTTTACTTACAGATAAGATCATTTTACGCCTTATATTTCTCCTCAGTTACAATTATTTCAGTTATTTATTATCTTTCTTCATGTCTCTAATTCATTCTTCCCAATCATTAGCATTTGAATATTCATCTTAATTTACATTGTTATCAAAATTAATAATGTTGTTAAAATATTTATTTTCACATTTCCATCTGCTGAGGTTTATCACAAACAAGTCCTATTCATTCTAATTGCTTACATGATTTCAACATTGTTATTCTCTTTACAATTGACATTTTAAATATCTTAATTTACATTGTTATCAAAATTAATAATGTTATCAAATTACTTATTTTCACATTTCTATCTGCTGAGATTTAATATAAACAAATTCTATCCACTCATCTTTTTAATATAATCACTTATAGTCATTTTTCACCATATCTTATTATTTCAATTTCTGCCATATTATTCTCTTTACATACTCCTTTATCATTTCATATTCAATGCTTTCACCTAAATAACATCACAGTGTATCCTCTAATTCTTCTCTCTTACCAATACAATAACAATTTAAATTCCCAATACATTCCCAATAATTTCAGTAATATTATCTATCTGATTTTTATTTTTTAATATTTTCTCTTCAACATTGTTAACTTACTGCTTCTCATTTACAATTCCCTCTTCAAACTCCTTTTCACTTTCTTTTTCTATATATTTCAGTGAATTTTCTGTTTCTTTTTTGCCTAATAAAGATTCACTCATACTTTTAAACATCAGAAATAACTCTTCATATATCTGCAACTCCATTTTGTAGCGATTTACAAGATTATTAAAACCTCTCCAATTATCTCTTTGCAATTAGCCAAAATTTAAAGTCTATTTAATTTTCTTATATCTCCTTTTCTTTTCTTTTTTTTTCTTCTTCAATTATTCCTTTGTTCTTCAAAATTAAAATGATCTCCTCAATTATTAATTGTCTAAATTCAACAACAGTCAAATCCAATTAAAAGACTGTTTTACAGGAGAGGAGGGAAACGAAACATAAACTCAGATGTAAAACACAGTCACTCCTTAAATGTTCTCACAGTGTCCAAATTATCTTCTTCTGTATGGCCAAGATCGAGTCTTCCAGCTCTATTTCTTCTGTTTTGTCTATTTGAGTAGAGTATTACAGTACTTATTCTTTCCTCCAGCAGATGGCATTCTCCATTTCTATTCCATTACAAAGAAGTCCGATTAATTATCAAAATATCCAGAAATTTTTAAAATCCTGATATAAGTTGTTGTTTTCTTCTGAAAATCACTTTTTTTCCCTTTTGAAATATTTTGCTTTTCCCAAATTTCCAGATCTAAGGCTTCTTCTTAGGCTTTTTGTATTTCAGTCCCCACTTTTTCTTTTTTCCGCATGTGTGTTTTTTTTCCCAAGCGTCAGATAGCTGCTAGTCTAAGCTCAGAAATTTCTTTTAAGACTCCAATTTCAATTTTTTCTTAGTATATATTGGCAATTATCTCACCCAGCTCTAGCACTCCATCCAAACACCACTCCTGCTCAATTCTTAGGTCCAGTTGTCCCAGCTTCAAGGTGGCCACCATAAGATGGCTGCCGCCCCCGCTGCCACCTTGGGAGAGCTGTTTCTGTTCCAGAGAGGAAATTGCCAATTCCTCATGTTTCACGAAACACCTCTCCTTCCTTCACCATCCCTACAAGACAGCTATGGCTGGAAAGCTTCCCGGCAGTGGTTCATCCGGCTGGATTTCAAGCGGCTCATCAGAGCCCGCTATTTTCCAGTCCATTCCCGCTGCAACGTCAACCGGAACTCTGTTCATAAAATATGTATGATGAAAGAAAATTTTCAATAAAACTTGTATTTAAAAAAAATGTTATTAGGCCAGCCAGCAAGACAATATACTTAAAAAAATACCATGAAGCTACTGTGTGTGCTGAGCTTCAACTATACTGGATTTTTTTTAAAAAAAACCTTCTTGGTAGTTGGGAAAATTTTAATGTGCATGAAACTTTCTTTTCACTAAAGCCCTGAAAGAAACAGACATTTTAATAGGATTGCAAAATTCCAATTTAATGCAGCAAAAAAGATGATGGAAAGTCTAATGTTGAATATATTGAATATTCTAATGGTGTTGTCTTCTAAGTGCTCATTCAGAAATGTATAAACTGGAAATGGTAATCCCATAGTCCTTTTTTTGGAGAGAAAAATGTAACTCTACCAGGGAATGCAAACTCAATGTCCAAAGAAGTAAAACTGTCAAGGAATGTCTGTTTAGTTTTGTGAGGAACTTCGAAAATGACTTTCGGTTCACCGCTGCTCTCATGATTTGGGATAATTTTATATCTACTCCATTGCTCAGTCTTTCTGTCCTTTTGTCTGCTTGCTTGACTGTCTACAGATTCCTAGCTGCTAGCTTTGTCTGCATGTAGCTCAGCATCATATAACTGGGTCTCAACTCCTTAGTTCATTGCTTCCATTCTACTCGACTTCCTTGTAACCCAACACTGGAGTATTCTAGCACACAAAACATTTCTGACCCCATTTCCTTATTAAAAAGTGAAAAAAAAAAATACTGGGGTTATTTATTTAAAAAAATGGATACCTGTAGAAGAAAGGATTTAGCTTTCTGTACCATCCACCATCTACAAATAGCAAGCAATGGCAGTGGAACCATTGCCTTCGTACAATTCTTTCAATTGGGGAAATAGTCTTACATCAGAACTTGGGCACACAATTGTTGGAGAGTGGAGATACTAATGAGGATTTGGCAGGCTGGCATCACAGATAACAGCCTCTGCTTGCTTTTCCAAAAAGAGCAAAAGTAAGATGGAAAGCAAATGAATTCTCCTACTGTTAACAGGTTAAGGCAATTAGAACTCAAAAAGAAAGCTGTTGCCTCCAGTTCTGTTCTATGTCAAGAGAACGATCCTAAAATGAAGAAGAAGAAAAAAAGAGAGAAGAGGGTCAGCAAACTCCTGCAGATAAAATAGATAATGAAGTTAATGTAATCTCTGCATGCTAGAACGTGGCTTGGTGCCCTGTTTTACAGTGGCTGTTGCTATAATTCACTTTAGTAGATTGGCACAGCTGCAGAAAAGCCAGCAGAAAGAAGCAGGTAGAGTGTCTGAGATTAACAGTATCTTGCTGGTAGCACAGCCTACAGTCTGTAGCCAGACCATTTCCAGTGACCAAAAAGTAGTGAAGCATAAATAATCCTAAATTTGTCTGAAGCTACTGGTTCAGATGTTTACAACATCTGAAAAGCATACACAATTGGAAGCAGCACTGAGGGAAGTCAAATTAGACCAACCTAAATTTGATGCCAGCTTTTAATTCCAGATGCTCAAAGTGGCTTTTACTTCAGCAACTGCTTTTGGTCTCTTGGAATCTTTGCCCTGATGTTGGGCATCAGTTAATGGAAAGGCTTCCTCAGCAATTGGCTGGAGGTTTTGCGGGGACATCACACTTTGGCTAAAATAAATAGGAAGACGATAAATAACATTGAGTAGCTGCATCTAGGCATCGCAGCCCTGACCATTTAAACTGGATGACTTCAGGGGGGAAAATTGCAATAGGCAAAATTTAGCAACTTTTTAAAGAACTGTCAATGGAGGTATTTGCTATATTTTTTAAAAAAAGTATACACTCTTAGACGAGGGGGTCAACCTGTTTTCCAAAGCACCAAAAGGCAAGACAAGAAACAATGGCTGGAAACTAACCAAGGAAAGAAGCAATCTAGAACTAAGGAGAAATTTCCTAATGGTGAGAGCAGTCAATCAATGGAATAGCTTGCTTTCAGAAGTTGTGGGTGCTCCATTACTGGAGGCTTTCAAAGAGAGACTGGACAACCATTTGTCCGAAATTTATTTATTTATTTATTTATTTATTTATTTATTTATTTATTTATTTATTTATTTATTTATTTATTTATTGGTTTGATTTATATGCCGCCCTTCTCCGGAGACTCAGGGTGGCTTACAACGCATTAAGCAATAGCCTTCATATTTTTCTATATACCTGCTTAGTAGGGCTTTCGGGGGCCCCTAAGCGGTGTTCTTTTTTATACAAAGTCAGCTTATTGCCCCCACAATCCGGGTCCTCATTTTACCTACCTCGAAAGGATGGAAGGCTGAGTCAGCCTTGAGCCTGGTGAGATTTGATGTGCTGATCTGCTGAACTAGCAGTCAGCTGAAGTAGCTGCAGTACTGCACTCTAACCACTGCGCCACCTCGAAATGAGATAGGGTCTCCTGTTTGAGCAGGGAGTTGGACTTGAAGGTCTCCAAAGTTCATTCCAACTCTATTATTCCATGTTCTATGTTCAGTCTGGCAAGAAGGTATCTTAGAATTGATCACCAAACCTAATTGCTTCATGATAATAACAACTTTATTGTCATTGTACATGTATACACAGTATACCCATACAATGAAATTTACTTAACTCACTCACTTTTTTGTCCGCTACAGAGCTGCTCCTATACCATGCAAGAATGCTGTATGTCAGGACACTCTCAATGGTGCTGCGATAGTAGGACAAAAGTAGATGCTGAGATACATTTATCTTCCTGAGCATTCTCAGGAAGTACAGCCTCTTCTGTGCCTTCTTCACAAGCATGTTAATATTCATAGTCCATGAGAAGTCCTTTGAGATATAAATGCCCAGAAATTTAAAACTACCAAACCTCTCCACCTCCTCACCATTTATGTAGAATGGTAAATGTATAACTCTCGTCATCTTGAAGTCAGTTATAAGTTCTTTAGTTTTTTTGGTGTTAAGTGTAAGATTATTTTCTTTACACCACAATGTCAGCCCTTGTACTTCCTTGATTCAACTGATTCAACTACTTCTGAACCAATGCAATGACAATCTGAATAGGAAATACTGTATTATTAATCACCCCTTCTCAAATTTAAATAGTAGGATATTAAACTTGATAGCGTGCCTGCTATAGTGAAAGGGCAGATTTTTTTAGTTGAAAGTACCAAAAGTATCAAGATTAAAAAATATTTGATGACTTTATGCCCATCAATTTATAAATTTATATATTGTTCGATCTTAGAAATACTTAATCTACAACCATCACTATTAATACTTTGGCCAAGCAGGAGAGAGGTCACTTCATGCAAATAGCTGGAGAAGGAAATCCTAGTTCAAATCTTCCTAAAACTAGCAGGCTGAATCTGAACGCTTGCAAGATGGTTGTTATGCACTTTGACTGAAGTACTTTTAGGTATATTATATCCTTTTCTAGGTCAGTATGGTGCAGCACAGAACAAGAGTGTGATTATTTTAATGCTAAACAATAAAATGATTGTCTGTACAGCTAATATATCTGATTATTACCTCTGAAGCCCTCTTGCATACAATAGTATCTTGCTGATTTGTTGTTTTCATGTGGAGAATAAACAAAAGGTAATACTTAGATATTTAAAGCACTTGGTGAGATACATTTATTTGTTGTTTATATTGGCAGTTGAAAAGTCCTTTAGGATCAGTTTTGTTTTTGAATAATTATAAATGTTCACGGTAGAAGAAGTTAGCTAATGTTTGGAGGCTTTTTTGAAATCCTATTTGAGAGGGAGAAAGGATGGCAAGAGCAGCATATAGTAAGATAGAGATGGATTTGTGTGTCAACTATGGGGGATGAAATGTGTTAATTAACACAGCCTGAAAAATGCAATTAAAAAGGAAGCTTCACAGTAATGGGGCAAGGATACAGCACTCTTTAATTCATATTGTGATGAGGATAGGATAATGAGGACTCCATTGTCATCAAATGAACATAGGTATTTCTGCAGAGTAGCACAATCTCCCTAAGTGACAATCAATTGAAGTCTCTCCTAATTTCTTGTACAATCTTTCTCTCAGGATTGTATCAATGCTACTGTTAGGTCAATGAAGGTAGTCAAATAACTTGCTGAGTGGAATCCCTCCCTCTCCTTTGGGACGGTACAGAAAATACCCAGGGTACCCCAGGTTTGCAGATATAGAAAATATGTTTTGATAGATATAAAAAGATATTGAGACCTTAGAAAGAGTGCAGAGAAGAGCAACAAAGATGATTGAGGACTGGAGGTTAAAACACATGAACAGTTGAAGGAATTAAGTATATCTAGTCTAATGAAAAGAAGGATTAGAGTGACTTGATAGTATGATTGTAATATTTGAGGGACCTCTACAATGAAGAAGGGGTCAACCTATTCTCCAAAGCACCTGAAGACAGGAGAAGAAGCTATTGGATGAATGGAAGATAATCTAGGAGATAACCAACTTAGAACTAAAGAGAAATTTCCTAACAGTGAAGAACAGTCAACCGATGGAATGGCTTGCCTTCAGAAGTTGTGGGTGCTCCATCGCTGGAGAAGAGATTGGATAGCCATTTGTCTGAGCTATTGGCAGTGAGTTGTCCTAGACCTAAAGGAGTTGGTAAGATGATTAGCAAGATGATTTTAATTCATTACTTAAAGGAACCTTCCCATACAGTTATGCCAATAAAATTTTCCTAAATATTATTTGCAGCATTTTTTTTAAAAAAAGATAGGTACTTGACTAAGGTGAATTTCATTTTGTTTTGTTTTGTTTTTCCTATTTTCCAAGTAAGACACTCACATCTCTATCCAATGCCAACTCTACCCTACTGCCTTCTTCACTCTGAAATCCCTGATTTTTGGATTTCATTGTATTACGGCTGATGGAAGTACCGTATTTCGCAGTATAAGACACACCTTTTCTCCCCCAAGAAGAGGGTGAAAATCTGGGTGCATTTTATACTCCAAATGTAGCCCTGCCCAGCTTCTCAAACGGAGGTTTCGGAGGCTGAAAAAAGCATCAGAAAAGAAGCTTCAGAAAAGAAGCTCCCAAACAGAGTTTAGAGGCTTTTTTTTTTTGAAGCTCTGTTTTGGAGGCTTTCAGAGGCAGGGAAAAAAAAAAAAAAGCAAGGCACAGAGCTCACAACCAAGGAACCTGTTGGTAAAATTCACCTCTGGGAATTGGGGGTTGATTGGGGGTATTCCAGGAGGCTGATCCACCTGCCAATCAGCTTTTTTCTTATTTTCCTCCCCAAAAACTAAGGTGCGTCTTATATTCCAAAAAATATGGTACATCTTTTTATTTATTTATTTTAACTGCTTCAGCAGATGGGAGGTAGAATCATTCTACCATTTTTTAATATTATTCTTGAGCTACTCTAAAAAACCAACAACAATTTTGCCTATTTTAAAAATGGCAACACATTAAGAGAAAAATACTATGTAATTTCTGGTACAGAACAGTGGAAGTTGAAATGGCATTACAATTCTTCTTTGCATTAAGTGAATATACTAATGCCTTTTGACCATATTTGCCTCTTCTCTCTGTGTAATTACAATCAATTTTGCCATTTTAAGATGCTCAAAATAATATTTAAGCATTCATTTCCATTATATTTGTTAGCAAGTACTTTTCAGCTCCCTTTAATCATTAAAAAAGTTGATCAAACAAATATACTTCATCAATACAAAATAACTATTAAAAAACACTGTTACTTTTATAACCTTCCTCACCTAAAAGAGTGGCCTGAATCAACTTTGTTATCCCTTAATAATCAAATTTTCCAGGCTCCATCTTGACAACCACTAATTGGGTGAAAAGAATCTATGCTTTCACAGATATTTGTGATACTCCTACATAATCCGTCTCACACAATAATAAGATCAAATATAACAACCAAAGTGATAATATAAACACTCCAAAACAGAATGGAACATCATATTAAATTTGACAGTGTGATAACTTGAATTATATACATACTTGGTGAATAGAAGGAATACCTATAATCCTCTAATTCTCTGATGGATAATAAAAATTTGTTTTGCTCTTTTTATCAGTGCATTTTTGGTTGTAAATTGCAAATTCTATTATCTGCATTGGTCTACCATGGATAAAATAAGAAATTAGTTTAGGAAATGATTATAAAATATCAGGTAAACGAATTAATCTTAACAGAGAACAGTCTGTAAAAAAAATCAGATTCCATTTTCGTCATAGATACAATTAGATTAGTTTATGACACCATTTTTTCATAACATACATTTAAAAATATTTTTCTGTATCTGTAGGAATTGGGAATGGAGATCAAAAATGAATCCAACCACTACTGCCAACCAATCAATTCCATAATTTCCTTCAAGAAATTTTCTTCACATCTGAAATGTAACTTTGTTGTAATTTTTTGAAGTGATTAAACTGAGTCTCTTGTAGCATAATAACTTATAATATCTATTCTATTATCAATGGCCGGTCTGCTTAGGTACTCACTATTTCTACTTGAACCTTTTATGCTTAATTGCAAAATATGGATCCAGGCTCCAATGTCTTTTGTCAGTGAGTTCTTAAAAAACTCTATTGTAATCTAATTGTTGCCTCTGTAATTTCTGACCATGAGGGAAGCCATACAGGTATCCTATTTGGTCACCATGTGTGTAGACTTTTAGTCACTCTGTTAAGACAGAATGTTGCCCAGAGTATACCATTGTGGAGGTAGTCTACACTTCATAACCCTGTGTAGATAACATATGTTAAATAAATAAATATCAATAAATAGATAAAAAGATACCAACACATACATATTCATGAAAAAAAATGAATATGTAGGACAATACTGTAGGACAACATGGTCATTTAAATAATCCTTAATCCCATCCACTGCCTTCATAAATGTTACTCAATTTGAGATGAGAGGAATTTGAGTTTATACTTTTGTACTCAGCTGGACATGTAGAGGCCACAAACAATATTTCTACAATCCACATTAACTTCTGAATAAAAATGTCATTCAAATCATTCTGAACATTTGGCCAACATACCAAATGTTTCAAGCTGATGGAACAATCTTAGTGTGATGTCCCATGAATTTACTACAGTATTTTTCAGAGTATAAGATGCACCTTCCCCCCCCCCAAAAAAAGAGGGTGAAAATCTGGGTGTGTCTTATACTCCAAATGTAGCCCCACCCAGCTTCTCAAACAGAGGTTTCAGAGGCTGAAAAAAGCGTTAGAAATGAAGCTTCAGAAAAGAAACCCCAAACAGAGCTTCAGGGGCTTTTTTTCTGATACTGTTTCAGAGGCTTTCAGAGGCAGGAAAAAAAGCAAAAAACAAAACAAAAAAAAAAAAAAAAACCAAGGCATAGAGCTGACAACCAAGAAACCTGTTGCTAAAATTCACCTCTGGGAACAGCTGATTGGGGATATTCCATGAAGCCAATCCACCTGCCAATCAGCTTTTTTCTTATTTTCCTCCTCAAAAACTTAGGTGCGTTTTATATTCTGGTGCATTTTATACTCTGAAAAATACAGTAATTGGAACTTCTCCTTGCGTAGCTGAATATTTTTTGAGAAGGAACCAACCTGGTAGGGAGGAGGGCTCAAGAGTAGGGTTAGGACTAATCTTCTGCATGTTCTTTGGAGCCTTAGCTATTTATTCCCAAGTGAAGGTTGCTAGTCTAGAGAGATTCATGTATCATAGGCAGAATGTGATAACGTAGCTAGCTTGAATTCTGCATGTGTAGGTCTGATTGTTCATGCCTGACATTACCTAAAGAACTCGTAAGTCTTTCTACTGATCTAAAATAATATATTGTCAAGAAAAAATAAAATTTTATACCAGATAATGTATTTTGAACTCTGACACAATGTGATACAACTATAAGTAAGACATTTGAAATATTGGAGCTGTGAATAGTGTTGATAAGACTCTCAATCTTTCTAGACAACACTGCTGCACTTGAAGAGTATTCAGACTGTAAAAAAATGATTGATGCTCGTATAGTTTTGGTCGGTAAAGTTCAAAAAGTATTTGCTTGAGACACAAATATTTGAAGCCAAAGCAATATGATTCCTCACCTTAACTATTGCTGAAAATGAATTTCTGTCTAGTATCCAAGTTTGTAGTACATGCTAAACCACAATAAAATGCTTATACAACAATCTAGGGAACTACTGTAAATTTAGTAACTTCCCCAAAAAGGAGTTGTAAATCCATATTTAGCATACTAAAATCAAATTAGAATTCCTGTTGAATTCACCTAACCCATTGTTCTAAAGTGATGGCCGGCAGAAATCAAAAATATTCTAGAATGGGGATATGAAGGCTAAATACAACCTGGGGAGTTGAAAGAAAACTTGAGTGGAATACCAAATAGCCTCTAATCTTTTGATCTAATCCAATGCATGTCTGAATCATTGCCAGTTATGTCTTAGAAATGTCTCGCAACATTAAAAAATATTTTGAAATAGTTGAATGAAACACATAAAACAGCAGAATAGTTCCATACTTGGCACAAACATTTGTGGTATGCATTTGCAAATAACAGCAGTGTATTTGTAAAACTTCTATTTACTTAAAAATCAAATTCCATTATATTCAGTATAGGCTAATTATTTGGCTCTAAAGCTGGGAAATCATAAATCAGTGCATTACAATAGCCATGGATGTGTTACCACATGATCTGAAAGACCAGATTAGTGATAGATTTGTCATGGAGAAAAATCTATTTATAAGGTTCCTAAGAATCAGTATTGATTTAATGGCACATAATCAATCAATCATGGGGAATATTCATTGGTTGAAAATTATAGGCTTGTAGCGTAAGTGTCTAATTCTGAAAGTATTTATCTTTACTTGAAATGATACACCTGAATGAAATGAACTGAAACAACTAGATATGCAAAGAAATATCTTCAATTTTACCATTTAATTATTTTCTTTGGTCACAGAATAGAATAGAATAGAATAGAATAGAATAGAATAGAATAGAATAGAATAGAATAGAATAGAATAGAATAGAATAGAATAGAATAGCAGAGTTAGAAGGGACCTTAGAGGTATTCTAATCCAACCCCCTGCTGAGGCAGGATACCCTACACCAGTTCAGACAAATGGTTATCCAATCTTTTCTTAAAAACTTCCAGTGTTGGAACATTTACAACTTCTGGAGGCAAGTTGTTCCACCAATTAATTGTTCTATCTGTTGGGAAATTTCTCCTTAGTTCTAGATTGCTTCTCTCCTTGATTAGTTTCCACCCATTGCTTCTTGTTCTACCCTCAGGTGCTTTGGAGAATAGCTTCACTCCCTCTTCTTTGTGGCAACCCCTGAGATATTGGAACACTGCTATCATGTCACCCCAGTCCTTCTTTTCATCAGACTATACATACCGAGTTCCAGCAACCGTTCTTTATGTTTTAGCCTCCAGCCGTCTAATCATCTTCGTTGCTCTTCTTTGCACTCTTTCTAGAATTCTTTAAATGTTTCTGCCAGAAAAGGAAACAATTGGGGAAATACAGTAGCTTTGTTGGGAGACAATCCACCTATATTTCGGGGGATGCTAGATAGTCAATCTAAGGTAATCAAGAACCTTTTGCCCACACTTTCTTAGCTTAATTCTTGGTTTAGATGCCTAAGAGTTAATACAATTACCCCAAACTCTAGAATGGAAAATGTGAAGCCTGATTTAATCTCCAGTTTTTGCATTTTACTTATTATATTTATCAATCACAATTTGATTTGTGAAATATCATTAAGAATTCATTTCATCTTTCATAGGACTGATGCTAACATGGTTTATTTATTTTAGACAATTTGTGGGAAAAGCATTACATCCCTACTAAGCATTACATCTTTCTAAGCATCTGCGAGAAGAACTTGGAATGCATCTTCATGAGGAGACTACTTTTGCCATGAACACTGCACCAACATTCTTTCTTTCTGAAATTTTAACACTTACTTTCCTGGGTATATGACATAAAAACTACCTACACAACTGTAATTGAAAAATGAATTCCCTTTGTTTTCACCCAATCCCTGTTTTAATAAAATGTCCTAACTTATTATCTTTCTGACAAGAGAAAATTAGTACCTCAGATTGTCAGAGCCATAAAAATTATGGATGAGGGAAGGCATTTCATGAAATGCTGTATAGCAAATTTATCTTGTTTTGCAATTTTCATTTTAAAATATCAAGTTGAGGTTTGTTTATTAGTGTAGGCCAGAATATTTAGTGAATTGTGTGTTTTTTTCTGAGTATAACTAAGATTATAGGTTAAAAAATAATAAATTCATGGGAAAAATGAGAGTACTTTTATAGATTTCATTTTAAAAAAACATGAGCTATAAGTGCAGATGTAGCTGTGCTTCAGCCATTCATATCAAGTGAATTCATTTGCAGTAATTATCAGGATCTTGGATGAGAATATTTCAGTGTAAATCCCAGAAGGATCTTCTAAATTAATCTTAGCCTAGTACTACAAAGAAAAAAAAATAGCACAATTTCCAGTTATTTGTTTTATAGGAAACTAGGCTTTTAAGATACTGGATAACCACTTGTCCAAAATGCTATACTACTACTATTACCATTATTAATAATAAGAACAGCAACATAATTTATGTTTTATTTCTGCTCCATGTTAAATGAATGTGTGTGTTTATTCATGTTAGTTCCATTAAACTAAACAGTGCTGATTCAGCACAAGGTTAGAATAGAACAAGAACACTTGCTTTTAAGGAGAAAGAGCTGTGCCTGCTATTTAAATTATTTTTCTTTTAGATCATTAATAATATGAACCATTTAGATGTACAGATTTGCATATGAATAAAATAATATTTTGGAGATGTGCCGCTTGGGTGTATGGGGATTTATTAAGAGTGAGGCCAACTATTTTTATAGGACTTCTTTCTAAGTAAGTATGCTGATGATAAAATTGTAATTTTATTTTGAAAGGTAGAATTTACAGCCTTCAGGCCAGAGGACACTCTAATAAAAATTATACAAACATGTAGTTATTAATAAAAGAAGTAGACATAAAATACAGTAAAATTACTTGAAAATAAGAGGGTAACAATAATACAGGCAACACTTTAAAAAATACACAAAGTGGTTATAACAGACACAAAATAGGAGGGTAGATTCCTTTTGTACTCAGCCTCGATGGCGCAGTGGTTAAAGTGCAGTACTGCAGGCCACTTCTGCTGAGTACCGGCTGCCTGCAATTTGGCAGTTTGAATCTCACCAGGCTCAAGGTTGACTCAGCCTTCCATCCTTCTGAGGTGGGTAAAATGAGGACCCAGATCATTGGGAGAAATATGCTGACTCTGTAAAATTGTTTAGAGAGGGCTGTAAAGCACTATAAAGTGGTATATAAATCTAAGTGCTACTGCTATTGTACATGTGTATGTACATCTTGGGCAAACCCAACCTCAATATTCGGTAGCTATTGGAACCCTAATTTTAAATATCTTATTAAATTAAGTCAGTTTTCTGTACCATAAATTAATGGTACTAGCTGTGTGTCCCAAATCAAATTTAAGCAATACAGCTGGATGTAGAGCTTCACAAAAATCCAGAAAGGGAATGAGGAAAATGGGAATAATATTGAAACTTAGTTTGAAAGAAATATGATGCAGAAAATTAATATGCACTTAACTAATTTGTAGCTCAGTGATTGTATTTGCATGAAGCAAAGTAGCCGTTGACAATTCAGACTATTCCACTGGGCAAACTCAACCCCTGAAGCTAATGTATGGTTCAGTGTGTATGCGCAAATCCAGAAAATTAGTTTCACAGCATGATATGTATCTATTTTCTCCACGACTGGATTCAGAATAAATGTGGTGGACTGGGCAATCAGGTTGCTTAGAGTTTCTTGTTGAAAAACATCTGCTATTCTGGTAATTTGCCAGGATAGTCCATAATGGGACAATGATGTTGCCAGCTCACCTCCCAGCTCCTATCCCGCTTGCTGTTCTTCCAGCATTCAATTATCTATAGAATATTTGTAGCTCAGGGTTGAACTGTGGTGTCCTTGATGCTCTCTGAGCTTGGTACTTTTCTTGGAGATGTTTCATTACTAATGCACTGATGTGACTAGATTGGTAATGTAATGTCTGCAAGAAAACCACCAAGCTCAGAGAGCATCAAGGAGCCCACAATTCAATTATCTACCCTCTTAAAAGGTGTCCATGTTTCCACAGCAATTCTCATTTCCTTCTTTGCCAAATCCTGGTGAGTCATAGATTCAGACAGTTGGTAGTTTCAATTTAGTGTGTTAAAATCATGGAACAGTGCTTTTGTTTGTGGTGTGTTTGAATTAAAACCAGCCTGTTGAAGACTGGAATGTAAAGCAAAATGCCTATTACCTTGTAAAGTAGGAAAAAGAAGATGTGAGTCCCATGATCTTCTCAAACTTCTCTGCAAGCAATTTATAAGAAAAGGGAGATTTGCTGGCTCATAAAAGCATCATGGTGTGCTCACATAGTTAAAATGTTTTGTGGTAGACAGTATACTCTCATTCAAATGAAACATTTCTTTGTTACTTAAAGCTATCATTGGTAGGTACCATTCTCTTCCATGATCATCAGGAAGTTAGATATTTTGTTCCTCCTAAAGGCAGCAGTTTCAGCATCAAACTTAAATTGGTATAGCAAGATCACCACAGTACTTTCATATTAAAAGACTGCAATAAAAATAAAGTTCATGGTCATGATAGATGCAAGTTATGCATGTTTATTTTCTATGTTTTTAAATTAAAATTAAGGGCAGGGCTTGAAAAAGATTTGCTAATACATTCAAACACCATGACCAGAGCGAAAAAAATAATATTTCATCTGAAATTGCTGTAGTACAGATATACATTTCTGTCTAAGTGAAAAAGAAAAAAAAGCTTTAGGCTAAATTTGTTAGGATTATAATGCAGGGAGAAAAAGTTCCTTCCTATAATATCAGTAGGATTATCTGTTTTCCATGGCTTAACAAAAATAGCAAAAATGGCAAAAAGTGAAAAAATGACAAAAATAGCAACATTTCAGACTCAAACTATATGTTTCACAACAGCTCAGATAATGTGTTAGATATATTGAATCCAATGATTGGTTGGTGTATTTATTTTTAGATTTATTATATATTCCAAATTTATTTATTCCACTCAGGTATACATAATGGTGTAAATAATAATTTTGAGATGTTGATTAGACAGAGAAGGGAGGGGGGGAGGAAGGCTCAAAGTCACCAAGCCACCTTCCATCCATTAAGACATTTATTTATTTAGCATATGGTGATGTTAATTAGCCGGGAGACTACAATGTTAATACAGGATAGTAGTTTGGCTGTCTAAGACTGCTAGCCCTCTTTGGTTCATGCTTGTCTTATTTTTTCCAAGGTGAGCCACAATAATCGACCTTACTCCAAACAAAAAAGATGATGTAGATTTCCTGCAGAATCATCTAGGCCTGAGCCCTCTCACTTCACCAAAGCTGCCTAGCAAAAAAGCCATCACCAGCAGAATTCTACATAAAATGCTGGTTTTTTTCATCTTCCCACCAAAGTGGTACCTATTTATCTACTTGCTTTCAAATCTACTTGTTAGGTAGGGAGAAGCTGAGGCGAGTAATGGGAGCTCACTCTGCCAAGCAATGTTGGGACTCAAATGTTGGAATAAAGACCATCACTAAAATCATTAAGCCACTGAGCCACCATACCTCTTCATAAAGGAAGACTATTGCTCACAGTCCTGAAGTAAGCCTTATCTATAACACTAAATTGGCATTCATCTAATAAAAGAAGTATGACTTTGTCTGTGGAGATTCTCAGTCATCCAGGTCATAGTTGTCTGAGAGCTGAAAAAGCTTCTTGGATGAGAAGTGAAATGTCTTCAAAGAAAAACCAGAAAGTCCAGTTGCCTCTTGAAAAATCATCTTTAGGACAAGTATGACTTTGATTCTACTTTCTTTGGTGAACTTGATTTTTGGTGAACTATAATACTTTTATTGTCTTCTATTCTATAGTTCTTGTTTACTCTTTGGTATGTTTAAAATTCTATAAATATTCAAATTCTAGTTGCTGAACAGAGTCCTGTTAATCATCTATTATTTCATTTATTTTTTCTGGATGGCAAAACTTCTGATCTGAAATATGAATAAATCTAACATTCCGAGACATTTGTTAGAGAAAGTAACATGGTGAGGTTTGCACATTCCTTTGTCAAGATGAAACTCTCAGGCTGTTCCATGAAATAAGGGTTAATTTATTTTTAATTAAGTTTATTTAATTAAGCTTCACCCTTTTTTAATAATTGAATCTCTAATGGAACTCAGAGCTGCAGGGAAGCAAATCATCATCACTGCATGTAATCCTTAATTGGAAATGATAGAGCTCCACAAAATGAATCATTGTTGCCGGGGATAAGATCAAATGCTTTGTGGAACACCTCTTAGATCCAATATCAGGTGTATCACAACAAATAATCCCTGAAAGATTTGGTTACACACACCTCCTTATTATTTCACAATTAGTAACAATGAAAAGTGCCTGGTAAGGACAGAGAGTGTTCATAAAGATGAGAAAACAAGCCAGGAGCCATGTAGTAATATACAAATACTAGCTGGATACACATGCTTTGCTATGAAACTATGTGATTGGGCATGATAAATTGAACTAACCAGTTCTGGAGTAATGCCTGGGTAGATTCCACAACGGATGTCCCTCTCATTGTCATCATCACCAACAAAGTATATCTGGAGAAATGAAGGCTGCTGCTGAGGCCCCGCCATGATACTTCCTATCCTGTGGTAGACCTGCCCCTGCACTTTGAATGTTGGCATATTTAGCTATAGCTGCCTGATTAACATAGGGGTTATTAGATGCATTCTTTTTTACAGCCTCTCTATTGACTTTGGGATGACTTTGATGATACTTTTTTGCAGCTTCCCTCACTTGTTTCTCCTAATCGCAAATCTTTTCCTGCATTTTTCCTTCTTTTCCCTTTAACTAGTATTATAGTAGAAGGAACAGATTCATCTGAACTGAGGAGGTCAGTGTAAGAAGTGAGTTGGGGCTGGGACACTATGCAGGAGAAATTCAGTTCACAATTCATTGGCTCAGTGGTGGTCGGTGATTAAAACTCATAAGGGAATATCTCTCCTGCCACCTTGAGTTTGGAAGCAGTTCAATAGGTGGAAGGCGTAGACATTTTAGTGAGGTAGCAACGTTTGATACTGTAAGGAGCCCCAGACTGCTCCTGAGTGAAGGAGTGGAATGTTGCCAGTTTGAACTGAGGTAAAGGAATGGGAGGCAACTGGCAGTTTGAACTTTTCAGGTGGGGAGGGGGAGTAGACCATCTAACTCCTTAGCATCAGAGTGTGTTAATATACTGTATATGAGTATACTCTTTATGAAATACTAATGATCTGATGGTCCTTTCGAAAAATCCTTTCTTATTGAGCACCTAGAAGCCAAGAGGAACGTACATGCCATATTTCAAGTTTGTAGGCTTTACCATTCTGGAGATTTCATGATGAGTGAGTGGATTTCACTTTTATATATACAGATTACTATACAGTTTCTAGATGGGATTGTAAGGTAAAACTATTTATTTATTTATTTATTTATTTATTTATTTATTTATTTATTTAAATTTCTATACTGCCCTTCTCCCGAAGGACTCAGGGCAGTGTACAGCCAGAAATAAAACCATGACAATATAAAAATTAAAAACAATTTAAAACATTTAAATCAATTGGCCGAAAATTCTAATAAAACAACCCATTAAAATAGTAAAAATATTATTATTATTTAGGCCAGCCCTGCTTGTTGGAATAGTAATGTTTTTAGGGCACGGCGAAAGGCACGCAGGTCGGGAATCCTACGAATCTCCGGGGGCAGCTCATTCCAGAGGGTGGGGGCCCCCACAGAGAATGTTCTCCCCCTGGGGGTTGTCAGCCGACATTGTCTAGCTGACGGCACCCAGAGGAGCCCCTCTCTGTGGGAGTGTAGCGATCGATGGGAGGCTATCGGTGGCAGAAGGTGGTCCTGTAGTTACCCAGGGCCCATGCCATGGAGTGCTTTAAAGGTGGCAACCAACACCTTGAATTGCACCCGGAAGACCACCACCAATTATTTCATCTTTCAAAAGAGTCTCCATGTTTTTAACAATTTTGTTAAATTAATGCATTCAAATTAATGCAAGACACCAACTTTGGCAACACCTTTTGACCTGGAAAGGATTGGTGAGATTTCAAGAATCAACATAGGCTGAAATTACAGTTTAGATATTATTGTTTTGTGGGATATATGAGCAAAATTAAACAAAATGATGATGATTGAAAGGGATGTAATGTGATGGGAGAGAGGAGAGGAGGGGAGGGGAAGGGAAGAGAGGAGAGGAGAGGAGAGGAGAGGAGAGGAGAGGAGAGGCTACTGGTTAAGATGCAAACCAGGGGTGAAATTCTTCAGGTTCTGACAGGTTCTGGAGAACCGGTAGTGGAAATTTTGAGCAGTTCAGAGAACCAGTAGTGGAAATTTTGAGTAGTTCGGAGAACCGGCAAATACCACCTCTGGCTGGCCCCAGAGTGGGGTGGGAATGAAGATTTTGCAATATTCTTCCCCCAGGAGTGGGGAGGGAATGGGGATTTTGCAGTATCCTTCCCCTGGAGTGGGGAGGGAATGGAGATTTTGCAGTATCCTTCTCCTGCCACGCCCACCAAACCTCACCCACCAAGCCACACCCACAGAACCGGTAGTAAAAAAAATTGGATTTCATCACTGATGCAAACAACATGAAGAGTGCTATATAGAGGAATTCTTCCTTCAATTTCCTGGCCAGGCCTTATCAGTTTCTCAGTTTGATGAGAATGGGATTGAACAGAAATCAATTTCAATGAAATTTGGGTGTTTCTGAATTTATTTAGTAATGAAATGGTCAAGGATGTCTCTGTATCTCTGAGTGTTTTCCATGTTCCATCATGTCTTCAGTAGTTTGTTCAATTATACTTTAACAAATATTCAAGATGATATGCAGAGTGAATATAAATTGCAATATTCAATCTGGGTCGGTAATCAGGACCAGAGGTATTGTATTCCAAGCTTTTGGACTCGTGCTAGAGCCCATCCTCAGGGAACTTCTCTCTAGGCTAGTTCTCTGAAGATGGGCTCCAACATGAGTCTGAAAGCTTGGAATACAAAACCTCTGGTCCCGGTGACAAATCCAAATTGAATCCTGGGACACATAGATTTGCCTTCCTTTGTCAGTGTAAATTCCCAATCATTTCCCATATTTTATGATTTAGAAAAAAGTTCCACTTCACATTAAAAATAAATAAATAAAGCCATACAAATGGATTGCCATGTGAAACCAGCTCCCAAAAATATTATCTCAATCCTTTTTTCTTTTTTGGTAACTTTTGTTAGATGCCACAAAACTGCCTCACTTTGGCATTAAGACTTCATGGGGAAAAAAAGCTGCAGCAATTTTTCCGTGATGATTTCCCCACAAAAAATATTGCTTTTAACAACAGTTGCCTGCCTGCTTTCTAGACTAATCAGACTTGATTAACAAGTGAGTCAATTTTCCATCTTTAAAGGCTTGTCTTTTCTCCATCTTGTTAAGAGAAATAGTTGCCAAGAGGAGAGGCAGAGATATATGGTATATTCAGTGAGGGGATTCAAGTAATTTAACAACCGGTTCTCTGCCCTAATGTGATAAACAACCAGTTTGCCAAACTGCTCAGAAAGTTAACAACCGGTTCTCCCGAAGTGGCTGAATCACACCACTGGATATACTGTAAGTCTGTGATGGCGAACCTATGGCACGGGTGGCACAGGTGGCACATGGAGCCATATCAGAGGGCACACGAGCATTGCCCTAGCTCAGCTCCAGCACACATGTGGTGGGCCAGCTGATTTTCAGGCCTTCTGGGCCCACCGGAAGTTGGGAAATGGGCTGTTTCCGGCCTCTGGAGGGCCCCCGGGGGGTGTTGAGGAAGGTCGTTTTTGCCCTCCCGAGGCTCCTAGAAAGCCTCTGGAGCCTGGGGGGAGTGAAAAATGGGCCCACTGTGCCATCACGTGCCAACGGGGGAACGCGGCGGGAGCACGTGCACATGCGCAGGACGGCGGGGCCTGGGTGGGCATTGAATTATGGGTGTGGACACGCACGCGCATGATCCCCCCGCTCTCCCCCTGCTTTTGGCACGCGATGGCAAAAATGTTAGCCATCACTGCTGTAAGTGATTCATTTTTAAGCAAACTCCAGAAGCACATATTACTTTTCTCAAAGTTGTCTTTCCTCACTTTACTGTGAGGAAAACACACACATTAATGCATTTCCTTTATTGTTTCATTGTAGTATTCTGCATTATGAATAAGTTATGCCTACTGGAAGCAAATTCACAAACAATATTTTTTAAACCGTTTCTGTTTGTATATCAAGAAAAATTGAACTTTTTTTTTTTTTGCTTTCAGAATCATGAGAAGTTATTTACCTTTCAAATAGCAGTTTAATACTGAATAAATGAAGCACATGCTGATGGTTTAAACATGATTTTGTGGGGAGGTGAGAGTAATGTGCTGGTTTGTTTTTAAATTAAAAATAAATATGTAAGCAATTTTTATGTATTTATTTTTTAAGGCTTCTCTCTCTCTTTTTTTTAATTACAGAAGCTCACAGGATGTATCCTTATATCAAATCATCCCCATTTAAATTTATGGTGGTTTCCTTAATTATTCATAGCAATTACCATCATGCAGATTCCAGGCCAGAGTTATTTCAGCTGATAATTGTTGGCTATAAATTCTGTAGTAATATTGGGCTAGTAATGCACTTGGAATTTTGGCTTTGAGTAAAAGACATTTGAACAATACTAAGGTCTGTTTCATGATCACTGGTAAGATAATTCATATAGGTTTTTCATTTACTGAAAGGCAATATCTCTGCAGGCCTTTCTATCTTGGACTTGACTATTGTAATTAGCTGGATCCAATTATAACTTCATGATACACACCAGTTTCTGGAAAAAAAATAAGTCACAAAAACTTGGGGAAAATAATTTATGGGAAAATAAACACAATGAAAAAATGCAAAAATTATGCTGCATGAGCACCTGTGTTTCTAGATTGTATACCTATCATGAAACATATAATGCCAGGAGCTTTCATTGTAGATGTAACTATTTCATGAAGATATTCTTTTAATTCTATAATATATAACTCCCTTGTTATGATCCTATAATCCATTAATTCAGGGTGGAGTTAGGATGACTGGATGAAGCTGAGGGTTTACTGGCCAGATACGCTTCCTGACATCACTCGGAGTTCACAGCAGGTATTTTTTTTCCTTTGTACCCTAGGAGAGAAACATCTGTTGCTACCTAGGATTGAACCAGTGGTGGGTTCACATTTTTTTACTACCGGTTCTGTGGGCGTGGCTTGGTGGGTGTGGTGTGGTGTGGTGTGGCTTGGTGGGTGTTGCAGGGGAAGGATATTGTAAAATCTCCATTCCCATCCCACTCCAAGGAAAGGATACTGTAAAATCTCCATTCCTTCCCGATCAGCTGGGACTCGGGAAGCAGAGAATAAGATGGGGGCGGAGCCAGTCACAATTTTTACTACCGATTCTCTGAACTAGTCAAAATTTCCGCTACCGGTTCTCCAGAACTGGTCGGAACCTGCTGAAACCCACCTCTGGATTGAACCCTCAACCTTCTGAGTCGGAGGCAAGTGTTTTAGCCTCCAATCCCCTAATCATCTTCATTGCTCTTCTCTGCACTCTTTCTAGAGTCTCCACATCCTTCTTACATAGTAGTGACCAAAATTGAATGCAGTATTCCAAGTGTGGCCTTACCAAGTATAATAATTAATTAATTAAATAATTACAATAATTAAAGTGGTATTAAAACTTCATGTGATCATACTTCCTATTGTATCTCTTAGGCAAATAGGGTCCAGTAGAACAGGAGATAGGCTTTTTTCATTCATTCATTATTTTTTATTTTATTTTTTAACATTCAATAATATGTTTTGGATGAGTGTTAAATGAAATTCCAATCTAGTTTGCTTTATCTTTGTTGTAGGATTAATTACTGATTGGGAACTATTTGTCTATAGAAATAATCACCGAGATGAGAAAGATTATATCTGTATTATTCCCTTCTCCCCAACATTCTTTAATCCTCACACCCAATGCTCCTGGTATTATTGCTTTTGTTTTTAGAAACATTAGCATTTGTGATAATTACATAATTAAAATAATCTCTAATTTGGCCCAAATGTAGCAATAGCCTGTAATTTATCATAATGCATATTGCTGTGCCAAGATATTCTTCCCCCTTCCAATTTCAGTCCATTCTTTTTTAAAGGAGATTTTATATTTATATATTTATATTCCATTCCAAAGATAGAGTTTATTTAAGGAGATCATGCAATCCAAATCCCATTTTCAGACGATCTTGAATAAATACCAAGACATGAAGGGGGGAAAAAATCCAAAAGGGTCCAATTTAGTTGCTTACCATATTTATCTTTCACGCATCATTTCACCACAAAAAGGAGCAAATGTTTTAATTAAATGTTTAATTCAAATGAGACAAAAAACTAATTAGGACTGGAAAATAAAAATTTCAGAATAGAATTAAAATGTCATGTAAAATAATTGGCTAATTAAAGTAGAACTGATTAATTTGTAACTACTTCTGATTGGTAATGAGAGGGGGGAAATCATTATCTAAAGGATCTGATAATCTTGATCCTAGTGTTTAACTTACAACTACAATTACATTTCTGAAAGAAAAAAAGAAATAACAGCGATCCTTCTTTTTGCAGAAAAAAAAAATGTCAAGCACTAGATTGTTTCTGAGAATTTGCATCATTTCTTTTCTTGCTACGAATATTCTCCGTATTCAGCTTGTGTAAAGCAGTTTCAGTTTGAATTATTGCTTTTATTCAGCAAGATCAGGCCTACTCAATTTGATGTTTCGATTTAGAACTGTACATGGGATTGATTTGTTTTGAAAAGTTAACTTTATTTTTTTAAAAAAATATATACTTTTGAACCAGATATGGATAACATCTTTGAATTAAAGAGCTTTGTGGTATAAATTTGTGGTTCTTCGGGTTCAGAGGAGAAAAATCTCCTTTGGAGCATAGCTGGAAGTCCATATAGCACCAACTCTTTAAATCAAAAGTTTCTTTGGTGGAGCAACATATTATATCAATTAGGCAGCTTCACAATCCTGAAAAAAAATTAGACATAGCTGTTCTAAGGAGATACTGAAAGGTGACAAAATAGCAACCGTGCATATTCTGAAACATTTTCCTCCTTCAAAATCAAAGTCAATCCCAGCTATTTTTTTTTTATGGTAGGTTGCTTGATTTAATAAATTGGTTCCTTAGTACATTCCTTGCCACCTCTGAAACAAACCCTGCTTCCAAAGTAAAGGATTTCCTTCAGTCCAAAGTTGTATATGGAAATCTACTAATTCTGGCACAGCATGGCAGTAGTTTATCTTAGTTTAGTTTAGTTTATCTTATTTTATCTTATTTTTGCTTAGTTTGGCTTAGTTTAGCTGTTTATTTTAGCTTAGTTTAGTTTAGTTTAGCTTAGTTTAGCTTATTTTATTTTAGCTTAGTTTGGTTTATTTTAGCTTATTTTAGCTTATTTTAGCTTAACTTACTTTAGTTTACTTTAGCTTAGCTTAATTTAGCTTAACTTACTTTAGTTTACTTTAGCTTAGCTTAATTTAGCTTATTTTATTTTATTTTATTTTATTTTAGCTTAGTTTAGCTTATTTTAGTTTAGCTTAGTTTATTTTAGCTTAATTTAGTTTAGCTTAGTTTAGCTTAGTTTAGCTTGGCTTAGTTTAGCTTAGTTTATTTTAGTTTAGCTTAGCTTAGTTTAGCTTAGTTTAGCTTATTTTAGTTTAGCTTAGTTTAGCTTAATTTAGTTTAGCTTAGTTTAGCTTATTTTAGTTTATTTTATTTTAGCTTAGTTTAGCTTAGTTTAGTTTAGTTTAGCTTAGTTTTTAGCTTAGCTTAGCTTAGTTTAGTTTAGTTTAGCTCAGCTCAGTTAGCGCAATTTTGCTTGGCGTGATTTAGCTTGGTTTTTAAGTTAGGGAACCTGCCTGTGTGGAATGCCTTTGTCTTGCTTCATTTAATGTACTAGTAAGTTTTAGGGTTGGGGTTAGGATAAGTTTTACTTGACCAGTGACAAGGGCTGTTGCCATCAAACCTCCCTTTAGTGTAATCTTAATGCAGACACCTACCTTAAAAGTCCAAACACACAAATGAACCAGGAAAACAATACAATAAAACTTTGAGAAAGGTGAATTTATTGTTCAAATGCAACCAAAAGTTCTTCTCATCTTGGTTTCTGCACCTTCCCAAGGCACCCAGCTCTAGTATCTTCTCATTTAGATTATTGTAATGTATTTTGGTTTAAAATTCATTTGGATGGCCATCAGGGAATATATTTATATGGAAAGGTCCACATTATATTATTTATGGCTGAATTTGATAGTGCTAGCTTATGAACTACAAAATGGAAATTGGACAGATGACCAAATTCTTTTTCCAGCTATCACACAAGTTTTCCATTCTTTTTCTTTCCTTCTATTTGGAAATGGTTTTTTTTTTCTCCTTTTCTGACCCTGGAAGAGAAGATTAGCAAAAACCAAAGCAAAAGTCTGAAGACTTCTATAATATATTACTTCCACGTTCTGCCTATTGGCATGAATCTAATAAAATCATTCACTGTTATCCAATAATTTTAAATATATATAAGTTATACTTACATACAAGTCATTTATAGATATTCATGAGGGTATTTTTTTAAACTCACTTTTTACAGCTTAACCTTAAAAAAAAAAAAACTTTTAAAATCCCCTTTAAAAAGTGTTCTCAGTTAAATAAGTGCCTTAACATCCTTCTAAACCAGGGGTCAGCAACCTGCAGCTCTGGAGCTGCATGTGGCTCTTTCACCCCTCTGCTGTGGCTCCCTGTCACTCAAATTATGTCACAACCACCAATATGCGACACCCGCCAGCACACGATTTATTGAGCTTTTCAACCCTTGGTAGGCCAATCATGGATAAATCCAAGAAAACTACAAGAATCTATTCAATTACATATGCTAGTTTTGTGGCCGCTCAAGAAATAGTCAGGCATGGGAAGGGTTTTGTGGCTCCCGGTGTTTTCTTTTCTGTGGGAAACGAGTCCAAATGGCTCTTTGATTGTTTAAGGTTGCAGACCGCTGTTCTAAACTATAACAAACTACACTCAGTCCTAGTTCCAATAGTAATGGTGTTTAATTTCATTGTACGAGGTGCAATGACAATGAAGTAAACTACACTAAGCAATTCCATGGCTGGACACTATTGTGGAAAGGGGAAACATTAATACCTACTTACTAAAATGTATTTTTTTAAAATAACGTATAACCCATCTTCTTTTCACAATTTCAAAAAGTATGTATCAAAACAATAAAACAATAAAACACTGACATAAATATAGCATGGCGCAAAATGAAAAAGCATGATGTGCAAAAATATATATTTAAAAAAAACCTATTAGTGATACATAAGACCTCCACTGTCATTTTTATGCTCCATATTTCCAACTTAAAACAACAGTGACCAAGCAAACTGATCTTTGAAGATTTACAGAATGGTAGCATTCTATAGATTTCAGGGACAATGAATGTTTGTTTCTCCACCCAGCCCTTCATGATCCATGTAGGGAAGAATTGAATTATTCCCATTTGGTCCACTTAGATGAACACTATAGCCAGATTTTTATTTATTTTTTTTAAAATAGAAAATATTTCAAGTACCCTGGATCTAAACCAGGGGTTTGCAGCCTTAAACACTCAAAGAACCATTTGGACCTGTTTCCCACAAAAAAGAAAACATCGGGAGCCACAAAACCCTTCCTGTGCCTGATTATTTCTTGAGCAGCCACAAAACTAGTCTATGTAGTTGAATTAAATGTTCTGTTTTCTTCTGAAACTTTTCTTTTCTTGGATTTATCCATGGTTGGCCTACCGGGGGTTGAAAAGTTCAGTAAATTGCATGCCGGTGGATGTCACACATTGGCGGTTGTGACGCATATTTTGAGTGACAGGGAGCCGCAGCAGAGGGATGAAAGAGCCACATGCAGCTCCAGAGCCGCAGGTTGCTGACCCCTGATCTAAGCCATGTAGCAGCTCCAGCATCTTGAACTGTATTGAGAACTATATTGGCAGGTGATTCAGAACCTGCAATATTACTATATTCCTGTTATATCAGGGGTCCCCAACCTCTGGGGTGCAGACCACTAGCAGTCCATGAAGGGTTTGCATCTGGGCCATGAAACAGCTGGCGAGCACATGTATGTGCACGCACATCCTCGCTTGTGTGAGCAGTGGGCAAGTGCATGCTCCATTTAAGTGAGCAGCAGGCATGAGTGCATGCTGCTTGTGCAAACGGAGCTTGTGCATGCTTGTGGACCCCTCATATGGAAATCTCCCCTCTTTTCCCCTGCCCGTCCGCAAAGCCAGAAAGTTGGGAAACTCTATGTTAGATTGTTCAAGCAGCCCTTTCTGCAACATTCAAGGAGCTCCACTTTGCACCAACCGATGTTATTGCCACTATGTTCTCTCGGTCTGATGTTAAGATATCATGAGACTTATAAAACCTACCTCAATAGGGACCATACTCCCATAGGTAGCATGGAAACCATCTGACTTACTAGCAATCTGGGTGTTTATAATAAACTCTTGAATTAACTCCAAAAAGCAATGTAGCATTTCAAAACAGATATGATATGTGACCTTTTTAGAAACATTACTCTGTACTGACACTACAGCGTTCTAGATAAACTGTAGTTTACTAACTGCAAGGACCCCTGTAAAAAGTCACAGTTATCCAACCAATAGTGAAGTGATTATATGCTTTTCCTCAATCATAAAATGTTTTTTCCTTATTTCATTTCTCTTCTCCTTCCAGAGTTTTAATTAGGGGGAAATTTGGGAAGAATTGTACCAGCTTTTGAGATGACATTTATCAGAATCTTAATTATAATTATTAAATTGCCTAATAAGTAGCTTTAAAACTGGACAATTATTACTTTTTATTAAATCAAAGCAACTGGATTCTGGATTCTCCAAATCTGGCACATCTCTTTGCAAATCAAATCAACAAGAGTTTGCTAACAACAAAGTGGTAAATTAAAGACATAACAAAAAGAGATCTCAATCTTATCCAGCAGCTGTGTCAATACTATAATACATTATGAATCATAATATCATGCAATCTGAAAATTAAGTTTTGAGCCTATTCTGCTCTAAAACCATAATAAAGATTAGGTTTTGAGCCAATTCTCTGATTTTAACATAGATTTTAAACATGAGAAGCTGCCTGCATGGATTCAAAGCATTTGGCCATTTGGGTTAGATAATTTCATAAACATTATCCAATTTTATTTTTTCAATTAAATGAGAGCGAATTGCATTGGTACTAATTAGCAACTTTTGATAATGGGACATTATTGTTGCAGATTGATTTATAGTAGCTAAACAAAGACACATTCTGTTGAGTCCTTGGTGCTCTCTCTGAGGTTGTTTGCTTGCAGAATTTCATTACCTAACTAGGCAACATCATCACCTCAGAGAGCACCAAGGATTTCACAGTTCAACCCTGAGCTACATATATTGTCTTCTATTGAAGAAAACAATTTACATGTGTACTTACTGATGTCAGGTACATGAACTGTTACTATGAGAAGATCCCTGAAGAATGTATGAGGCATATCTACCAATTGTGAAGCAGCACTGGTGTTGTAAAAGTGCCAACATTTTAATTCACACTTGCATTGAAAAAAAAAAAAACTCTTCCTTTTTACAACCCTTAATTCGGGGTAGAGTCAGAGCAACTGGATAGAGCTGAGCATTTACTAGCTGGATACCCTTCCTGATGCCACATGGAGTTTGCAGCAGATTTTTTTTTTCTTTGTGAGAAAGGAGAGAAACATCTGCTGCTACCTAAGATGGAACTCCCAACTTTCTGAATGGGAGGCAAGTGTCTTCACCACTAGGCCACCACACCACTCTATTTATATCTGGACTGAAGACAAGAATATTATGTTACTGACATTATGCCTTATTGTCCTGACTAATTTGTATAGTTCCAACACACATGGGTCCAATGCAACATTATGTCATATTTTCTCTTGAATAAATTTACTTGCTTCATCCTCACTGTATACCTCATCAATATACACCTAACAGTATGAGAAATAGCAGTGTGTAGTAAATGTATTTCCTAGGATTCAAAGAATTTTCCACGTCGTGATATACATTTCCCAATTTCCTACTTTCCCTGCCTTAACACACATGTGTGGTTGTGGTTAATTTTTTAGGAGGAATTGATTTTAAATGCAGCCAAATATTTAAATTCAAAGCGTTATTGATGTTTTGAATTAGACTTCATTGATTAATCATTACTCAACCAGAAACTTGATCTCTGAAGGGGAGTTTAGGATTCAGCATAAATTATTCACACAGCTGAGAAGCAGTAAGGGTGAGATTCAGAGACAGCAGCAGCAGTGCATATTTTAAAAACCTTCAAAAAGAAGAAACTGATTTGGCCATTATGTCCCAAAGTACATCTAGAATAGAATAGAATAGAATTTTTTATTGGCCAAATGTGATTGGACACACAAGGAATTTGTCTTGGTGCATACGCTCTCAGTGTACCTAAAAGAAAAGATACCTTCATCAACAATCATAAGGTACCAGGCAAAATTTATCATAATCATAAAATCAGATAAAATAAATAAAAAAATAATCATAATCTACTAGCAAAGCCTTCCCTTCAACATTTTCTGCAATTCTTTCTCCTCCCCCTTGCTTTTCAGCATATACACAAGTCTAACCTTCCTCCCTAAATATGAAAATATGCAGTATTGGCTCAGTTTTTACTTTGGTTTGAAAGACAATCCTATGAGCACCGTGTAGCATAATCTAGTTTAAATACAAAACCTGGCTTTTGGATCTAAATAAACTGGCTTATTTATTGATTTGATGACGTGTTAAATAAAAATTCAGTTCAGTTTAAGTAACTAAATAACTTAAGTACTTAAGTAACTAAGAATGATTTAGGCACGATGTATGTTACAAGGACATTTTAGATGAAAGGGAGGGATCTTAAATCCAGATAACAATTGCAGAAGCAGGAGTTGGACTTATCTTGGTGGCCGTATTTACAGATCCAAGCAAGGCAAGAAAAAGATATTAAATTATGGGGTGTGAACAAAGAACAAACAGCATTGGTCAAAATTTTAATGGGGACGGATGAAAAATTGATTAAAAATATATATAATTATTTACTGAACTATAAAATGGATGAAGAGATAGTTAAAGAAACAATGATTGCCTGGGCAAGGAATTTCGGATACAACATAGAATTATAAAAATGGTTAAAAATTTGGGAGAGAAATGACACTGACAATGGCCACGGCATATAAAGAAAACTTTTACAAAATGTTTTAGAGGTGTCACTTGCCGCCAGCAAGATTGGCCAAAATGTGTAAGAACTCCACCAATTGTTGGAAATGCAACCAGACTCCAAGATCATACTACCACATGTGGTGGTCATATAAGAAAGCAAGGAGTTACTGGGAGAAAATTCATAAATGGCTAGAAATGATAACTGAGCAACATATTGAGTTTACACCAGAAACGTGCCTCTTAGGTATATTGTTGGAAAGTTATGACAAAGCAACCATCTACTTAATGTTACATATTTTGATGGCAGCCAGAATTACATATGCTAAATATTGGAAAAATGTGAACACCCCACCGGATGATGACATAATTAGGAAAATTTAGGGTTAGTGCAGAAATGGACAGATTAACTTTAAAAATTAAAAATAAAGAAGACTCAGAATATTACAGGACATGGAATAAATTTTATGAATGCATAGAGACAAGGGGCAGAAATGAGAGGGAAGTTTATGAATGTCAATACAACAAAGATATATAAAACTATGGATATAATATGGAGAAATTTGTAAATAAGGTAATATAAGTAGAAACTTAGTTGAAGTTTTCTTTTATTTTCTTTTGGTTTCTTTGTTGTTGTTGTATTGCTGCAATTACTGTTAACATAGTACAGTTATAGTTATTAGCATGTATGTTATTTATCATTGATCTCTCTCTGGTTGTACTTTATTTGCGTTGTTATCTTGACATGAAACTATCTCTTCAATAAAATAAATAATAATAAAAAAGGAATAATTTAGGCCCGATGGGTAGTATAGAAGTATAATGAATGAATGAATGAATGAATGAATGAATGAATGAATGAATGAATGAATGAATAAGCAAACCAACTAAAGAACTATGTAACAATGTCATAAAAATGAACGGACTTATATTGGGCATCTGGGAAAAATCTGGATCCCTCAGATCTCAGGGGTATAGAGCAGAAATGATAGGCCAGCTCAGTTTTATAAGATGGTGCTGCTTAATAGAGGGGACCTCTCAGGTCTGGTAGAACAAGCTGAAAACCTCTATACTTACAAATACTTTATCCCATCTCTATCTTTTTTTTTCATATTTAGTTTACTTTATTGTCATTGCACCTCGTACAAAGAAATTAAAATTTCCCCACAACAGTTACTTGATGTGGTATTTTGAGTTGAAAAAATATGTGGGCTTGGATCTGGGTTGCCCCAGTCCTCACCCCCACATCTTAATTGGCATACAGACTCTGTTTAAGCAACATTATAGTATGGATTAGTAGATACTGCACACTTTGGCTCTCAGTAGGGAGTCAATTTAAAAATGATCTGTAGGTGCCCTAGCTACTGCCTCATGACAGACTTTTCTGATGAAGGTAAGGTAGACTAATTCATTTCAATGATCCACTAGTCAGTTTTGGCACAACAATAGATCCTTGGAGAATAAATTTCCAACCCAGGGTGAAAGGTTTTACCAGTGTGTCTGTGTAATATATTGTGCAAAAAAAAAAAGTTGATGAATGTTATGGTTTCTTCTCATACTTATTTAGGTCCAGAAATAGAAGTTTCCTGCTGCTTGGTACCTTGGAGAAAATAATTTGTTTTAAATATTCCTTTATGCATACTTCTTTATTTATTCATAGGTTTTCTCTCATCTGCCTATTCAACAAAATAGAATAGAATAGAATAGAATAGGGTAGGGTAGGGTAGGGTAGGGGAGGGTAGGGTAGGGTAGGGTAGAGCAGAGGGGAGGGGAGGGGAGAGGAGAGGAGAGGAGAGGAGAGGAGAGGAAAGGAGAGGAGCTGGAAGGGACCTTGGCAGTCTTTTAACCGAGTCCCCTGCTCAAGCAGGAGAACCTATACCAGCTCACACAAGTGATTGTCCAGTCTCTTCTTAAAAACCTCTAGTGATGGAGCGCCCACGATTTCTGAAAGGCAAGTTGTTCCACTGGTTAATAGTCCTCACTGTTAGTAAGTTTCTCCTTCATTCCAGGTTGCTTCTCTCTTCAATTAGTTTCCAACCATTATTTTTTGTCCTGCCCTCTGGTGCTTTGGAGAATAATTTGACTGCCTTTTCTTTGTGGCAGCTCCTCAAATACTGAAATATTGCTATCATGTCACCCCTAATTGCTCTACTTCTAAAATAGGTAGGTAGGAGTTATACAATTGTTATGTTATACAATTCCCTTCTCATCCTTATGAGTGGTAAATTGTCTTCTTCAATCTCAGAGGCCTAGGAATTTGAGGATTCTGTGCTGTTTGTTCCTAGCACTGCATTCTTTTGGACAGAAGAGTGCAGTGCCAAGTGACAAAAACGTCAGGAGGAGTTTGGAGCTGTGATCCCCTAAGCTGGGAGAATGGCTCCAGCAGTTCCTTATTGGGAACTGTTGGAGCCATTCTTCCAGTTTAGGAGTCACAGCTCCAAATGCTACCACCACCACTGGGACCACTTTGGCCTTTACTTTCCATGCCCTCTCCAGCTTCTCCTTCAGACTTCTAGTTTCTGAAACTCCTCCTGATGTTGCTGTCACTTGGCACCACTACATCTATCACCATTGGTATCTTCTGACCTTTGTCTACTATCATAATGTCTGGTTGATTGGCTACCACCTGCCTGTCTCTCTGGATCTAGAAGTGCCAAATAATCTTTCTTATTATCCACAACTTTCTGTGGGATCTCTCATTTGTACTCTGTACTCCCATATTCTGTGCAGATGTTCCTATATACAATGCCAGTTACTTGATTGTGCCGTTCAGTGTATGTTGTTCCCATCTGTATCTTACACCTGCTATTGTTGGACCTCTGAGACTTGGGGTAGAAGCTTCCATACATTGTGAGGAGCTTCCAGATCCTCCCATTAGAATCTTCCATATCTTTCTTTGGCCAGGTCAATATACAGGCAAAGTATGTGATGATTAGTAGAGCATACATGTTAATGGCTTGTTCTTCCCATTGAACTGGCTCTTTACTAGCTAACTGAACCTTTGGTGATACTTGACTGTTGCTGTCTTCCCTGCCTCCTCATTGTGATTCCCATGCAACTGTGAGATACCAAGGTATTTGCAGCTAGTCTGTATGTCTGCTATATCAGCCTCAGGTAGTTTCACCTCACCTGTTTTAACTACTTTTCCTCTCTTGACTCCTATCCAGTCACACTTCTGTAGTTTGAATGACATAGATTCATGTTAGGTGGATGAGTTAGTTGACGTTTCATTCACTACTAAATGTCATCCATATGCAGGAGGCGATTGATGGTAGTTCCTCTCTTGGTATTTGTATCCATAGTCAATCCTTCTAAATATTTGGTTTATAGAATTAAAGCCAATGGAGAACGGCAGTGGGCACAGGGCATCCTTGGTATGGCCCCATCTGTGAGCTGTCATGATTGACCTTTAGTGTTGTCTTCCTCAGTCTGAGTTCTTGAGGAAAGTCCTTGGTATCCTATTGACTTTGTATAGCCCCAGACATTCGCAAATTCATGTTTGTGGCATTAAGTCATAGGCTTTCCTATAGTCAATCCAGACTCTATTCAGATTGTGCATCTCTCTCTCTCCCCCACCCCATCTATCTATCTATCTATCTATCTATCTATCTATCTATCTATCTATCATCTCTATCTTTATCTCATCTCTTCTCTCTCTTATTTCTCTCTCTCTCTCTCTCCATCCATCATCTATCTATCTATCTATCTATCTATCTATCTATCTATCTATCTATCTATCTCTATTTCTATAACAATTACTATCTCTATCATCTCTATCTCTAGTTCTATCTAATCTGTCAATTTGTTTCTCTGTTTTTCTCTTTCTCTCATCTATCTATGTAAAATTGAAATTAATATGTTTCATTGCAGTATTTTTTTCACACATTGGAAATAATCACCTATTACAAACTTTTTTTTTATTTTTTTCAAAATTGTGAATCAGCAAAGTCAATAAATGTTCGTAGCAATGATCTAATTCCTTCCCATTCCAATTTATCCTTTCAACTGAAAGCAAACAAATGCATTGTCATGTCCTGCCTTAGCTCTGAAACTCATCCTTTAGCCTCAAGCTAAATTAAGGGTGGTTGAGTTCCTGAAAGATGAGATAAATATGTATTTATTATTAATGTAATGGTTTGCTCACAGACATTTCATTACCCAACTAAATAGTGTCATCAATTCAACCCTGGGCTACATAAATTCTCTTCTAAATATATCTCCCTGTCATGAGATTTTGAAACAAGCTGATCCCACTATTCTCCTTTTCTCATCCCAGGTTTCTACCATATTTCCCTGAAAATAAGAACCTGTCTTATATTTTTTTGAACCCTGAAATAAGCGCTTGGCTTTATTGCCATGTGCTCAAAAGTCCAATTGGGTTTATTATCAGGGGATGTCTTATTTTGGGGAAAACAGGGTAATTTTGACTCTCCTTCTCCAATTAATTCCTTGCATCTTTGTGTTAAAGATGGATAATTTTGCTAAATGGAAATGATAGAGAGATAAGTTTGCTTTTTTGAGGGGGGAAAAGGATACAGATAATTTTAGACAGCCTCTAATGGCAATATCTTGGCTCTCCTTCCTGTTCCTATTTTTCTTTTAAATCTCATTTTCTCACTGTCATATTTATGAAGGCAATTTCTAATTTCAGCCACACATTTTACAAAGAAAAGAAAATAATATTTTGTTCTGATGACTTTTCCCAACCCTCATAGGTACAAGTGGACTTGCAAAGCAATGTTTATCCTTTTCTGTGAGGTAGTGATGTTTGCTACATTATTTTTGGATTAGTCTCTGATTTTGACACTATTAAATATCAGTACAGCAAATTAAGGTATTCTCTTGTCTGTTTTGTCTTAATAGTAAATAATCAGGCAGTTGAGAGTATTGAAAGGCACAACTTTTGAAGGCTTGGTGCCATCATTTTTCGGCCCTTTCTTGGTCTTTTGAGCAATGTGTGCAGAAATAGTAGGTACTTCTATAGCCAAAGAAGCAGATACAAAATCATCTAAGCATATCTGTGTTAACCTCTCAAGAGGTATGACAATCTCCACATTTCAAATAGAAACTCTAAAAGTTTGCTCAGCACCAATCCATGGCATTTGATACCAGACATCTGCTTTAAGTTTCAAAGGTGCAGAAGATAGGTGGGGTTGATATGTTGTAGAAGTCTTTACACATATACATTATTGATCCATTTATGAGCATAGAACATAGAATAACAGAATTAAAAGGGACCTTGGAGGTCAATAAGGAAGCAACAACTACATAGAAAAGAGAATTCTCTATATATTGGGGTAAATCCTATAGAATTAAATAAGCCTTAATTTTGATAGTTCAGGTTTGTAATTCAGGATTATTATTTTAGGTATCACATCATCATCATCTACCTATCATCAATTTCTATGCTGCCTCCTCAACAGATTCTGAATAATGTCCTAGAAGATAATATCCCATTTCACTAATTACAATTAAACAAAATACTAGTAATTCTCTTTTTATCTTGTTATGGTTTTGTGTTGTTTTTAGTAAGCTGTCAAATTCTTAGAAACAATTTAATACAGTATTCAGAGAGAATGTTGATTATGGGGCAGATTAGAAATCTTGGGTGTCACATTCAATTGGTTTGCTGCAATTCAGAGGCTAGTATCACGGGTATCTGTGAATGTATGCAGTGACTGAAAGACAGTATTATGCAGGCCAGATTCAACTGGACTGGAAACATCAAAAAACATTCAAAATTAAAAGCCAGAAGTAAAGGAAACAATTCTCATGTGCATGACTAGCAAAGCCAATTGGTGTTCTGCCCCAGCTATGGATCCCAAAGATCACAGCACACACAAACTCTGAACAAAACTTAGTTTACTCAAATAACACAGTTTTAGCAAATGCCGGCTTTTAATAAGTGTTCTTAACAGCCTGCCAGAATTCCACAGATAAGATAGTCAGAATCTTACTGGAGTTGGCAGAAAGCCCAGAAGCAAAGTTGCAGCGAAATCCAAACTCGATGATTAGCGAACTAAAGTTGTTTCCTGCAGTTTGTTGAAAGCTGCGTTCTTTCTTAAATAGGCTAAGGAAGTGGCCAATTAGCCCCAATTAGCCTTACTCTCGAGGAGATCTCCTCCTGAGGAACCACTTCTGCCTTTTGGCAGCTCTGTGTGTCCGTGCATTGAGAAGAGGCTCCTCCTCTTCAACCTCTTCACTTAAAGGAGCCTCTGGAGGTTCTGAAGACCCTGGCTGAATCCGTGCCTCTGGCACCACATCTTCTTCAGCCTTCTCACTGTCCAACTCGAGTGCCGGCTGCACAGGCTGCTGGCACATCACCACACCAGCCTCCTCCTCCTCGGGATCAGCAACAATCCACGCAGGCCGCTGGTGGGCCACAATAATTGGCTTTGAAACATTTTTGTCCAAAGGAGTGCTGTATTCTAATTATTGTATAGTGATCTCTCTGTGCTCCTTCATTTGAGTGCACCCTTCTTTTCTGGAGTTTTGCCTATAGTACTTAAACAAGGACCATTGGTTTCACCTTCCCACATGACGCACTCGTGCTGAGCTGTGAAATCACCCAGCAGAGATTGATAGTTTCACCAGTTTTCCAGAGAGCTAAACAGGAAACATCAAAAGGATTCTCTAACCTTGTGGCTATAGCACGTCTCAGCTTTCTAGCAGTAGCAAGATAGCAAAAACACAAAACAAAACAAAACAAAACCCTGAAACACTGATTTAATCTAACATCTGCGTATTTCTTTAAATTTAATTCCTTCTGGAAATGTCTTCTTTTAAAAGCATACACACTGAAAGCAAAAATCCATGTATGATGTGCTGCAAAGATAAAAAAAATAATTCTTACCATCTGGAAAAATAGGTCAAAACAATTGCAGAGTACATATCTGATGAGTTCATTACAGAGTCTGATGTATAATTGGTTGGCTCTCTTTAGGCTCTTGAATGCAGAAGATCTTGCGGTTATGTCTTGTGCTATTTGCAAAAGATTTGGGTCCATATAAATTAGAAAGAAGCACTGACTATCAGAACTACTGAGCAGAGCAGATTATGGTTTGCTAGAGGAACTAATGGTTTGTCAGATGGCTCCATCTCATGCAATATTTATATGGTCCTAGAATCAATAGCATACAACCTCATGATGATGTCTGTGGTTTCTGACAAATTGCTCTATGGAGATAGGGAGTTGTGGAAATTCCAAACCAATGGGAACTTTTGCTTCCCTATTTTCTACTCTCTGAACTTAGAGATCAAATTTATCTCTGGGGTCAGCTTTGCAATTCCTGGGGGGGGGGAACTCCGACAAGTTTATTTAAGTAGTATGCATTGAACCCTTGCCCTACTCTGTCTTCAACCAACCTTGTCTTCAACCAACAACCATGGCTCCTAACTAGTTATTTAAATGCAAAGTTTTTCAAAAATATTTGTATTAAATATGCCCTTTTGGTATACATTTCTAAGAAGAGTACAGTAGACTTTGGATCAGAGTGAAATCCAGGGGTTAATAAGGTTCCCATCTGGACAGTTTGAACCAACTGATTCCACATAGGACTTTATGAAGAAGAAAATTTTTCCACACACAACTATTTCATAATATCTTTGTTTTTAAGAATGATAAAAGTATAACAATACTCAAATTACAACCTTGGTCAAAAGGAGTGGCATTTCTTTTCTAGATCCCATTTTGTTTAAGTGAAACCATATTGAATTCTACTCTATAGTGTAATATTAATGCAGTATCATGGGATTTCAATTCAATTGTATAGAATGTGAAGGATGTGTGTTTTTGTTTTATTTTTATAGTTTCCTTATGTGTGATGTAAACTGAAGATGGCATTTAATTTTGTTGTACGAGGTGCAATGACAATAAACTAAATTAAACTAGTTACATGAATTAATGGATCCTTGGAATTTTAAAAGTTTAATATCATGGTCCCATATGTTATGACCTGTGGTTAGAGCAATAAACTGTTGTGACCTAGGCTTACTGAGTCATTACAAGACACAAGTAGTCCCAAACAAACCTATTTTATTGTAACACCTGAGAATTACGTTCATTTCCAGCTGAGTCCCAATTAGTTGCAAAACAAATCCTTCGGAAGAAGTCCTTCGGGATAATCACCAATCTTTATCTTCTTTGACACCCTGCCAAAGGCCTTATTTGGCAAAGCACCACGAAGTTCAGAAACAAACAAGAGACGCCGACTGGAAACAGAGTTAGCAATGTTGCTTTCCTGCAAAAGGCCCCAAGTGCCTTTGTTTCTCTTTTAAGCCTTATGGGAGAGGCCAAATCTCCTGGCTTTACTCCCGAGTCGTCCCTTTTGCTTTAGCTGCTCTTGCCTTCTGGCAGCTCTGTGCATGTGTGAACTAGGAACAGGCTCCTCCTTTTCCTCTGCCTCTCTGCTGTCCGACTCTGGGGGCTCTGGAGTCCACACATCACTCCCAGATGGCCCTGGCCCTATCTCTGCCTCTGATGCAGACCCCTTGTCCGGGCCTTCCTCAGACTCCAGGACTGGCCCATGTTCCTCCCCAGCCTCCTTACTGTCTGACTCCACTGCCAGCTCTGAGGCTGCTGGCGGACCATACACTTTCCTACTTATTTAATATTATGGTTGTATAGCTGCCTTGAAATGTTCAATGTCTTCCTTGTATCCTGGCAATTCATCTTTCAAATGTTGTATATGAAGAACATATTAACAGACGGTGTCATGTATCTGTATATTTATGCATTGTAAGAAACAAATTACAGTCTGACAATCAATAGACTGGAATATCTGCAGCATGAAAATTTGAAGCAGGAAGGCCAATGAAATTTGTATTGTCAGCTATATATTTGTTATTATAGTTTGTAATAAGTAAGGAAGTACATATGTGATAAATGAATTGATATTTTAAAAGTGTTTCATTTGTCCTTCAGGCCTTGCAGCTTTATGAAGAATTATTGAATTTTCTTTAAGTGTTGATGATAGGGCAAGTGATAAAGCCAAATAAGTGATCAAGTAATTGAAACAAATATAAAACTTTGTATCAAGCCAAAAATACACTGTGATCTATAAATTGCCCGAGTTTTTTGTGTTCTATAATGATCGGGATATTGATTAAGGAAGTAGTATTTGAAGAAAGTTTGACTAACCTTAAAACTGCAGTTGTTAATTATATTGCTGTAGTGGTTAAAGGAACTGGATTTAAAACTGGATGAGTGTAAATTTTGGTCCTACTTTAGGCAGAAAAGGGATGCGGTGGCTCAGTGGCCAAGATGCTGAGCTTGTCGATTGAGAGGTCGGCAGTTCAGCGGTTCGAATCCCTAGTGCCATGTAATGGGGTGAGCTCCCGTTACTTGTCCCAGCTTCTGCCAACCTAGCAGTTCGAAAGCACATAAAAAATGCAAGTAGAAAAATAGGGACCACCTTTGGTGGAAAGGTAACAGCGTTCCGTGAGCCTTTGGCATTTAGTCATGCCAGCCACATGACCACGGAGACATCTTTGGACAGCACTGGCTCTTCGGCTTTGAAATGGAGATGAGCACTGCCCCCTAGAGTCGGGAACGACTAGCACATATGTGCGAGGGAAACCTTTACTGCCCTCAGCTGGCAGAAATGCCAGCTGAGGGCATTGGGACAGTCACCTGCTCTCAACCTGGAAAAAACTATACTGAAAAACCAGTTCCAAAAATATTGCCAATATAACAGCAGAGATTTGTTCCCAGGTCAGCAGGAAAAAGAGTTGACTCAATGGACCATAACAAAAACAACAAAGCATTATAGTGCTCTTGGGCATTATTCAATACCTCTAATGGAACCTGCTCAACTCTGATTTTTAGAAAATTATTATAGGTTGAACTTTTGCTTTCCATCATTGGAAATTTCCATTTTAAACTCAAACAGTAGAAAGCCAAGATTCAGCTTCTCATATCAAATGTATTTATTTTTTTAAAAAAGGTCTATTTTATAATTAAAAAAAATATGAAAATGTTTATAAAAATCTGCACAGACCCACAGAACCTCTTAAAAATACGAACAGAGAATATCAGCAAAAATGAGATTGTGGAAAATATCAGCAAGATGACTTTCGACAAAGAGATATTTTATCACTGGCCTTGACTATCATAATGAATATATTTTGCAAGCCACAGATATTGTCACTATTCAAACTTTTCTCACAGAGCCCCCAAGAGTATTTAGCTCATTTTATAATTTAAAAATAAAAATATTTACCTTTTGTGTATCTTCCCTACTGCTATTCCTCTCCTTTTATTTGTTGGCTATTCCATTCAGTTTGAGTTGGGTTTATGACCCCAATTTTTATCTGGATTATTTGAAAAGGATTCCCCATCAGTTCACTGGGGAAAAATAGGATGCAGGAAAAAAATAGTTAAACCATGCTTGAATACCAACAGCTTAAAAAAATGAACTAAAACTTAGTTTTCACTTTCAATTTGTATTTCTCTGTTGCAATGTAGTTTAACAATTTTAAAAAGAAGAATATTAAGGATCATCTATTAAAAAAAACTGTGCATAACTGAAGATACATAAATTCATTGCTTTAGGGGAGAGAATGTACAAAAAAAGATCTACAAATGAAGATATAGAACATGGAATAATAGAGTTTGAAGAAATCTTAGAGGAAGTCTAGTCCAACTCCCTGCTCAAGCAGGAGACCCTATACTATTTCAGACAAATGATTGTCCAGTCTCTTTTTGAAAGCCTCCAGTGATTGCCTCCACCTTTTGAAGACAAGCTATTCCATTGGTTGACTGCTCTTACCATTAGGAATTTTCTCCTTAGTTCTAGGTTGCTTCTTTCCTTGGTTAGTTTCCATCCATTGATTCTGGTCTTGCTTTTTGGTGCTTTGGAAAATAGTTTGACTCCCTCATCTTTGTAGGAGCCCCTCATATATTGGAACACTGTTATCATGTCTATTCTAGTGCTCTCCTAATGTAGTAATAAAGTAATAAATGTGCTTGGAGAAATGTATACCGAAGTAAATATAAATTTAATATAGTAATATTAAATATTAAATTATATTAATATTTAATTATATTAAATATAATGTAAATATAATTTATTATAGAATATAAATATAAATGTTTTGATAAATGAGTAAATAAATAAATAATATTGTTAAATATTAACAAACCTAACTTGATTTGGTTACCAAAATCAGAAAATGGAACAAAGGAAATTAACACATTGAATCCCTATTTTATTAGTAAAAGAAAAGAGAAAAGAGGACTCAAGGCCCAAATAGAAGAGAAGTCCCTTTTATTCTACTCAATTCTGGTTTCCTATCCATCTATCATAAGCAGACCCTTGGAGAAATTGATCTAAGTCAATAACAGCTGTAAAAACTGCCAGCAAAGGACTCATCAAATAGATAATGAAATTCTCTATAAATAATTTGCCTTTCAATTATATTCTGGAACTTTTCTTGTTTTTCAGATATGTATCAGTGTAAAAAATGGTGAGCAATAATGCCTTGAAGTAGGAGAGCATTCAATAATATTTCTGTTTCAAAGATAAAAACTCTTGCATATGAAAACAGGCATAGACTCATAACAGGGAAATGTAATCAATAATGTATAATAAGTAAGAATCTGAATCCTTGTTTCTATTGGCATTCCAATGTCAGACTGCGGACTGGAAGAAATTTAATTACTTCTTTCCTTTTCATCTTATTACAATGGAACAATATTTCATTTAGTCGAAGGACTGACCCTAAATATATGTATGAAAACATATTATTAACTTGCAAATATACAACTCTTACATTATTAATTTAATTGCAGGGAGTTAATTTGGAATTAAAAATCCTCAAAAGAGGAGAACGAAAGATGTGAAACGTGGCATGCTGAATGTTGAATGCTTTGGAGAAATGCAGTTTGTTGATATATTTTTTAACCTCCTTCTAGATTTTCCATTTCATTTTTCTGTCCTTTTCTGTTTCAAGCCTTTGAAATAAGTTAACCTTGGATTTGGGTCACTCCATTCACTTTAAATTGGGAATCTAACACCAGATCCTATTGCAACCACCTCAACGATAACAGAAATGGGAATACAGGAGTGTGCAAAGGCCGAGTGTTCTATATCAGGACAGGATCAAGTCCTTTGAAAAATTATTACTGTGCTCCGAGTTACTCTGGGAATAGCCTGATGTAACAAAGGCTCTGGAGCAGAAAAGGGTTAGAAAAAATAGTGCTCTTCCTTCAGTCCAATGTGATAGAATTCTCGGATTCTGTAATGAAAATAAGTGTTTCTGGAAAGAGTACAGAGAAGAGCAACAAAGATTATTATGGGCCTGGAGGCTAAAACATATAAATAACAATTCCAGGAGTCGTGTTTGTCTAGTTGTGCCCCTTTCTAGATCGGGATTCCCTACACACAGTCACTCAGGCACTCGTCACTTCCCGCCTGGACTACTGCAATGCTCTCTACATGGGGCTCCCCCTGGGGTGCACCCAGAGGCTCCAGATGGTCCAGAACGCAGCCGCGTGGGGGATTATGGGGGCGACGAGGTGCTCCCATGTGACACCTCTCCTGCACGAGCTGCACTGGCTCCCGGTGGTCTTCCGGGTGCGCTTCAAGGTGTTGGTGACCACCTTTAAAGCGCTCCATGGCTTAGGGCCGGGGTACCTACGACACCGCCTTCTGCCACCAATAGCCTCCCACCGGCCAGTACGCTCGCACAGAGTGGGCCTCCTCAGGGTGCCGTCCGCCAGACAATGTCGGCTGGCGACCCCCAGGGGGAGAGCCTTCTCTGTGGCGGCGCCCATCCTCTGGAACAACCTCCCCCCAGAGATACGTACAATAACAAACCTCCGGATTTTTCGTCAGGCCCTGAAAACCTATTTATTTCAACTAGCTTGGCTGGCTTGAGTTAAATTTTAAATTGATTTTAAATTGGGTTGTTTTAATTTACGGCCAAAATATTTAATTATTTTAAACTGTTTTTAAATTTTGTATGTCCTGTTTTTTACTTTGGCTGTTTCACCGCCCTGAGTCCTATTTAGAGAAGGGCGGTATAGAAATTGAAACAAACAAACAAATAAATAAATAAATAAATAAATAAACATATAAATAACAATTCCAGGAGTCGTGTTTGTCTAGTCTAGTGAAAAAAAATGGACTAGGGGGTGATAGGATAGCCGTGTTCCAGTATTTCCAAGGCTGCCACAAAGAAGAGGAGGTCAACCTATTTTTCAAAGCATCAGAAGGTAAGTCGAGAAACAATGGGTGGAAATTAAACAAGGAGAGAAACAACACAGAACTAAGGAGACATTTTCTAACCATGAGAATGATTAACCAGTGGAATAGCTTGCCTTCAGAAGTTGCGAGTGGTCCATCACTGGAGGCTTTTAAAAAGAGATTGAACAGCCAGTTGTCTGGAATGGGATAGGGTCTTGAGCAGAGGATATATACTTGATTGAGCAATGGTATATACCTGAGCAGAGGGTTGGACTAGAAGACCTCCCAAATCCCTTCCAACTCTGTAATTCCGTAAAGCTCTTTTACTTAATTTAAATTCATTTATTTTAAACCCACCTTTAATGTTTTTTGTATATAACTCAACGTGGTGGACATACCTAATATTCTTTCCTCCTCCTATTTTCCCCACAACAACAATCCTGTGATGGAAAGACATTGGGATAATAATAGCCCAATGGAGGTAAAGGTGAAAGTAAGTATGCAAAAAAGAAGATGTGGTAATAAGTGAACATGTTGTCCTTTTCTAATATGATGGCACTGTGTCTTGGAGGAGGATGAAATAGCAATATAAAAAATAACTCAGAGGCCATTAACAAATCAGTTATCAAACCAATCAACTGACTAAGGCAGTTGTGAAAATATCATGACTGATCTGCTCAGAATGCGAGACTGGGAAACCGTGAGGTCGAGGCTGTCATTGAGCCTGAAAAATCTACCTCTCCTTCATTTCTTCTCTTCATTACATTGCTTCATTCACCCCACATTTTCTCTCTCTTTTTTTTAGAGTGGGCGTCTTGATGATTTTTAATCAAGACCAAAATTTTATGGAAGCCAAAATTCCATGCTGAACAAGTTTCATTGTTCTTGCTAAATGAAACTCTGTTTGCATTATCTTGCTATGTCTTAGCTTTTGGGCTTTAACCAAATTAATTGTGCACCCTTCAGGGAGATCACCAGTAGTGGGTTTCACATTATGTTACTACCGGTTCACCAGCTGTGCATACGCCCTGTTTGTGCATGCACCTGCCTTCCACACATGCGCCCGGCCTGCTGCGCATACGCTTTGCTCACATGCCTGCCTTCTGCGCATGTGCCCAGCCTCAAAAATGGGCCTGGCAGGATGGCATAGAGCCGGGGCAGGTTGGCAGGCCCACCCACGATTTGCACTATAGGTTCAGGCAAACCAGTCTGAACTGGCTGAATACCACCTCTGAAGATCACCAGTGAGTGCATGCGTGGCGAACCGGTAATAACATAATGTGAAATCCACCTCTGAAGTTCACACTGTGTCTATGGATATGATGTCTACTCATCACTTTCATGTTATGATTACCATTCATTCGGTATAGGTAGACATGGGGATGCTGCAACAGTCGTGTGAAAAATGGTCATAACTCATTTTTCTCCGGGTGTGGTTGTAGCTTCAATCATTAAATGAACGTTGTAAATTGAGGGCTACTTGTGGTGTGGAATATCTTATGTTGGACCAGTGGTAGGTTCTAACCGGTGTTACCACCAGTTCGCTTCACGCATACACTTTGTGCACGATCGCCGCACGCATTCTCGCTTTGCTCACACATGCACCGATCTTGCGCATTGAATAAACATACAGCTGAGGCATGGCAATGCACTCTGCCATGCCTTACAGCTGGGCTAAAAACAAAGGCATAAAGGTAGGTATAGTGCGGGGGTGGGCAGGAGGGCCCAGTTGACGGCCGGAGCGAACCGGTTCGCTCTCACATCAAGATTTCCGCTACCGGCTCTCCCGAACTGGGGAGAACCAGTAGCAACCCACCACTGTGTTGGACCCTTAAATTATCAATAGTCAAAATAATAAAATAGTTTACATCCTGCAACACCATCAGACATTCACATTTGCCTATTGCAGGTTCTTTGGAAGGACTTGCTAAGTGGACAAAAATGCACAATCTAGTCTGATCATCTGCCTGACTGTGCAATGAACCAAAATAATAACCATAAATACTATTGCTAATATGAGTGTATATGACTTATCTGGGATTATTCAGTTTGCCATCTAGTCCATATGAAGGAATAGAAATGTTGGGCCACAACGATCAACTTTATCTTCAACCATGCAAATATTAATACTTCAAATAGATTTTAAAATATATTTCAACAAGGTTAACATATATGTGCACAAACATACTCACAGGATGGAGTTAGCATGTGCTACAATCCAGTCACGTCAAGTTCATTGCAGGAGGAAAGGTGCAGGAGGAAAGGGAAGAAACTATTACAACTGCTGATATTCTTTGATAGCAACAGAGACAAGGCAATGCAGAGGAAATGGTATATCCTTAGTGACAATGGCTTATGATATTATTGTCAACATGGTTCAGGCACCACCACTTCAATCTTGCCAAAGATGGGATCCGTTAGGTACAGTTATTGTCCTCCATCCATGTGATAACACATACTTATGACTCAGGGGTGCTATTCAGCAGGTTCTGGAGAATCGGTAGTGGAAATTTTGAGTAGTTCAGAGAACTGGCAAATACCACCTCTGGCAGGCCCCAGAGTGGGGTGGGAATGGAGATTTTACAGTATCCTTCTCCTGCCATGCCCACCAAGCCATGCCCACCAAGCCACACCATGCCCACCAAACCACAGCACACCACGCCCACCAAGCCATGCCCATAAAACCGGTAGTAAAAAAAAAATGAATTCCACCACTGTTATGACTCTACCATGTGATAACACATACTTATGACTCTACCATGTGATAACACCTGACTTTACCCTGATTTTAATTATTAAAATTTATGTCAATTATTAAAATTTAATGTATTAAAGATACAATAAAGGAAGTGCAACTGAAAATTCAATATTATATTAAGAACCATTTAAATAAGGTCAGTCCCTAACAATAGAGAGGCTCAATAGATTGAAAGCCTACTGCAATCAAAATTTAGTTAAGTGATAGAAGCAGCTATGAGCGGCATGGTGGCCTAGTGATGAAGATGCTGGCTTCCCACTCAGAATATTGAGAGTTCCATTTTAGGTAGTGGCATACTCTCCTAGAGTACAAAGAAAAAATATGTTTGCTGTGAACTCTGTGTGGTGTCAGGAAGGACATCTGGTCAGTAAACGCTCAGCTCCATCCAGTTCTACCCCAAATTAAGGGATTACATGGTCATAAAAGGGAGTATAGCAGAAGCTAAACATCATTTCCTTGTGGAAGAAGATCCCATGAAGAATATGGTCCCCAAAATGTTTGCATAATTTATTCACATTTTTTTTTCATTCCTTTCAAAATGAAGAAAAGGACCTTGCCTCTGCATGCAAATTAGAGGAAGCAGGCTTTAAGTTATGCACATCTAAATACAATGTGCCTTATTTTATTAATTTTCTATTGGATTGTTATTAAAGCAGACAAATTTAAACCTAAGTACCCTTGAATTCAAGAGCACTTGAAAATTGCTAACTACAAGCTGAGTTGCAGTTCAAGAGATGAGAATACTGCATTGACTAATTAGTTACTGTAGACCACTTATTAAAAGTGCAATCTAGCATCGTTAGACTGTTGAAATGTTTTGATCAGTAGGATCACGTATCCTTTGAAGGTAGAAGATACATCAAAGCTTTTCCTAATGTGTAGTCCTGCATGAAATGAGCAGTTCGAAGTCAAATATGTGCAGTTGTAATAGGAATGTTGTCCAAGTCTCCATCAATACTCAAAGAAAAGCAATGCAGATTTAAAAATAGAAATAAAAAAATGCCTGAAAATGTACCATACTTGTCTCTTATTCATTAAAGTTTGGTTCTCAAAATGTTTGGAGATACCTTCTGTTCAGAAGTTTCAACTTCAAACTAAAAAGAAAAAAAATGTTTAGAATTTATTTTAGAAAGACATCTTAAAGATATTGATGGATCTTGCCTTTTATCTCTCAGTACTTTCATGAAACTATTTACCGATCCAGTAATGTTAAGTAATGCTAAGATAGGGCTGTCACATTAAGGTACATACAGACCAAGGGATTTTTGGCCATTAATTGACTGACCAACCTTAAATATTGCCAGTATTATTAGTGCTGTTCATCTGCACTACATCATTTGGTAATATTCACAGTCGTGCAAAAATTTTAATCCAGATGCTGAGTATGGAACTCCGACGTTATGAATGGGGTAGCAAATGGGGTAGAAGAACATATTTCTAGTGCTTGCATCACTTCCTAATTTGTTATTTATAGGAATGGACTGAAGTCTGCTATAACCCCAGGGCTATCATAAACTGGAAGAGAAATATTAAATTAGCAGGGAAGAAACCTTGGCGCATTTTAAAGTACTTTTCCCCCTCTTTTTTGATTCTTGCTAAGCACTTTTAAATTTCAGGTTCTATGGTCTTTCTCAGCAGATATATAGCTTGGGAATGTTATTACATGCAAATATAAGGACAAATAAATAAAACTAGTCATTCCACAAACAACGTACTTCCAATTCTGCACACAACATACCGGTGCTCAAATAAAAGTAACGAATGACGGCATATATATATGTGTCCCAAGAAAATGTTGTGGGATCCAATCCGGGTCAGTCACTGGGACCAGAACTTTTGGATTTGTGATGGAACCAATCCTCAGGGAACTTTATCACACATTCTGGTAGAGAGAAGATCCCTGAGGATGGGCTCCTGTACAAGTCTAATAGCTCGGAAGATTATATCTTTGGTCCCAGTGACTGATTCAGATTGGATCAAATACAGATTACACAATATTCATAATAGTACAAATCAGGGGTGAAATCCAGCAAGTTCTGACAGGTTCTGGAGAACCGGTAGCGGAAATTTTGAGTAGTTTAGAGAACTGGCAAATACTACCTCTGGCTGGCCCCAGAGTGGGGTGGGAATGGAGATTTTGCAATATCCTTCCCCTAGAGTGGAGTGGGAATGGAGATTTTGCAGTATCCTTCCCCTGCCATGCCCACCAAGCCATGCCCACCAAGCCACACCACTCCCACTAAGCAACATCCACAGAACCAGTAGTAAAAAATTTTGGATTTCACCACTGATACAAATCTATGTTATTCTTTGGAAAATCCTTTAGGATAGCGATGGCAAACCTTTTCAACACCGAGTGCCAAAAAGGTCATGCAGAAACATCATGCGCGTGCATGCACACTCATCAGGGCTGTGCTCTGGAAAAGCCAAACTTCCAGGTTCTAGCGTGCATATGCGCCTGACAATCAGCTGGCCGGCGCACATGCACAGCCGGTTTTTGGCACTGCTACGTGCGCAAAGGGATTGCGCTCCAGAAAAGCTGAACCTCTGGGTTCTGGCATGCATGCGCCCCTGACAATCACCTGGCTGACGCGCATGTGCACACCGGTTTTCAGCTCTGCCGCGCATGAAGGACAGCTGATCATCGCGCGGGCATGTGTGCCAGAAACCAGGAAGACCAGCAGGCAAGGCTGCACGTGCCCGGTGACATGGCTTCACGTACCACTTTGGGCACACATGCCATAGGTTCACCTTCTAGGATGAAGGGCAAGTAGAGTTGCCCTTCAATAATTCTCAGAGTCAATTGCCTCTTTTTTTCTTGTTAAAGGACTAAAATGAACATAGGGGATTTTTGCCGCTAAAAAAAAAGGAGAATTAGGAAGGAAAAGGGAGACAATTACCCTGTTTTCCCCAAAATAAGATATCCCCTGATAATAAGCCCAATTGGGCTTTTGAGTGCATGGCAATAAGGCCAAGCGCTTATTTAGGGTTCAAAAAAATATAAGACAGGGTCTTATTTTCGGGGAAACACGGTAGAGAAAATATGTTGACTTGGGAATCAAACATCATCCTCTTTCCCTGTCTCTTTCTCACAGTCACAGGCATCCTATGAGTCCCTTGTGCTTGCTCATTGTTATGTAGTAGATGTGTTGCAATAAAAGTGCTGCCTGAGACAACCTTCAGTGCTGCTTTTCTTTTTTTTTTAAAAAAATAGAACAATTGTGGCCTTCACGTATAATATTTTTAGTCCGGCTGAAGTGACAGATATTATATTTTTTTCCCAATAGCCTTGCTCTCATAATTGCTTTGACCCTGCAAACACGTATAGCTATGAGAAGCTACTCTGATGCTACATTTCAGAAATATGCTGGTTAGCTTTCCACTTACCCTTTTGACACCTGGCACAGACTTTGACCACATTCCTTTAAAATTATAGTCGTTCACGAACATTGCACAAATGAAAGTGAAGTCAACTGAAATGTTTATGGGATGGTGCTTATGCAAAAGTGCTTATTAGATCTAATGAATTTGTTCATATAAGAGAAGGGAGGGAGGAACGAAGGGAGGGAGTGATTAGAGAAAGAGAGAAAAGACTAGCTGGTTTATGATCTAAAATGAACACCTAATGGAACACAATGATCCAATTTCAAAAGAAAGAAGCTCTTTGTTTGAGAGAGAGGGAGATGAAGAGGGAGAGAAAGAGAGAGAGGAGAGAATGATAGGAAGAGAGAAAGGAGAGAGAATGATAGGGAGAGAGAGGAAGAGAGAGAGAGAGAGTGGAGAATGATAGGGAGAGAGAGAATGTTAGGGAGAGGGAGAGAGGGAGGGAGAGGGAGAGGAGAGAATGATAGGGAGAGAGGAGGGAGAGGGAAAGAGAGAGGAGAGAATGATAGGGAGAGAGGAGGGAGAGAGAGAGAGAGGAGAGAAGGATAAGGAGAAAGAGGGAGGGAGAGAGAGAAGAGAGAATGATAGGGAGAGAGGTGAGGGGGGAGAGGGAGGAAAGAATGATAGGGAGGGGGAGGGGAGGGAGAGAGGGAGAGAGAAAGAGAGAAAGAAAGAAAGAAAGAAAGAAAGAAAGAAAGAAAGAAAGAAAGAAAGAAAGAAAGAAAGAAAGAAAGAAAGAAAGAGAGAGAGAGAGAGAGAGATTCCAGTATGCTATGGTATATTATATGCAAGCATTTGTTTTTATACTTTCAGAGTTTAGATGTTCAATTCATGTGACTTTCCTTAAATTAAAATGTATGTTGCCTTAGGTGCCCATATGATAGAAAGAAAGCCAACACATTTTGGAAGCAAGTATACTGATGCAGAATACAACCATTACAAGGAGTACATATGTACATGGGGAGGAGACTTTTCCCAAACAGGTGGCAAATGTTTCCTCTGGCAACCATCATAAATTGCTAGCTGAATGAGATTAATACACCTTCTTTAAGCAGTTACATCAATTAATATAAGTAAAGTTTTATAGCTTCCACCCTAATATGCTACAGTGCTTGTCTGGGTCACCGAAATGAACAACTGCCACTTGTTAATATAACCTGGTTTTCACTGTCTATGGAGATTCTCAGTCATCCAGGTCATGGTTGTCCCAAAGATGCTTTTTTTAAGAGGCAACTGGACTTTCTTGCATTTATCCTTGATGTTTTGCTTCTCATCCAAGAACAGAACAGAAGGAGCTTCTTGGATGAGAAGTGAAATGCCTTCAAGGAAATAAAAACAGGAAAGTCCAGTTGCCTCTTGAAAAATCACCTTTGGGACTTTGGGTTTAGATGAGGATGCCTTTGTGAATGACTCTTCTTTCTCTTCATTGTCGCTAAATACAGAAAACAGAATAACAGACTTGGAAGGGACCTTCGAGGTCTTCTAGTCCAAAGCCCTGCTTAGGCAGGAAACCCTACTCCAGGGGTCTGCACCCTTAAACACTCAAAGAGCCATTTGGACCCGTTTTCCATAGAAAAGAAAACACCGGGAGCCACAAAACCTGTGTGGGCATGGCCAACTCGACGTCACTCACTTCCACCAGTCACATGACACCCCCCTAGCCACTCCTATCCAGCTGGTCATTAGGGCAGAGAACCAGTTGTTAAAAAACACCGGGAACCACAAAACTCTTTTGACATCTCTCCCTCCCTCCCCCCTCCCTCCCCCCCTCTCTCTGTATCTCTCTATGTCTCTCTCTCTCCCCCTCTCTCTGTATCTCTCTGTCTCTGCCCTGGCCACTTCTCCATCCCCCACCGTCGCCCTTACCTTCTCAGGCCAGGCGAGGAATGATTGGGAGGGGAGGGCGAGGGGCAGGGCCAGCCAGTGGTGGGATCACCCGATAGGGAGCCACAGCAGAGGGCCCAAAGAGCCGCATGCAGCTCCAGAGCCACAGGTTGCTGACACCTGCCCTACACCAAATATAGTGTAAGTGCCTAATTGTGTATATTACAGTGAGTTTGCAGTGAGAAAAAAGTTCCAGGCCGGAACATTTATTTCATTCTCTTTGACACATTTGTACACCATATTTCTTAAAAAGACTGCATCAACATTGGCAAATAATGGAAATGGATGCTAATGTAATGTCTTTCAAGCTTCCTGCTTTTGAGGAATTCTTTCTAAGAAGAATCTGATACCCAAGTACGGAAGAGTTGACCTCACCTCATATAAACTATATTTCTCCCTGCTGTTCTCCAAAACAAGTCCTTGAGAAATTAAGAACAAAGCTACTCTTAACACTTTTGTTCTGCTCATTAAGCTACATATTAGAGGTTTTTGATGAATTAATATCAGAGAGATTTTTTTAATGTTTTATTATTTGGATACATGTATTAAGGATATATTTTTGCTCTATTTGTTTTCTAATGAAGAAACCTTCCCTCACTCCCTCACAACTTGAAGTTTTAGATGGGGGAAAAATCTTTATTGATGCCAATGGGTGTTTAGCATTAAATTACAACTAAAGAACCAAACTTTTTTTTTTAAAAAAAATGGAATATATAAAGTATAGCTTTGAAATAAAACACACCCCATCATCCTGCCCATATTTGAATATAAGTCATCAAAATGTAGAGTTACAGATTAACATAGCCAGTTTTCCTACAGTATTTTTTTAAAAAGACATATTAAACTTTGTACCAAGAGCCAATATTTTGAGCTCTGTAAACAATATTTCTGTTTGTCAGGCCCAAATGATTTTGAATCACTAAATTTCTTAAATAGTTATGACTTTTCTGTCTGAAGTTCATATATTATGAGGAGAGGGGATGGGGGAGGAGAGAAGGAGAAGGAGAAGGAGAAGGAGAAGGAGAAGAAGAAGAAGAAGAAGAAGAAGAAGAAGAAGAAGAAGAAGAAGAAGAAGAAGAAGAAGAAGAAGAAGAAGAAGAAGAAGAAGAAGAAGAAGAAGAAGAAGAAGAGGAGGAGGAGGAGGAGGAGGAGGAGGAGGAGGAGGAGGAGGAGGAGGAGGAGGAGGAGGAGGAGGAGGAGGAGGAGGAGGAGGAGGAGGAGTCAATTTTTTTTACTATTATTGTCAAGTCATCTGTATCTGAAGTTGATTCATTAATAAAATATGTTGAACAATAGACTCTCTGAGGGAACTTTTCTTTTTTTCTCCAGTGCAAGAATGGATGATACTGTCCTCTACTTTGAAGACATTACAAATACCCAGGGGTGTTTTCCTCTGCTGTTTCTCAACACCATAATATCTCATTTGCTTGCAGTTATGACACTTTCATAGATATGATGGTTCAAGAAAGGAAATATATAGGAAGGAAAATATAGAGATTATTGTGGTTTCAACTGAAAGAACACTGAAAGCCATGGGTAGACATCCCTCTATGAAACATCTGGAGAGGCATAAGATTAAATTGGGAAGGAGGGAGCAATCTTTAAAAGCAGAAACTGGACAGAAAACATTTGCCTTTCTTGAATGCACTGAAGAGAATGACCAATCAGTTGGCCATACTCTAGATTGAATAGCAATCTGGCCTGCTCCCCAGACAGCCACAGAACCCAGGAAAAAAAAAAACTGTTGAAGTCAGCATAAGGAAAAGCTAAAAACAGCACAAAAGACAAGCAACTTAGCTGATGTGTGGAATTGGCCTTTGATGCAGTTTGATATATTGACACTGAAAAAGAAACTTTAAATGAGATTTTTTTTCTTGTTCTTCTGTTGTTGCTGATCAAGATGACTTTGCAAGAAAAACAATAAAATTAAGAATTACAAACCCTTGCAAAATCTGTGAAAAGAGGATACGAGCTGGACAAAGACTTATAAAACAACTGGATTTGCCACTGAGCAGCAGAATGGCTTTTGAACAACTATTTTGTGTGTGTGTGTGTTTGTGTGTTCATCTTTCAAAGTATTATATGGTGTGTGTGTTTTTTTTTTCTACATCAGCAGTCAAAATTCAGCCAAGAGTGGATTTTAACTTATAACTGCAATCTTGTTTTCATTAAGGCTTGAAAAATGTGAAATGGGTAAGTTGACATTGACGTGAGGACTGGATCAATTTATCTTCCTTCCTAGTGAAGATGTATAGAGTTGGCAGTGGAAAATGTATGTAGTACACATCATAAACAATAAATTCTTTCTACTTCTACTTTTTAATTTTCTGGGGGGAAAAAAACTCCAAATAAATGAGGAACCAAAGTACTATCTTGCTCCATCAGAAGAATAACAAGATTCTGTCAGCAGGATTCATTTATAGAAGAAACATCTTTATATACAATAATATAAAACATGATGCATATATACAATACCCATGCAGCTCTTGCAACATGGTAGAGAGAAGAAGTAGCAAGGACAAGGATAAGAAGCAAGGAATCTCAAGCAAAGACAAACAAACTCTTATATACACAGAATGGTTAAGCTAAGCCATGCCCAGTCTCCGAGCCGTCTCACATGGCTCACAACAAATCCTGTGTCTCAGTCACCAAACAGTTCCCATTGGCTGACTTGTTGTTATAGCTATTCCAATTCATAAATTCTTATACACTGACAGATTCTACTGAACAGAGCACATCAGGAGATGTATCATGGAAACCTCTGGAACTGGTTTGTAAAGTTGAGATCATAATCAAAGATCAGGTTAACTCAACTACAAGAAGAAAATTTTGAACAACAAAGGCTCCCACTTTTACTAAAAACATTTTTCCTTAATTCCCTAATTTTCCCTATTCATTTAGCATTTGTTTATTTTTGAAAAGAGTGAGAACAAAGCAAAGCCAAGCAAACCAAACTGCCTTTTGCTTACTATTATTTTTTCCCAGTTATGATGCTTAGCAATGTTCTCTTTTTTTGGTTCAAACTGTATTGTTGTAATAGGTGATGCAGAAATCTGTCTTAGACAGCTCGACAAGAGTATTGATTTAGGCGTCCATTAAAGAGTAAGATGAGACAATGGGCAAGAAAGGAAATCATTCTCAAGGGTGAAAGGGATTTGTGGTGAAAATGTATTTAAGTTTAACTGCAACACGCACAGCAGACTCAAAGAATAAAGTTGTCCGAAAGAGAATTTTTTCCAGCCTTGTGGTGTATTATGCTCTAATTAGGTTTTCTTGCTTCTGCATACTAAATGTAGAATTTCAGAAGGAAAAATCAAAATCAAAAAGGAAATGATACAATCCCTCACCGTGCAACATCCACAAAGTTTAGTTCAATTGGCTTACTTCCTAATGTAGCCTCTACTAATTTATCTCAGCATAAAAAGCCCCACTGAACATAAAACATAGAACATCGGCGTTGGAGAGGACCTTGGAGATCTTCTAGTCCAACCTCCTGCTCAAGCAGAAGACCCTATACCGTTTTAGACAACTGGCTGTCTAGTATCTTCTTAAAAACCTCCAGTGGTGGAGCAGCTACAACTTCTGAACACAAGTCATTCCACTGTTCATGGTTCACGGTTCTCACTTTTAGGAAATTTCTCTTTCAGGCTTTGATTGAAGGCAAGCTGCTCTATTGGTTGATAGTTCTTATCCTTAGGAAAATCCTTCTTAGTTCTAGATTGTGTCTTTCCTTGGTTAGTTTCCATCCATTTCTTTTTGTCTTGCCTTCTGATGCTTTGGAAAACAGGTTGTCCCTCTCTTTTTTTGTGGGAACCACTCAAATATTGGAACACTGCTATCATGTCATCCCTGATTCTTCTTTTCACTAGACTAGACGTACCTAACTCCTGCAACCCCATTCTTCATATTTTTTAGCCTCCAGCCCCCTAATTATCTTTGTTCCTCTTCTCTACATTTTTCCCAGAGTCTCAACATCTTTTTTCTTTTTTTAATATTGTGGCAACCAAAATTGGATGCAGTATTCCAAATGTGATCTTACCAAGGTCTTATAAAGTGGTTCTAACACTTCACACAATCTTGATTCTATCCTTCCATTAATTAAATTAATATTATTAAAATTAATTTATTTCTACAGGGTTTCTTATATATGTTGTAGAAAGAATTGCTGTTATATCTTCCTCTCAGAATTCATGAGTCAGGTAAGGAATATCTGTGTGTTTTTGGCTGTTTAGGAACATACAAGATCTTGTCTGTGATGCCGATGTTTTTCCTACATGTGAAGGGGCTCCTTTGTTTAACACTGTTCTTTGAAAACTCTAGCCAGCAACCTGACTCATCACTTTTGAAAACACAGTGTCCCCTTCATTCATAGATGTATTACGAATCTAGAAGAAACTTCTACCAGGGGGAGTAGGAAAGGAGTAGAAGTTTACCAATTCTCATTCTTAACAGCACTGATGATGTTACCTAGTTGGGTAATGTCTCCAAGAAAACAGTCAACCTCAGAGAGCAACAAGGACCCACAGATAACACTATGACAAGAATCAGATTTCATATATCTCATTTTTCTATGTGTTATAAGATCACACACAGCAAGAAGGTTTATATTGTAAGCCACCCTGAGTCAGTTTGAATAGTGAGATGGGTGGCAAATAAATGTAATAAGTAAGTAAGTAAGTAAGTAAGTAAGTAAGTAAGTAAGTAAGTAAGTAAGTAAGTAAATAAATAAATAAATAAATAAATTATGTAGGTTTATTTTCTCACTTCACATCACATAAGAGTTACTTACTATCAGTGGTGTGTGAAATCGCTATGCCAGGCCTGGAAGTCATCTTTTGTATTAGGCCTTCAGACCTGCCATGTTTACTACTGTGGGAAACTGGTAGTGGGAATTGTATGGAGCATGGGTGATATATAGTCATAATAATATTCATTTCTCAGAGAGTCAAGGACATCTTGCCCTGCACCTGGAGGGGTGTGGCTGGGAGGCATCTCCAGTTGGAACAGTGCTTTGATTGGACCATGTGATGGACATGTGGGTGCTGGGCAGGGTCTTGAACTTTCCTTTCGGTGGGGAAAACCTGGAAGCTATCAGATTCAGGTTTTCCCAGATGTCCCAATATGACATCTCTAATAAAATGGAACCTTGAGGAACTTCAAGCCTCGGAGTTTTCTTTCGTTGAGGGTGTTACTTGGAACCCTGACACACTAAACATTTCCTACAATCAAAATCCTGGGAAGCCTTGAATTCCATCTGAAATAATTCATATCTGTTTTTACCATTAAAAAAAACCCCTAAGAATTATTAATATGTATGCTGCAGCTCCGTATCTTCATTATATAGATCTGCACATCATACATCTTTCCTCTCAAAATGCTTGTTCTCAAAAGCAACGTCACTGAAAAGAAGATGCGGTACATTTACTAAAGGATTGCCTCAATAAACATCCTTTCCGTGCGATGTCCTTTGCTGGATAAAATGGAATAAAATACAGTATATGATTCATCCTCACAGTCTGGTAGTCACAAATCTGGACAATGAGAAATCTATATAGATATGATCACACTGAGCCTCATAGTAATGCTTTTTGATAGCATCTCTTTGTAACATAACGAGCATAACTATTGGCCATGCTTCTCAGAGGAGTAACTGTAGCAGCACTTTCTTCATGGACCTACAAATGAATCATCCTATGTAACTGATACCTCTAAATCACCCCATGCACGTAATGAACCTAAAGAACAGAAATGTTTGACCAACTTAGTCATGAGAATCATCAAAGACGAGAGAGAAAAAAAGGAAGGAAGAGAATGGGGAAATGTTAGGAGATCTCTCCAAACAATAGAAAGTTGGAAAGAAAATTAGGTAAAGAAAATTGCAACCCTGTCTTTCTGTCATTCTGCAAAGTAATTCTTTAAAACGAAACAGAACAGGGCAAACTTTGCTAAGGGAGAATGATGGATAAAGAAAGCTTGAGCTCAAAAAATGGGCTAGATCTGGCTGGGGGACTCCAGAGAATAGATAATACAGGAGAAAGTGCATCATCAGTGGCTTGGAATATTGAATCATCTTGAGTCCTCTCATCTACAGTAGCTCCACTTCTTCCTGCCCCTTAAGCAGAAATATTATTGAGTGAGAAGATAAGAAGAATTCCAAGAAGAAAAAAAGAATTCCAAGAAGAAAAAAGTCAATGAAACAGTTGGCCCACTAAAGAGAGAAGATGGCAAGGAAGAAATAGGCAGTAGATACAAAAGAAAGACATTGAGACTTTGGAAAAAGTGCAGAGCAACTAAAATGATTAAAGGCTTGTAGCTTAAAACATATGAAGAACGGTTGCAGGATTTGGATAGGGCTAGTCTAGAAAAAAAAAAGGACTGGGGTGACATGATAGCAGTGTTCCAGTATTTGGCAGGCTGCCACAAAGAAAAAGTGGGGGATCAACTTATTTTCCAAAGCACTAGAGGGCAGGACAGGAAACAATGGATGGAAACTAATGAAGGAGAGAAGCAACCTGGAATTCAGGAGAAACTTTCTAACAGTGAGGAAAATTAACTGTGATGGGACATTGGTGATTTGAATGCAGTAGTGTAAGCTAGCTCACTGCTCACTCCAGAAGTTTGATTATGAGCAGCTCAAGGGTGACTCAGCCTTCCATCCTTCCGAGGTCGATAAAATGAGGACCCAGCAATATGCTGATTCTGTAAACCACTTGGAGAGGGCTGTAAAAGCACTAGAAAATGGTATATAAGTCTAAGTGTTATTGCTGTTGCTAACCAGTGAAACAAATTCCCTATGGAAGTTGTGGGAGCTTCATCACTGGAGGTTTTTAAAAAGAGATTGGACAGCCACTTTTCTGAAATGGTATAGGACAGGGGTCCTCAAACTTTTTAAACAGGGGGCCAATTCATGGTCCCTCAGACTGTTAGGGGCCTCCCAGACCAGCTGGGTGGTCATTGATTGGGTGGGTGTGGTTAGGTGGTCATGTGACTGGGTGGGTGTGGCAACTTAGCAGTCCAAACAATACACACAAATTAAACTTTAATTTGTTATGCTCCTGGTGGTGGAAAGCAGGTTAGTGAAGGGATATGGCTGCCTTGGGTGCATATGAGGAACTCTAACTCTCTCTCTCTCTCTCTCTCTCCCTCCCTCCCTCCCTCCCTCCCTCTCTCTCTCTTTCTCTCTCTCTCTCTCTCTCTCTCTGGAGGCCAGGGAGGCCTAAAATGGGATGTGCAGAGGCCATCTCCTGGGAGGCCAAAAACAGGCCTGTTTTTGGCGTCCCTAGCCTACAGAAGGCACGTGGGGGCCAGCAGGTAGGTGGGGCAATGTGGACCGGGCAGTCTCGTGGTCCCAGGTGGGCCAGATTAATAGCTTTCATGGGCCATATCTGGCCCACGGGCCGTAGTTTGAGGACCCCTGTATAAGGTCTCCTGCTTGAGCATTGGGTTGGACTAGAAGACCTCCAAGGTCCCTTCCAACTCTATTCTGACTAAATCCAACACTAAGCTGGAGTGGACTTCCTAGAGCATGGGAAATAGGATGGTATTTTGCAAAAATATTACAGGGATAAAATCTCTGCATATTCTTCTCGTATCAAGAATTGGGTAGCAATCACCCCAGGAAGCAGAAGCAAGGAGATAAAATAATCCCTACTTTAATGAGATTACTCACAAGTGACATAAATTACACCTATCCCTTACATAGAACACTGCAGCCTAACATCCATTTCCTTTCAATAAATCTGCTTAATAAGACTGTCAGAATCGTTGCCTTCTTGGTTGGAAGGAGTTGCTTAGGGCTTGACCTGTGCACTGCATGCTTTTCCAACTTAGACTTTGGCTGATGGATAGATTCCTTCAAGCAATGCACAGTGGAGGCGTTCTGCACAGTGGGCACAATTGTGAAGTAGATGAAGCCAACATAGTGAATAACTGGGACCATAGCCAAAGGTAACACAGCTTGGTCACCACTTCCTTTGACTGAAGGTAAAAGGAGAATATATCTATAATGCCTTATGTGGAACTGCAACTATTTTTGGTTGAAGATCCAGGAGGGCGAGGTACCTGTTTACTATTGAGAGAGTTCTACTAAATGCCAGTTACATAATTGATTCTGGCATAATTGCAGCTGTCTTTTACCCTCTCAAATGTAAGACCAGGGCAGTGGTGGAATTCAAATTTTTGTACTACTGGTTCTGTGGGCATGGCTTGGTGTGCATGGTGTAGCTTGGTGGGTGTGGCAGGGGAAGGATACTGCAAAATCCCCATTCCCTCCCCACTCCTGGGGGGAGGTTATTGCAAAATCTCCACTCCCACCCCACTCTGGGGCCAGCCAGAGGTGGTATTTGCCGGTTCTCCAAACTACTCAAAATTTCCGCTACCAGTTCTCCAGAACCTGTCAGAACCTGCTGGATTTCACCCCTGGAACAGGGATAGGAAAAGGTACAGGATGGTGTCCTATCTAAATGCATCAATGAGGCATGTTGTATCCTTTTCTCAAAGAAAGGTTGTAGTCCTAAATTATCATAGCATGAACATATATTTTCTCTCCTGAAATTTCTACTGCTAATACGCTGATTCGGTTATGCAAGCAGCTACATCAAAACATGTTGATTTCTCCTCCTTACTTTTTTAGTAAGAAGTCAAAGATTATCAGTTGCTAATTACAAAAACAATTTGACTTGTCAGCCTGGAAAGTAATCATCGGCTTTGTACAGTGGATTTTTTTTAATTGAGAAAAATGACTGTAATTTATGCTGCATTCTTTTTTTAAAGGATAGATAGATAGATAGATAGATAGATAGATAGATAGATAGATAGATAGATAGATAGATGATAGACAGACAGATAGATATGGATGGATGGATGGATGGATGGATGGATGGATGGATGGATGTGTAGATAGATGATAGACAGAGAGACAGACATATCATGTCTATTCTCTCTTTTTTCCTTCCAGCAATAATATATTACATACATATATCCTCTAGATCAGGGATGTCTAACTCTGGGATGTCGATTTCATAGAGGGCTGCATCAGGGTTGTGGTTGACCTCAGAGGGCTGGGGGCTGGGGACGTGGGCATGACCATGGTGGGCATGACACAGGACTTGTGTTGGGGGCACCTGTGGTGGCCAAGTGCTAAGGCAGGACTTCCCTGATGCGTCCCTCACTCTCACCATAATCTCCTTCCTTCTTTCCCTCTTCCTTCTCCTTTCTGCTCCTTTCCCCTCTTTTCTTATTGTTTTTCCTTGCTCTCTTCTCATTTTCCTTCTTTTTCTTTGTCTTTCTTCTTTCCCTTTGTCCTTTCCTGTCCCTTCCTCCTGTCCTATGCTCAAATGCAAAAGGAGAAACATTTCTCCTTTTGTTTTGTTTTTAGTTTGTTTTGATAGCCCTCTGCCAACAAAAACAGAGCCTCCAACCTCTGCTTTTGCTGGCAGAGGGCTGCAGGAGGCCAGTGCAGCTGAAAACGGGGCACAGCTCTGTTTTCACTGTTAGAGGCACTGCAGGCCAGTCCTATGCTGTTCCCAGGCTGGCCCTGCCAGCCAGATCTAAGCACCCCATGGACCAAATCGGGCCCACGGGCCTTGAGTTTGACACCTCTGCTCTAGATTTTTCTAGCTCGAAGCAAATAAGAAAAATTCACCCAGTTCCCTCATTACCTGGCATCCCTGCAATGTTGACATTTTCCACCATTGAGTATAAATTTAGATGTTGAAACAGATGCTTGTTATAATTGATCTTGACATGAGATTCAGTAGGCCACTGTCTGCATCAGAGATAAGAACAGCAATATCTGTGTACTGCAGATTAGAGCTTTACAAGTCATCAATCACCAGTTTGTCCTTGTAGCCATTTCCTAGATACCAGCTTTCCATATAAGTACAGTCAAGGTGTTAACATGCATTTTGCATCTGTCTGGTATAATTTTCGTTTCTATCACACCTATATTTTCTCCCTTTCAAAGTTTTCCATCAGCCACGCTAATGTCTTGATTTTTCTCCTTTTCTTCCAGCTATTTAAAGATTTCACAGACCAGATTCACAGAGTTGGAAGGGACGTTGGAGGTCTTCTATTCCAACCCCCTATCAAGCAGGAGACTCTATATCTATCCAGACAAGTGGCTGTCCAGTTTCTTCTTAAAAGCCTCCAGTGATGGATCACCCACAACTTCTGAAGGCAAGTTGTTCCACTGGTCCACTGGTCTCATTGTTAGGAAATTTCTCCATTAGGCTTTGATTGAAACTGAAATAGTATTCAATGTTACTAGACTGAAGTATACTAAATTATATTAAATTATGAAACTTATGGAGATCTAGATCAACAGTATATGACATACACTAAACCTGGGCAAGGAAATTAGTCCTAATATTGCTAAGCTAAATAGTCCACTGAAGTAAAACAACTTGGATAACCTTCCAAAGTAGCATGGTTCCATACAAAACATCAAGAAAATATTAGCTATAGAACACCGACAAAGCTTTTTAAGTGGCAGTAAGGGCACTAAAGTACAATACTTGGCTGATATTAATGATAAAATTCTTATTGTGCTCAATATTTTTTTTCAGTATTCATGCCAGAAGTCAATGCTTGTATTATGACATTTGTTTGAGCTATAACAAAAATATAGGTTGGGTGGATTTCTCTTCTTAATTTTTACTTGTCTGCAACATTTGATGTTCTATGACCTGAAAGTAATTGGTTAAGAGAAGCAAAGTGATGGAGAAATTGGAAAAGATGAAACAATTTTGCCATGCGATGTATTTTAATACTAAAAAAGAAAGATTATGTTGTTACATGAATGACAGTTTGTTTGAACATATTTCTTACATTTCCTAGCCTATATTCTAATATAGGCGGGTAAGAAAATATCCCCAGCACTTCCTAAATTGTGTTGTTTTTTTAATAACCGGTTCTCTGCCCTAATGACTGGCTGGGTGGGTGTGGCTGGGTGGTCATGTGACTGGGTTGGAGTGGCCAACTCGAAGTTGCTTCTTTGCCTAAGAAATAGCCTATCCCTTTTGCTCCCTCTGGACTAATGAGTTAAAGAGCTGCCTCTAGACATTCATTTTAATAAGATTTTTAGAAACCTGCAGTTGAAAGTTTTTATGTCTCCTTACTCTGAAGACCCAATTTCATTTGGAATTTAATCCCAAACTGATTGCCCTTTTTAGCATTTCTCTTGATATTTCTCCAAAATGCACCCCTAGAGAAGCCACATCTCTCCCTCTCCCTCTCCCTCTCCTCCCCACCCCTCTCTCTCACACACACTCAATTTAAGCAAATTCCCTTGTTTTGGAGACTTTAGAATCACAGACTAGAAGGTAACTTGGAGGTTTTATAGTTCAACCTTCTGCTCAAGGCAGAAGACCTCATACATATGCAAGTTCACAGACACCCCAGCTTTGGCTGCAAGAACTGCAGACAGCCTTCCCCGCCATACACTTCCTCCTCCTGCCACCACAGGTAGGAGGCTGGAGAGAAAGCACTTGGTTTGGGCACACAGCCCTCCATGACGGAGCCCTTCCAAGGAAGCAAAGCAATAACTTACTGATCTGTCCCGACGGCGAGCTCCAGAATGGCCACTGCGGCACTCCGGGCAGGCAGCCCTTGGGGGAGGAATTTTCTCTCAGGCCTCCCACCCATCAAGATGTTGCTTGATCTCATGGCCACTTCTTGTAGCCCTTGTGGTGCTCGGAGAGCGCCTTGCGCAGCACAGTAAAATTTAGAAACCGTGAGCCACCACTTTCCTCTAAGTCCCATCCGGAAAGCACTGCGGCAGAGAGAAGCAGCCAGGTTGAACGCTGTTTCTCTCTGCCGCAGGCCCGCAGCTCTTTCTGGATGGAACCCACAGGACCCAAAGCGGTGGCTCACAGCTGCTAAATTTTACTGTGCTGCACAAGATGCCTCCCAGCAAGAGCAGCAGCAGAGAGAAAGAGGGATCCTTGGTGCTCTCTGAGCTTGCTTGTTTTCTTGCAGATGTTTCATTACCCAAACTAGTAACATAATCAGTGTTTATAAGGAGTACACGTGCAGTTTCAAAACCTATAGACCCCCACAGTTTACCTATTTCTTTGTGAGAAATTCTTAGGATTAATTAATCCATCTCTAAATAAAATTCTATTTTAAAGAATGAAGTTGGCAAATATATTACTTTATTTCAGTTTGCTGTCTTAAAAAAGGTTATAACTTCACATTATTGATAGCAGAAGTTTTTTAAAAAATAAACTTTTAAAAACATATTTTCAAAGACAAAATGTCTATTGCTTGCTACACTTTGAAGCTTGGGTCCTTTTGCACCACAGACAATTAAATGTCATGAAAAGAAGTTAACAATTTACCATTACTTTGGTAAATTATAGATGGTAGATTATAAATGGTAGATTTATAATATGTTGCACAAACGTTGTGCTCATTTCAGTAAGGCAGTATTTCATGTTTATTAATTTTCTTTCCCTCTCTCTCTCTCTCTCTCTCTCACTCTCTCTCTCTCTCTCTCCCTCCCTCCCTCCCTCCCTCTCTCTCTTTACTTACTTACTTACTTACTTACTTACTTACTTACTTACTTACTTACTTACTTACTTATTTACTTACTTGGAATATTTCTTTCACATTAGCAAAGATATTTGTTCCCTTAAAATATAATTCATAATTACATGAATGTTTTCAGGTATGCAGCTAACAAGTTATTCTTAAAATTCCTTTTGGCATATATGTGAAGAAATATATGTACCTAGAATATATTGATAGTTATTTTTGTTCATGATTCTGTGGAATTTATATACTATATGCATGTATATAAAAGTACAGAGCAGGTACACCCAACTGCTAGTGATAGAAAGTATCTGTGCATATGCATCTAAAATTATAAAGTAGACAGTCAAGTTTCAGAATATGGTGTGGCCAGTCCTCTATTTTCCACTTTTACAAGAAAGGGTTAAAGTACATAACAGGAAAACAAACTTGAAATATTCAACTCTTTAATAGGTACTTCTTTCTAGAAATGGTTGCTCTTGCTGAAATAATTCTAATTAGGAAAATATATTCATACTCATATGATCTAATATTCTCTCCAGTATTCAGATTCTTGTATGGGGTAATTTTGAATAAATGGTTTGCATTTCTCCAATGGAGCTTCAAGACATTTTTATAGAAAAATATGCAGTGCAAACAGGGTAGAACTTCAAATAGCTTGCTATTTGGGAAAAAAATGCAGAACCTTTTTAAAATTATTGAGCTGCTGTTGCACAAAAATAACCCAACCATATTACTAAAAATGAGAAATGATATCATTTCTTTCCAACTCTTGAAACTCATCTTGCAACATGTTGGCATTATCTGTTTTTACCATTTAAATTTGTTCTTACAGGGAAATGATATGTTTAAAAATTATGTAAAAGCAATATTTTTGTATGAGTTGTTTATAAACCAAGGATGTAAAGGAAAGATCTGAGATTGTGGTTCATTATATAATTTGAACCCAAATATTTCATCTTTAAGAATGTTAAAAAAACTCCTAATTCCTATTTGAAACTTGGGGCCTCTGTCTGCCAGCACAGAAATATAGAAATATTAGCATGTTTAAATGTGTTTTCTTAAAAAGATTATCACAGAGACAGAAGTTTTCATTGTCCATGACAAAAGCTCCACGTTTTAAATGTAAACAAAGGAAAATTATTAGATTATTATTTTTCCACCTACAAATCTATAGTAGCGAAGGGCGACCTATTTATGAATCCTGTTTTATTTTCTGGAAACAAAGATTTATACCAGGGGTGAAATCCAGCAGGTTCTGACAGGTTCTGGAGAACTGGTAGCGGAAATTTTCAGCAGTTCGGAGAACTGGCAAATACCACCTCCGGCTGGACCCAGAGTAGAGTGGGAATGGAGATTTTGCAATATCCTTCCCCCATGAGTGGGGTGGGAATGGGGATTTTGCAGTATCCTTCCCCTAGAGTGGGGTGGGAATGGAGATTTTGCAGTATCCTTCCCTTGCCACGCCCACCAAACCACGCCCACAGAACTGGTAGTAAAAAAAATTGGATTTTACCACTGATTTACACGTAGACTTAAATATAAAGTACACACTATTTCACAAATAGACTGCTGGCCAAAATATATCATATAAGTCTCAAATTTCCTATAGCTCTTAAGAGAGTATTGCAAAGAGCTACAGGGAGGCAAGAGAATTAAACTCATTGGCAGCCACTATGTCTTGCATGCAAAAAATAGTAAAAAGAAATGTAATTAATCCCAGGTTTTTTTCCTGCCATTTCCAGGTATGACTAAAAAAAAAGAAAAAGAAAAAACCACTCATCATGGTTCTCAGTGGCAGTTTTTAAAATCCTTGGCTTCTGTGTGGGACTACAAAGCTTTCAATTAAAATGTTAAATTTAAATTTACCCGCAAAGGAATAAAGGGAGACTAGTATAGCTATTTAACTCTCATCAGCTAGCCATACCCTTCTGGGATTCAAACCCTAGGCCACTTGCATATTAGGCAGATGTATTAACCTCTAGGCCACAGGCTCTCCTTGCTTTGTTGGGTTTACCAGGGGGTGGTGATTAAGTGTTTTTCCAGTGAGAATGGTCTGTCAGGGTAACCTGGTCTACCCAAATATGGGACGGAACATACTGCTTCCACTTTTGCCTCTCAGCCCCAATCCAAGAGCCTTCGATGAGAGCTAAACAGCTTGCAATAGCTATACTAATCTACCTTTATTTCTTTGTCAGTAAATTTAAATTTAACTGAAAAGAGTTTGTTGTGGAAACAACTGCCTACAAAGTCTCCTGGATTGGGGCTGCATAAGAGGCTGCATAAGGGGCATGCATAAGCACACCAACGTGCCTACCGTCCCTGTCCTACTGTCCCCATTTATTCATATCCTTATCCTGTATTCATAATCATGTTTATACTTATATCTGTTATCTTACACATGTTTGACAAATAAATAAAATAAAAATAAAAATGAAAGGCGAAAGTGGAAGCAGCATGCTCCGTCCCATATTTGGGTAGATCAGGTTGCCCTGATAGACTGGTCTTATTGGAAAAACACTAAATCTACCCCCTGGTACAGCCAACAAAGGGAGGAGAGCCTGTGGCCTAGAGTTAATACATCTGCCTAATATGCCAGCAGCCTGGGTTTGAATCCCAGAAGGATATGGCTAGCTGATGAGAGAGAAATAGCTATACTAGTCTCCCTTGATTTCTTTGCCGGTAAATTTAAATTTAACAGAAAATAGTTTGTTGCAGAAGCGACTGCCTGCAAAGGCTCCTAGATTGGGGCTGAAAGGTGAAAGCAGAAGCAGTATGCTCCGTCCAGCGGTGAAATCCCCCCCAATTCTATCCAGCTCACTGAACCGGTAGCGCCGTTGGCAGGAGGCTCTGCCCACCCGCCAGGACGTCATTACATCCCGTTTTTTTACCATCTGCGCATGCACTCCTGTGTGCTCTCATTCCTGAACCGGTAGCGAAGGTAAGCGGATTTCACCGCCGGCTCCGTCCCATATTTGGGTAGACCAGGTAGCCCTGATAGACCGGTTTCACTACACAAACACTTTTTCAATTAAAATGTAATGGTCTGCTGTATATAATGGCAATAGTTCAAAAGTTTTGTTTTCACTAATTTTCATCTGAATGGATATTGATGGTAGATGTTTTATTCCTATGTACTTTTCAGTAGAATCTCACTGGTTACTGAATGAATCAAAATCACGTGAAGTATTAGTACCACTTTACAAATTCTTAGCAAGACCACCCTTGGAACACTGTTTTGGTCCCCACATTACAAAAAAGATGTTGAGATTCTGGAAAAAGTGCAAGGCAGAGGAACAAAGATGATTAAGGGCCTGGAGACAAAAGCATATAAAGAACAGTTGCAGGAATTGGGTATGGACAGTCTATAGAAAAGAAGGACTAGGGGTGACATGATAACAGTCTTCCGGTATTTGAGGGGCTGCCACAAAGAAAAGGGGGTCAACTTATTTTCCAAAGCACCCAAAGGCAAGACAAGAAACAATGGATGGAAACTAATCAAGGAGAGAAGCAACCTAGAATTAAGGATACATTTCCTAACAGTGAAGACAATTGACCAGTGGAACAGTTTGCCTTCAGAAGTCGTAGGTGCTTCATCACTGGAGCTTTTTAGGAAAGGAAAGATTGGACAGCCATCTATCTGAAATGGTATAGGGCCTCCTGATTGAGCAGGGGGTTGGACCAGAAGACCTACAAGGTCCCTTCCAGCTCTGTTTTGATTGAGTGACAGCAACCTGGTGGAAGCTCTTTACAATCCATATTTTAATGTGTTTCAGTTTTGCTAAAATTGTTGACTCTGTTGCCCGGCTGTCACATTCAAGCTGTCCTTGAAAGGACATGAATTCACTACACGTCTGAACCTGTTTAATTGAAGTAACCATCAACCTTAATAGCAAGGAACAACTTTATGATTTGGGCTGCGAGACAGGGGTGCTTTAGTTGAAACTTCACTGAAATGAAGTATGCCTTCAAAACTATGCACACTTTCATCTGTTAGGTATAGTGTAGGTTCTGCTAGGCATGCACTGTGAATGTGCATAGCAATTGGATCCTATGTTTTAATACTTTTCATGACTACTCCATGTTTTACAGCAAGTATGGAGAATATTCTCATGTTATGCACAACAACATTGCCCTTGTGAGTAAAGACTAAAATTACATAACCTCCACACAGAACTAGCAATAGCAATAGGGCTTAGACTTCAGTGATGGGTTTCAATTTTTTTTTAGTACCAGTTCTGTGGGTGTGGCTTGGTGGGCATGGCATGGCTTGGTGGGCGTGGCATGGCTTGGTGGGTGTAGCAGGGTAAGAATACTGTAAAATCTCCATTCCCTCCCAATCCAGGACTCGAGAGGCAGAGAATAGATGGGAGCAGGGCCAGTCAGAATTTTTACTACCGGTTCTCCAAACTACTCAAAACCTCCACTACTGGTTCTCCAGAACTGGACAGAACCTGCTGAAACCCACCTCTGTTAGACTTATATACCACTTTACAGTGCTTTACAGCCCTCTCTAAATGGTTTACAGAGTCAGCCTATTGCCCCCAACAATTTGGGCCCACATTTTACCCACCTTGGAAGGATGGAAGGATGAGTCAACTTTGAGCTGATGAGATTTGAACTGCCAAATTGCAGGCAGCTGACAGTCAGCAGAAGTAGCCTGCAGTACTGCACTCTAACCACTGCGCCACCAAGGCTCAACTAGGTTTACATGTTAGACTTAATATGAGATATTTATATGCAATCTCATTTCCCAGGTCCCACATTTTTAATACTTGTATGTCAGAGATGAAAGTTTGGGTACAGATTCGTGCTGGGAAATTCGGATCCCTCTCAGCATATCTTTCTAAACCTTATTTCCAGCTTTCAAACCCTTTTACTAAACTATGGAATAAAGGAATGAGGATTTCCTGCATTCTAGAAAATGCCCATATTTAAAAGAAAATCAGAAATGGATCTTGAGTTGGTGATTCTTGTTACCTCATCAAGTTAATAATTACCATGCCCCTCTTTTCACAAGATTGTCAGTTTTTATACAGTTGTGATGTCTTTTTAGATTGAAAATTTTAGTTAATATAATGGGCCGCTAACCAAGCATCAACTGGTTCATGTTTCAAATAGCTATTATAATTTGAATGGGAAATCCGTGCAGTGTAATGTACAACTATAACCATCAACAATTAGAATAGTATGTTTCAGATGGGAAGTTAATAAAAAAGAAATATGGACAAATTCGAAAATTTCTCTGCTTTTAATCCCTGTGTTTGTGATGCATCAATATCTGACAATAGTATTATATAGACTTATCTAAAAAAGATAAGTGGGGGAGGGAGGGAGGGAGCTCAGGAAAGACAATGTATGCATGGGAAATGCCCAATTACTATAGGTTAATGTAAAGATTAAAAGCCTTAGTCAAATCCCTGCAGAAATGAAGTACTACAGTATATGCCCCCAACTCCAAGGAACAGTGAAATGTGGTTTAAAAGATTTCACAGCAGTGTAATTGAAGAGAACACAGTCAAGTCCCATTTAAAAATTAAAACACAAAATAAGCATTTTTATTTCTATTGGGAATTATTACTCATTGTGACATGCAGCCTCTTTGCCCGGAATTGTATTAATCTCCATCAGTTTCTGGTTAGACTGCGCTGATTGGTTTTGAACATCAGATCTATTCAGGTTTCCCTATTTGCCTTCTCCAATGTTTTTCTTTGACTTGGCTTTGGATGATTTATAAGAGCTTTGTAGGCTTTTTGGTCTTTCCATCTTTGTTTCCTCTTTCACTTAGCACCTTGATTAAGTCCATTGCCCTCCAAACCATTGCCTCTTTCGATGTGTGAGACCTGCTTATAGCTACTTTATTTGAAGTGTAGAGACTGTAATGGGGCAGTCAAAACTCACAATTGTTGGACACATGTAGGCATCGAATAGAATACTGATAAGTGAGGCTCCACTATTTACCAAACAGAAGGGCGGGTGGAATAGCACTTAGCTATAGCGCTTAGACTTGTATACCGCTTTACAGTGCTTTACAGCCCTCTCTAAGTGGTTTGCAGAGTCAGCATATTGCCCCCAACAATCTGGGTCCTCATTTAACCAACCTCAGAAGGATGGAAGGCTGAGTCAACCTTGAGCGTGGTGAGATTCGATCTGCCAAATTGCAGGCAGCCAGCAGCCAGCAGAAATAGCTTGAAGTACTGCACTTTAATCACTGTGCCACCATGGTTCATGATTGCTCATCATTTACTCCTGCATTAAAACAAACAAAGAAACCAATAGTGTGAAGCTTTTTCAATTTATTTTGCGCAGACCAGCTTTATCAGGGCAGGAAGAGAAAAAAAAAATTCCTGGTTTCCTCCTTATGGATAAGCAGATGGTGTTGAAAGTGAAGATGCTGAGGGGATAAAGTCCTGTCCTGATGCCACCTAAATTAGTAGGTGATATCAATAGTTCAATTTAAAAACCATGCTTAGTTTGTTCTATAGATTTGGTATGCTCAGTTGTTGCTGATCTCCTCTATCTACTTATCAAAGATTTTTTTAAAGGCAACATTATGCCTGTTTCTGGATAAGTTTAGTCTCCTCATTCTTTTTAAGATGGACATTGAATAGAACTCTTAGAGTATACCAAAGTTGCTTTTTCAAAAGGCAACTGGACTTCTCATCTAAGAAGCTTCTTCAATTCTGACTAAATGGTGGAGGATGGAAGGATTTATATTCCTTGCAGTCATCTGGTCATTAGCACTCTTTCTTAGAGTTGTTGAGGCCACTTGGAGGTTTATCTGTGCACTCAGGGTCATCTTAATAATGCAAATGGGCATGGAACCTTCTTGGAACTGCTGAAAGGACTGTATTGAAACAAGAGATAGGTGATGCCATATCCCACCCCCTCTGTTGAGACAGGGCTGTTCAATCTTAATGCAGATGGTCTCTTTGACCCCTCTTTGAAACCAGCAGTCCTTTCTGTCCAAAATGTGGACTTTGCTGTTTTCCAAAGAATGACCTTTGACTTTCAAATGCAGATGGACTGCTGAATCTTGTCCTGATAGGTTTGTTCTCCCATGTTGTGCCATGTGTTTGTGAAGTGGTTGTTTTGTTTCTCCAATGTACAGATCTGTACATGTGTCACTGAATTGTACTGCATATATCACTATTGCTCAGTTTGTGTCTGGGTGTTTTATCCTTGGGGTGGACAAGCTTCTGTCTTGGTGTATTTTGGGGTTCAACACTTTAACCCATAGTATCTCAGTGAATATGCTATGTGGGAAGAATCATAATAATATAGAGGAACTAGCCTGTTTCAGTTTATTTTCTTTCTTTCTTTCTTTCTTTCTTTCTTTCTTTCTTTCTTTCTTTCTTTTGAGTTGAGTTTTATTGATTTTTTCTTTCACACACACAAACATACATACATATTTTCACTTTCTTATCTGAGTCATCTTAAATATCATAACCAAGAATATATTGTGTCCCAAATCCCATCTCTTAGTGCATGTGTATTGCTGCAGAGACTTATACATTGTATGGCATAGACTTTTTCCCTCCCCTCATATTTCTATTCCACTCTTTAAAAAAAACACCAAAAACTGGCTTACTCTGTTTGCTGCACAGGTAAATTAAAAGTATAAAATACAAAGCAATAAAGCAATGATGAACACCACATAGTAAAATGTAGATAAAGCTAACAGTAAGAAGGAAAACAACGAGGCTCATAAAAGTTCAGTAAAACAAGAAGCAAAATAAACAGTACAGAATTCTTCAAGTTAGAAAGAAAAAGAAATAATAATAAAAAGAAGAAAAGAAAGCAGTTCTTAAAATGCCTGGGGAAATAAAATGCTGAAGACCAAAAAAATCTTAATATAAGCATCATGAGGAGCATATTCCAAGGAGAGAATGTTATGGCTTAAACCTACCTGCTTCAATCATCTGACAGTGGAGTTTAAGGTGGAACTCAGACAAAAGACTTCAAAAGACTTGGATAGACTAATAACAATAACAATAATAATAATAATAATAATAATAATAATAATAATAATAATAATAATTCAAAATTGTTTCACATTTAATATGTGAATGCAGCAAAATTGTACAAACAGATTACAAAGCTAGACATGACCGACACGGGCTAGACATGGGCACGCAGAGCTGCCAAAAGGCAGGAGTGGCTCCTCAGGAGGAGGTCTCCTTGAGAGTAAGGCTTGGAGCTAATTGGCCACTCCCTTAGCCTATTTAAGGAAGGACGACGACTGAAGCAATTTGCAGGGAACAACTTAGTTCACTCTCCTTCGCGTCTTGATCTTAGTTCTCTGCAAATTGCTTCTGGACTTTCTGCCAACAATAGTAAGATTACGATTATTTATTCTTTGGATTCTTATAGGCTGTTAAGAAAGTTAATTAACTGCCTTTGTTTGAAAAAAAAACCCTGATTTAATTAGTAAACTAAGGTTTGTACAGACTTTGTGTGTGCTGTGTTCTTTGGGGTCCATAGCTGGGGCAGAACAGGTACACAAAAATGCCAAATCCAGTCTGAACATCTGTGTGATGATTAATAGTAATAATAATAATAATAATAATAATAATAATAATAATAATAATAATAACAACAACAACAACAACAACAACAACAACAACTTATTATTACTGTGGAAAAAGAAAACATGTGTTATCCCGATTGTAATTGGAACCCTTGGAGCAATACACAAAGGGCTACCCCGCTATTTAGAAATTCTAAATTTACTGGACTTGAACATTTTGACTCTAGAAAAAACCACCTTACTCAGAACAGCTTACATCCTCCGACGATACCTTAACAGTTCCTAGGTCCTTGGTTAGGACTCGAGCTGCCTCAAAGGCTGTGAATCTCACTAAAGATTAACCAATAATAATAATAGATAGCTAATACCTACATTATGTATTCACTTTGAAAATATATGTACATATATAAATGCATATCCATCATGCTATTCTATTTTGGACTATGCCACATTATGTAAGGCACAAAAAAGGAAGTAAGAGCTGTAAATGTACTTTTCTTTGCTTAGATCTGATTGATTTAAAAATGTAAAAATACCAGAAGAAGACTGGAAAAATGATTGGTCCATAATGGGTTGGAGGGAGGGAGGGACTAAGTAACAGTCTTCTGTCTCTGAATGACTGCTGGACCTGACAGGAAGGGTGCCTACATGGATGGAAAAAGGACAAACAATGAGAAGTGTTAGATTTTACAGGCAGTAAATTTCTAATCTCACGGGCTACATCTCTTTTCTTGACCATCACAAGATGCTCTCCTAGCCATGGCAAACTGAAACAGGAGAGTTTTATGGACACAAAACCTTATAATACAATCTGGGATGAAGGTGTAAAGTCTATCATGTATGTGCTTTTGTAATGAAGTGTTCAGGTAGAAGAAAGTAAACTGAAAGCAAAACAATATTAACAAATATATAGAGAGAAGCAATTTATTTATTTATTTATTGGTTCAATTTATATGCCGCCCTTCTCCGGAGACTCAGGGCGGCTTACAATGCTTTAAGCAATAGCCTTCATACTTTTGTATATTTATACAAAGTCAGCTTATTGCCCCCACAATCCGGGTCCTTAGAATTTAGAACTAAGGAGAAATTTCCTGACAGTTAGAACAATTAATAAGAGAAACAACTTGCCTCCAGAAGTTGTGAATGCTCCAATACTGGAAATTTTTAAGAAGATGTTGGATAACCATTTGTCTGGAGTGGTGTAGGGTATCCTGCCTAAGCAGGGGGTTGGACTAGAAGACCTCCAAGGTCCCTTCCAACTCTGTTATTCTATTCTATTCTAAATAAGCATTGTTAGGAATCCGATCAATTGTCCATTTACACTGTGAATTAGCACTGACTCTGTACCAAATATCTGTTCTAAGTTTTATTCTCCAAACAACTATTTTTCTGGGCTAGTTTTTTAAGGAGCAGAGAGTGAAATGTGATTTCTCTCCTCTTCCAAAACTAGATTCAGTGTCATTGTTCCCTTGGCATCATTGCGCTTGTACTTGTGCTGCTATCATTTAACTTTCTGGCTAAGTAGTTGTTATCTTTTCTAAATTAGTTGCATCAGTCACATGCTAGGCAATCAAGGGTCACATACTAAACAAAATGGTAATCACCCATCCGCTAACAGGGTTTACGCGATGAAGCTCAAGAACAATTAATCTACATTGTATGAGCTATGCTCCATACACACATAATTAAGATAAGTCCTGAAAAATCAGTGTCCACTTGAAAAGAGGCAGATCTGTTTGCTCTTCCGTTCCCATCAATTTGCCAGAACAAACGGAATTACATTCTCAGAGCACTTTTAAGTTGAACTTGGTCAACATTCTGCCTACGCTGTTGTCATTTTCCTCCACCGACTATGCCTATTATATAAAAAATTGAAATAATTACCATAATTGCTTAGGCTGCAGGAAAACACTAACTGTATATATGGAGTTGTGGAGGAAAACAAATCTTTTATTTATCTTTTTTTATAGTAGTATATGGAATAGAAAAGAAATCTTCATTTATGTAAGCTAAAACCCACTTCAGTTTTATTTGCTGGAACGAGGCACTTTAAAAATATTCTTCAAATGTTTATAGGCATCTAAATTTGCAAAAAAGTTGAGATAAAACTTCCAATTCTTTGCACTTGTCAGACTGCAACAGTGGGAATGCAGTGTACATAGGGTGTTGCAAATGTTGTTTAAAAACATTTCAGTCACTTTGAAGATGAAATTAAGAGTAAGAATAGAATAGAATAGAACAGAATAGAATAGAATAGAATAGAATAGAATAGAATAGAATAGAATAGAATAGAATAGAATTTTTTATTGGCCAAGTGTGATTGGACACACAAGGAATTTGTTGGTGCATATGCTCTCAGTGTACATAAAAGAAAAGATGCGTTCATCAGAAATCATAAGGTACAACACTTAATGATAGTCATAGGGTACAAATAAGCAATCAGGAAATAATATCAATATAAATCGTAAGGATACAAGTAGCAAAATTACAGTCATACAGTCATAAATGGAAGGAGATGGGTGGTGGGAACGATGAGAAGATTAACAATAGTGCAGACTTAGTAAATAGTTTGACAGTGTTGAGGGAATTATTTGTTTAGGAGAGTGATGGCATTCAGGAAAAAACTTGTCTTGTGTCTAATTGTTCTGGTGTGCAGTGCTCTATAGCGTCGTTTTGAGGGTATGAGTTGAAACAGTTTATGTCCAGGATGTGAGGGGTCTCTGAATATTTTCACAGCCCTCTTTTTGACTCATGCAGTATACAGGTCCTCAATGGAAGGCAGGTTGGTAGCAATTGTTTTTTCTGCAGTTCAGTTCAGTTAAGCATCAGGAATGTTTAATTTTCAAAGGAACCCACATGTATCAGGCAGTGCATTTAAAAACATCCCCTTTTATATCTCGTTCACATTTGGATTACATGTTTTATAGACTCCCAGAGATAAGAAACAAAAAGAAATTCTAGTTAAGGTGGGTGAGGGTGGGGGAAACAAGATAAAAATCAATACAAAAAAAAATCTTACAGAAGTGACTTGGGCTTACATAAAGCTAGCATTTATAGCATTCATCCTCATCCTCATCCAAAATAGGAATAGGGCCAATATTTGCCAATGTAGATTATGCAACCAAGTACATTGTTCTGGACTCAGCAATTTTTAGCATAATCATTTGGGACATATGTTCTGCCAAAGCCATCAATCATACCACATTTATGCTGCTTCCACAATCTGCTTAGTTCCTCTCCTTCTGTTGTTTATTTTAAAAAGAGAGAGTAGGAAGGAATAGCAATCGCCCTTTCCTTAAAGTTCATCTTCCTTCTTCACATGTCATCTGCTCCTTTCTGTTTTATGAGGTGGCTTCCTTGCTGTAATTGCTAATCGTTTAGTGCAATCAACATCTCAAATCAAATATGTACAAAATGCTGTGTGTCCAGAATAGGACCTGGAAGTACATATACATTTTCAGATACTAATTTTGAGTAATGTGAATCCATTGGGCTTTACTTTATTGAATTAGTAGTACATATTTCAGTCCATAAAAGTGGTCTTTTCCTATTCTACAACATCTATCATGTTCTTTAAAAACAAAACAAAAGGCAAGGTGTGATATCAAAACTGTATACATCCCATCATTTATGCTATTATACTGTTTAATTCAAATTCAATTTCCAAAGAGCCAGTTTCTATTTCTTTTTTTAAAGTAGTGAGATGACAAGTTAGTGTTCCCAAATTGGCGTGATCCCAATGTGAAAGATAGCTTTGGTGAGATTTAAGCAAGATTGACTTTCTTAGGGACAAAATTTCTACCAGCTGCTCTGTCTATTTCTCCTCCTGAAATTCTCAACTGCAAGTCTAATCTTTCTAGTCCTCTGCTTCCATCACTTGACTTGCACATATACTTTCTCTTATCAGCTTAAAAGTAGAAGAAGCAGAAGAAGAATTGGTGTTGCTTACTTTCCCCATTAAGCTTCTTAAATGATAACTGAGGGATAAACATAGAATACTGATTGTAAATAAATAAGGGTTTTTTTTTTCCTTATCTGCATTCAGAAATAAATATTTTCTTTTTCTAGAAGACCTCCAAGGTCCCTTCCAATTCTTATGTTCTATGTTCTTCCTATCTGCACTGAACCACATTCAGTATTTGAAAAAGGAAAACTGTATGTTCAACCATATTTAGATTCATGTACAGAAACAATACTTGGCTTAAAGTAATCTTAGAGTAATTGGAATCCACATTGTATATCGGACATTAATACAATTGAGCGAGTCCAGAGGTATTTCACGAGAAGAGTACTCCACTCCTCTGCTTGCAACAAAATACCTTATGCTACCAGGCTTGAAATTTTAGGCTTGGACAACCTAGAACTATGCCGCCTACGGTCTGACCTAAGTGTAGTACACAAAATTATCTGCTACAACATTCTACCTGTCAATGACTACTTCAGCTTCAACCACAATAATAAATGAGCACACAATAGATACAAACTCAAGGTAAACCACTCCAAACTCAATTGCAGAAAATACGACTTCAGCAACAGAGTGGTCAATGCCTGGAATGCACTACCTGACTCTGTTGTTACATCCTTAACACCCCATAACTGTCTACTATTGACCTCACCCCATTCCTAAGAGGTCTGTAAGGGGCGTGCATAAGCATTTGTACCCATTTCCTCTATTAATATCCATGTTTATTCCTGTTATCTCGTACATGTTTGACAAACTAACTAACTAAATAAGAAAGAAAGAAAGAAAGAAAGAAAGAAAGAAAGAAAGAAAGAAAGACAGTACATAGAAAACAAAGATAGCATTGCTTTTCTTTGACATGCCAGCTTTCTACATGAAGAAATTATGTAGTTACAGAAGATTATTCTTTAGCATTGCACATCATTACAGCATGCATACATCTTTATAGGTTGCATAGAAAAGAAGGAAACAATCAGCTTCTGCTTGGAAAGGAATATGAAACTGTATTTGCATGACAGGATTCAAAACAATCAATGACAACAATAGGAGGACTGTTATGACGGATTCCAAAGACATCCTGTCTTTCAATGGAATAATTAATCATCTTTGTTCAGTTGCAGTTTTCTGACAGAAATAAATTGTATACAATGTTCAGTATTAAGGTCACGCATAATAAAGTGGTTTTTGCTGAGTGAAAATTGTATTCACCCTTAAAAACAGAATGATTACATGTTATGAGTTAGACAACTCATTTAAGCATATGGAGTTTTTGAAGATATGTCATACAAAATCATGACACTTTAATTCCAGAACCTTTTACCTCACTTTTAACATAGTTAATAGAAATATGAAAGCGGATACTCTCATTTTATGTCTTTATATTAAGATTTTCAACTCCTAATCTAGAAATAACCTGAAGTCATGGGATTGTTATTAGGAATTTCTGATAAAAATCCACTGGGAAATAGGTGACATAACGATACTAAGCTATTTAAAGAACTTCCATATGCTTTCTATTTAGTGTTCTATTTTTTTTCCATCTGTAACAATTAGAATTAGCACATTCCTATGTATACCTGCTCCCCAAAACAAATAGTGCTGTATTTTCCACCAGGCATTTTTTTAAACATTAGCAATTGGGAATGTTACTCACATCCAAGTCACTTCAAGGTTCAGCTACAGCAAAGTGCTCCTCATGAGGCTGTCTTTGAAAATTATTCAGAAGCTTCTTCTGCTCTAGAATGCAGCATCCTTTTGAATGTCCACATGATATCTCTGCTCAAAGAGCTGCACTAGTTGCCAGACTGTTTATTTATAAATTTTATTTGCTGCCCATCACTGGGCAGCTTACAACATAAGTTGTTCCAAGGTGTGGTTCAAGGCACCAGTTAAGGTCTGCATGACACAGGAACAAGTTTTTTGAGGAATCTCCCATAGGTTTTGCCTGTCTACTTTTGCTGGGCTAACAGATTACGTGTGCTCCAGGTCCCTTCAATTAAACAGTGCTTTCTATCAAGTGAGAAGAAGTATACTTCCTCTGTCATAGCACCTGGCTTCTGGAATGAGAGCCTTTCTAAAATTCACATGGCCCTCACACTGCTGGCATTCTGTAAAGCCCCAAAGACCTGGTTGTTCTCCCATATGTTGCCAGTTTGGTTTGGTGGTTAAGGCATCAGACAAGAAACCAGGAGACTGAGTTCTAGTCTTACCTTAGACATGAAAGCTGACTGGGTGACTTTGGGCCAGTCTCTGAGATAAAATCACCTCTCAGGGGGGTTGGGGAAAATAGAAGGAATTTTAGGTTTGTTCATCACCTGGAGTTATTTCATTGGCAACCTTCAGTCTCAAAAGACTATGGTATCGTACTCTGGAAAGAGGTCCTAAAACAGCATCTAGTGTGACTAAAAAAGGCCAATTCGAGAGTGGCAATCCCTTCCACACTGAGGGCAGATACATTCTGTCCCCATTCCAGCCCCCAAATTTCATTGGTTCCGGGACTGCCTCTTTGCGTCAGCCTGCCAAACAAGTGTCTCTTCGAATTGGAGAAGGCCATGCTGTGTCTTTAGCCTCCATGGTGAATGATCGGAGGTCAAGGTTTCCCAGTTGTTAATGTCCATTCCCAGGGCCTTTAGGTCCCTCTTGCAGATATCCTTATATCACAGCTGTGGTCTCCCTCTGAGGCGCTTATTTATAAAAAAGAAATAACAGTGGAAATTGAGAGAGAGAAACGGAGGGAGGGAGGGAGGGAGGGAGGGAGGGAGATGATGATGATGATAATGTTCATCCATCATGTTCAAAGAGGACCTTGACATCTAAATGGTTGTGGGTGATCCACGATGTATCCACAGGTGGCTGGTAAGGCCTATATGGGCACAAAATGTTCTGCCACATGTCGGGCAGACATGTGTGGGCACCATTGTTGCAGCATTTGCAGCTCTGGCTTTGCAGAGTGCTCACTTAGATGATAGATGATAGATAGATAGATGATAGGTGGGTAGGTAGGTAGGTGGTGGGTGGGTGGGTGGATGGATAGATAGATAGATAGATAGATAGATAGATAGATAGATAGATAGATAGATAGATTAGAATAGATAATACATATCTTTAATTGAGATGAAAGGGGCCCCTTGTTGGATCTGTCTTTCTTTATATAATTGAGTATGGTGCAGAATGACCAGATTTCATCTTGTTCTCTTTCATATTGGATTTTTTTATGGGCTCTTTTACTGGGAGCCACCCAGAGACAGCTAGTGTTGCCTGGCACCTAAATGTGTTGTAAGAGCCATGGTGGCACAGTGGATAGAATGCAGTATTGCAGGCTGCTTCTGCTGACTGCCAGTTGCCAGGAGTTCAGCAGTTTGAGTCTCACCGGCTCAAGGTTGACTCAGCCTTCCATCCTTCCTAAATTGGTAAAATGAAGATCCAGATTGTTGGGGGCAATATGCTGACACTGTAAACTGCTTAGTGGGGGATGTAAAGCATTGTGAAGTGGTATATAAGTATAAATGCTTTTGCTATTGCTATTATAAACAAACATTTCCCACCTATTCAAGTTCAAGGCACAGCCAATCCTCTAAATGCATGTGTGTTTAAGCCAGAAAAAAATCAATGAACACATTAGTTAGTGTACTTCATGTCAAGTCTCAATGATTTCAATATGATAGCTATGTTGCTTTGCTTGAAATCAATTTCAATCTTCTGCTTTTGTGGACACATCTAGACCAGAGGTGGTATTCAGCAAGTTCTGACCAGTTCTGGAGAACGGGTAGCAGAAATTTTGAGTAGTTCGGAGAACTGGCAAATACCACCTCTGATTGGTCCTGCCCCTATCTATTTTCTGCCTCCTGAGTCCCAGCTGATTGGGAGGAAATGGGGATTTTGCAGAATCCTTCCCTTGCCACGCCCACCAAGCCATGTCCACCAAGCCACACCCACCAAGCCATGCCCACAGAACCGGTAGTAAAAAAATAATAACAATCTCACCACTGATCTAGACTAGAACAAAGCTGAATCTTTCCATGACTGGATTAGAGGAACATTCATCTTCAGAGGACTTATTTAGAAGATGATATCAGAGTTTTATGTTCATACAATGGACTGCTATATAAAAATGGATGGTTGACATTTATGAATCCACTTTGTAAAAACTTAGAACCTAATTTTCTTTTCACTGCATTTTATTACAGTCAATACAGGAGAAGTGGAACAAATACTCCACCCCAATCCACAATCTAATTTACAGATACAGATTCAAAGATAATCATTTGATGATTTGGAGGCCTCATGAGACAAGCTACAAAATCAGTTTTAAGGGACTGGTTTAAATAACTATTTCTTCCTCCTTTTGTTGAAAGATATTCAATTCACCTCTCATTATGCCTCTCTAAGGTATTGGTTCCATCCCGCCCTACACTTTTTAAAAAATATTGTGAAATCATGTCTGAGTTTCACTTTGCTCCATGAATAAACTATTTTAGTAATGGTTTCATAGAAGTTTCATAAAATAACAAGAGTTGGAAGAAACCTAGTCCAACCCTCTGCTCAAACAGGAGAGTTTTTGGCTGTCCAGTCCCTTCTTAAAAGCCTCCAGTTTGGGACACCCACAACTTCTGGGGGCAAGCCATTCAACTGATTGATTGTGGTCATCATTAGGAAATTTCTCCTTAGCTCTAGGTTCCTTCTCTCTTTAATTAAGTTCTGTCTATTGGTTCTTGTCTTGCCTTCTAGTGCTTTGGGAAATAGTCCCCCTCATCTTTGTAGCAGCCCCTCAAATATTGGAAGACTGCTATCATATCTCCCCTATTCCGTCTTTTCAGCAAAGATTTTTTCCATTCTTATTGATTCTATATGATATCACTGTCTCCCCACCTTAAGGCAGAAGTGGTAGAAAACAATATTCCTTTCTGTCAACTCCATCATTGTTATATTCCCTTCTAACATCATCTCAACATCTTTTGGAATCTGAGGTAAATTCGCCTTATGTAAATATTGTTTAATATGTTCCTCTTCTATCTTTTCTTTTTCATATAGCTTTTTATAATAGTCTTGTACAATGTTCTCCTCATTTTCAAATCTAATTTGTCCTTGATCATCTATTAACTGTGTTATTTTCCTTGAGTTCCTTTCTTTTTTCAATTTATATGCTAGCCATCTGCCTGGTTTATTAGCATCTTCAAAATATTTCTGTTTAGCGTTCCTGATTTTTTGTGCTAGCTCTTCTTTCTCTGGTAATCCCATTTTATGTTTAATCGTGTCCATTTTCATTTTAATGTCTTTTTTTTTGTGGGAACTTCTGCAGTTCTTTTTTCCAAAAAAACAAAAACAAAAAAAAAAAACAATATTCCTTAGAAAACTATATTCCAATTTCTCCTAAATACTTTTGCATGGACAAATCTGGCAACTTTATAATTTCTCAGTAATCCAGAAAGGGGAAGAGATTTCCATTCTAACATTATACATACATTTTAGCTCTGCCCCTGAGGAAGACAGAAACTGGATGTCAGATATTCCATCGCTAGTTGTAACATTCTATAAAATCCTGTGGGCTAACAAGTTTGAAATAGGACAGAAAAAAGGTATAAATAAAAACAAGAAATAATAATATAACAGCTCCTTTAAAGCCATCTCGAAATTTGATGCTGCTCTTCCCTTCTCCTGGGAATAGAATAAGTCATACATTACTGAAATTATTTTTCTCAAACATGTACAGCATTTTTTTCTCCCTCCTTGATCTGCACGTATAGCTATGAATTATGCAGGCAGAAATAGGCCTTGATAGGCAGAAAGAGCCTTGATAGTACAAGGGTTTAGTGCACCCTGTTATTAACACAGCTGCCTGCAATTTCTGCTGGTTCGAATCTCTCCAAGGCTCAAGGTTGACTCAGCCTTCCATCCTTTCTAAGGTAGGTGAAATGAGGACCCAGTTTGTGGGGGCAATAAGCTGACTTTGTATAAAATATACAAAAGAATGAAGGCTATTGCTTAAAAAGTATTGTAAGCCGCCCTGAGTCTCCGGAGAAGGGCGGCATATAAATCAAATTAAAAAAAATAAATAAATAAAAAAAATATATAAATGTTTTGCAATAAAAGCATATTGTTGTTTTTACTCTTATTATTCTACAGTAGTAATTTGCCCACATTTTGCAAGTTCAGCGCAGGTTCTAGAAATCATTGGGTGAAAAAAAAAACATGATTAGAAACAGTAAAGTAATTGACTATGCTTGTGACCTGTACAGTAAATTAAGGTTTTTCATTTGTTAGTTCTTCCAATGCATCCATGTTCCAAGAATGATCTTTGTTTCTTTGTAATTTTTAAAATAACCATCCAATCTAACTCTTTCTCCTTTTTCACGCACACAGAATCACAGTGAGAGTCCATTAGATACTCTCCACAGTAGAACAAACTAGTTTATTTTTTATCATATTTTTCAATGTTTGTATTTTAAAATGTCAACCACAGTATCACTTTTGCATTAAGAAATAACTCACCAGTCTCTTTTCTACGTTGCATGTGATATAATATGAACAACTGCAAGGACAGAACAATCCTTCTCTGTCATATATACCCTTCATTTTTTTCCTTCAGCATCTCTCTCTCTCTCTCTCTCTCTCTCTCTCTCTCTCTCTCTCTCTCTCTCTCTCTCTCTCTCTCCATGTGTCTCCATCCCTATCACCCCTTCTTCCCTCCCCCACTTTCTTTCCCTCTCTTCCCTCTTTATTATTTTTTGGGGATTTATATATGTCTGTTCCTGTTCAATACAGTTCTATAAATCAAAAAAGCAAACAAGAAATTCTACATTTGCTTTCATGGAAGTCCTTTGGGTTTGAAGAAGACACACTTTTCTGCAGTTCATCTCTGGACATGGAGATGGCTTTTCTGTCTCAATTTGGAAGCACACAGAGTCTAGCAGAATGGGGGCATTGAAATCTCATTGTTGTAGTAACTGTGAGCTACCAACTAAGACACAGTTTATGGTTTTCTATCAGTTTTTGGCAGCGTCTATTTTCAAAGTTGGAGGAGGTTTCATAGCAAAGGGCTTGCCAGCAGGTTCTGTCAACCGTTGCATAAATTTCATTCGCTTCATAAGTTGTTGTTGTTGTTGTTTTTTTCATTGTCTGTCCCTTCCCTGCCCCAAGTGTTAGAAGGAATTTTTCAAATAATCTGGTCCAGAACATCATGGAGATTTTCCTGGTCTTCATCTGGTCTCATGAGAATTGGTGTGTAGGAAGAGAATGGCGATATACTGGAATTTGTTGAGAAGAAAACAGTATATGCATCATACACAGCCGTGGTGGTGAACCTATGGCACGCGCGCCAGAGGTGGCACGCAGAACCTTCTCTGCTGGCACGCGCACCATTGCTTCAGGCCAGCTCTCCATGGCGTTTCATTTGTGAGCTTCTGTTTCCCTGCAAACAATGAAACAGAAGTTCACAAAAGAAAAAGATCTTACCTCTTGCTGCACTGCCGGTGTTGGGGTGCCCCGCCTCCTGCCGGCCAGCTGGTCTTCGGGTCTCTGCTGCACATGTCCACGCATGTGTGCTTGCATGCGCATGTTCACACTTTTCGCATGCGCTCACGTGGAGTTTGGACACTCGGTGTCTAAAAAGTTCACCATCACTGATATACAGTATGCATACTGTAACTTGTAAAATATGTACTCGTGATTTTTCAAATACACTTACACTTTGACTTACCACCAAAATTGAGCCCAAAGTTTCTGTTAGAATAGAATAGAATAACAGAGTTGGAAGGGACCTTGGAGGTTTTCTAGTCCGACACCCTGCTTAGGCAGGAAACCCTACACCACTTTAGACAAATGGTTATCCAACATCTTCTTAAAAATTTCCAGTGTTGGAGCATTCACAACTTTTGGGGGCAAGTTGTTCCACTGATTAATTGTTCTCACTGTTAGGAAATTTCTCCTTAGTTCTAAGTTGCTTCTCTCCTTGATTAGTTTCCATCTATTGCTTCTTGTCCTGCCCTCAGGTGTTTTGGAGAATAGCTTGACTCCCTCTTCTTGTGGCAGCCCCTGAGATATTGGAATACTGCTATCATGTCTCCCCTAGTCCTTTTTTTCATTAAACTAAACATACCCAGTTCCTGCAACTGTTCTTCATATGTTTTAATCTTCAGTCCTCTAGTCATCTTTGTTGCTCTTCTCTGCACTCTTTCTAGAGTCTCCACACCTTTTTTACATCATGGCGACCAAAACTGGATGCAGTATTCCAAGTGTGGCCTTACCAAGGCATTATAAAGTGGTATTAACACTTCAGGTGATCTTGATTCTATCCCCTCTGTTTATGCAGCCTGTTGCTAAGTGAGATCGTGAGTTTTGCCTCATTTTATGACCTTTCTTGTTAAGTGAATCACTACCATTGTTAAATGAGTAATACAGTTGTTAAATGAATCTGGCTTTCCCACTGACTTTGCTTGTCAGGAGAGGTGATCACATGACTTTGGTACACTATGACCATCATAAATATAACCAATTGCCACGCATCCAAATTTTGATCATGTGACCATGGGGATGCTGCACCAGTTTGTAAGTGTAAAGAATGGTAATAAGTCACTTTTTTTTCACTGTCGTCATAACTTCAAGTGGTCACTAAAGGAATGGTTGCAAATCAAGACTGGCTGTATTTGGCAAGACATATTTCTCTGTAACATATGGTATCTTTCTGCATGTCCTTCAAAGCTCCTTCATCTGAAATATATGTTGAATTTGACATAGCAGAGTAGGCAATAAATTCTGGCAGAACATGGGCAGGAAACCCTTCATATCAGCACTACCTCTTCAATATTACTGATCGGAACCTTTTATTTAACCTACTAAATGTCTTGCCCTCTGCAATACTGGAGAAAAGATATAACAATAGCAGTTAGACTTAGTTACCACTTCATAGTGCTTTACAGTCCCTCTCTAAGCGGTTTACAGAGCCAGCAAATTGGCCCCAACAATCTGGGTCCTCATTTTACTGACCTTGGAAGGCTGAGTCAACCTTGAGTTACTCAGGATCGAACACCTGGCAGTGGGCAGAATTAGCCAGCAATACTGCATTCTAACCACTGTGCCACCACGGTTCTTATAACTACACTCCTGTCAGGTTTCGACGCTATCTCAAAATAAATGAACTTCCAAACTGCCGATCTTTAAGGAAATTTTCTCTTTATTCGAGCACAGCAATCTGATCCTGACTCTTTTCGCGGTCAGTACTGACCTTTGTCCCCCAATCCCTCCCTCTCCGATCCCCAATTCTCTGCTTCTCATTGGCTATCTTCCAAGTCACTTTCCTGATTCCTTCTTCGTCAGGTCACAGGAATGTCTCCCCCCTCCCCATCTCCGAGGAGACCGAATCTTCAAAGGGATTTAGCAGGCAAAAGTTCAGGCTTCTCCTCCCTTTTCTATGTCAGTGCTGGGACGCTGACAACTCCTTTTACAGAGTGAACTTGGAAAAATATGAGCCCATATGCTTTCTGCAACAACTTCTGCCCTATCCTTATAATTTTGCTTGCTAGCAGAAGTTTCCTCTATTCTGAACATGTTCTCATTTACTCTTAGCTTTGGGCCAGCCCAATAACATTTCTAGGAGATTTGCAAGATTTATTTCAGCTGCCACTGCTTTGCAGTTGAAAAATGCCCCTTTTAATTTTGGGACTCTGCAACCTTTTTTAACCTTTCGATGATGTTTTATGCTTTTATCTTTTTTTGTTATATTTCATTTGTCACCGATTACAATGAAGCATATGCACATACTCACTTAGTAGCTTAGTAACCCAGTATGTTAGAATGGCTGCATTTTTATTCACAAAGTAGTTTTATGATGTAGAGAATTTCTTTTAAGTATTTGTAGGATAGTATTTGTAATGTTTAACAGTCTGATCCATTTTATGCACTTCTATTAATCTTCTGGAATATATTTATCTATTTTAATGTAAGCTTTACAAAATGTATAATATGGTTTGTAAATAAAGCAAAACAAGAATCAAGGGAATAAATTCTGTGAATAATGTCTTCATTCATTCTGTAACAGATTTTATTCGGAAGATATCATTTCCATTAAAAAAAAAAATCCATGACAGATTTTTTTCCTTCCAATATCAAGGAACAATTTAGTCTTGTAGTAGATATTTTAAAATTATGTTGATTTTTTTTTTAAAAAAAAGTAACATTGAATGGGCAAATTAGGAACATTTGATGGGCGAAGAGGAAGGATAGATATATGTATTTCAATAAATAAATGATCATAAGATAAAGGTTCCCCTCGCACATATGTGCTAGTCATTCCCAACTCTGGGCTGGAACGACTATGATCATAGTCTAAAATGATAATAGTCTATTATAAATATGAATCAATTATCTAAATTAAAACTACAGGTATTCTTGATTTAATCACTGTTCATTTAGTGATGGTTCAAAGTTATGACGACACCGAATAAGTGACTTATGACTGTTTTTCACACGTATGACTATTGCAGCACTCCCCAGCAGGGGTGAAATGCTCCCGGTTCGGACCAGATCACCCGATCCGGTAGCAATGGTGGCGGGTGGTTCGGAGAATCAGTAGCAAAAATCCCTGTGCCTCCCCCCCCACACACACACACACCATGCTCAGCTGAGTCGCACAATCATCAGAGGCTTTTTTACTTTCAAAAGCATTTTTCTACAACCTTTTCCGACGAAAAAAATGCTTTTAAAAGTAAAAAAAAAAGCCTCTGATGATCGTGCAGCTCAGCTGGGATTGTCAGAGGCTTTTCAAAGCATTTTTTCCTGCAACCTCTTGGCCGAAGAGGTGGTAAAAAAATTGCTTTGAAAAGTCTCTGACGATTCCAGCTGAGTTGCCTGATTGCCAGAGGCTTTTCAAACATTAGAAAAAATGTTTTGAAAAGTTAAAAAAAAAAGTTGGCCACGCCCACCAGTCACATTATCCCCCCACCAAGCCACGCCCACAGAACCGGTAGTAACACATTTTATATTTCACTCCTGCTCCCCAGGGTCACATGATTAAAATTCAGACATTTAGCAATGGACTCATATTTATGACAGTTGCAGTGTCCTGGGTCAAATGATCACCTTTTGCAACCTTCCGACAAACAAAGTCCATGAGGGAGCCAGATTCACTTAACAACTGTGCCACTAACTTAATAGCTGCAGTGACTCACTTAACAACTGTGGCAAGAAAGCTCATAAAATGGAGTAAAATTTACTTAACAATGTTTTGCTTAGTAGCAGAAATGTTGGTAAGTCAAGAACTAACTGAACAAAATTTGGATTCAAAATGCAATAATGCATTTTCCTGAAAGCCTTTTTTTAAAGTCTTCTTGAATTTAAAATGGGGCAGATCATTTGTATTAGGTGGAAATATGGTAAAAGAAGCATATTTTTTTTTCCCTTTCTTCTCTTCGCTTTCACAAGAGTTTGATAAAATTACATTCAATGTCATTTTCGGGGGAAGGAGGAGGAGGATAAATAGAATGATTGCAAATTTAATGAAGCACTATCATAATAGCCAATATAGTCAATGTAATTTTGTCATATGAAAAAAAAATGGAGCAGTAATTTGAACAGATTGATCATTTGGACATACGTAACATCAAGATTGTGGTACTTTCCCTTTTACTGTGGCAAATTTAGTGTCTGGATCATGTTTTCATTCTTTGCACCGTTTATTTAATAAATACTAGGTTCATAAGTGTGCCTTCTCTCTTTTGAGTCCCTCTCTGTGTCATTGGGTTGCTGAGTAATTTAATTGGCAACTGTAATGAAAACTACTTTGCCATCTACTGAAGACAAATAAGGATTTTGCTCTAAGTTATTTAATAATCTTTAGCTTTATGTGAGCATTTCACTGCTTCATTTTTATATTTTTTTTGCTACTCAATTGCTTTATTTTCCAGAAATATTTGATGAGTGGACGGCAACATTACAGAACATTTTCAGCCACAATTGAATGATACAGTTCAGCAGTAAGAAGAATAGCAGATATTCTTTGACTCTCGCTGTAGAACTGGGTTACAGAAAATGTTGCTGGTAAACACAGTATCTTCTTTTCAAATATAGCTCAAGGCAACTATCTTCTGTTTATGGAGATTTTCAATCACCCAGGTCACAGTTGTCCCAAAGTTGATTTTTCAAGAGGCAAACGGGCTTTCTTTGTTTTTCCTTTAAGATGTTTTCCTTCTCATCCAAGAAGCTTCTTCAGTTCTCAGTCAGTTCTGAGTCTGAACTGAAGAGTTGAAAAAGCGAAACGTCTTCAAAGAAAAACAAGAAAGTCCAGTTGCCTCTTGAAAAAACACCTTTCGGGCAACCATCTTCTGCATTAGGAACTGCTGTATCTATCATTGTCTAAAAGAGAGCTTTTTCTAGTACATTCTTTTATGTCTCTCTCTCTCTCTGTGTGTGTGTATTTGTGTGTGACTGTGTGCTGTAGATATATTCCTTTCTCTTGGATATCTTAGATAATGTATAGTACTCATTTAGCATTTTCCTCAATAAATTTGTTTGCCCTCTTTTAAAGCAATCTGTATATCTTAATGCTTAAATAATAGAATTGTAATAGATGAGGAAGACAATAATAATAATAATAATAATAATAATGATAATAATGATAATAATAATAATAATAATAATAATAATAATAATAATAATAATAATAATTATAATTTTATTTCTATACCGCCCTTCTCCCGAAGGACTCAGGGTGGTGTACAGCCTATTTAAAAACACAAAACAAAACAACGATTAAAATTTAAAATCATTAAATAGATTAGGCTCCAATTAAAATCCCAGAAATTTAAAATACCCCAATTTAAAATTATCATGTTGATAGCCCGGCCTGGCGGAACAACAGGGTCTTCAGTGCGCAGCGAAACACCCAGAGGTCGGAGATCTTAGGTATTTCCGGAGGCAGTTCATTCCACAGGGCTGGGGCTCCCACAGAGAAGGCCCTCCCCCTGGGTGTCACCAGCCGACATAACTTGGCTGATGGCACCCTGAGGAGACCCTCTCTGTGGGAGCGGACTGGTCAGTGGGAGGCTACTGGTGGCAGAAGTCGGTCTCGAAGGTACCCTGGTCCTATGCCATGGAGCGCTTTAAAGGTGGTAACCAACACCTTGAATCGCACCCGGAAGACCACTGGGAGCCAGTGCAGCTCGCGCAGGAGGGGTGTCACGTGGGCACGACGGGTTGCGCCCATAACCACCCACGCGGCCGCATTCTGGACCAGCTGGAGCCTCCGAGTGCTCTTCAAGGGGAGCCCCATGTAGAGAGCATTACAATAGTCCAGCCGGGAGGTGACAAGGGCGTGAGTGACCGTGCGCAAGACGTCCCGGTCCCTGTCCCTGTCTCTCAGATTAATTAGATTTAAACAACAACAACAAAACAAAAGCAAAAACAAAAAAACAACCAATGCTGATATTTCATTTTTGTGCTAAACTGAGATGGCTCACTCTGACTTACACTTTGGCTTACACTTTGTGTAAGAAATCAAAGTTATTGTCCATGCTTCTTCTTCTTCTTCTTCTCTTCTGAAATATTGCAAAATGACTTGGGTACAATTAATGTATACCCAAAATATATCAAAGAGTTTATGCTGTCAGTTTTTTTAAAGCATCATTTAGCAGAAGATGGGGGGAAAATTCCTAATTGCATGGGCATCCACTATGAGTGAAAGTTAAAAGTGTTTACCTATGTCAAGGTTTTTTTTTTTTTTTTTTTTTTAAAAAAAAACTTGGGAACTTTAGGTTGTGTGGATTTAAACTCCCAGAATTCTGCAATCAACAATTCTGGGAATAGAGGGCCACACATCTTAAATTGCAGGTTGAACACTGTCCTAGACTCATAGCCTGATCCAGCATAACCAAAGTTTCTCAATGAATTCTAACAATGCTAAATCAGCACTTGCAAATGCAGTTTCTATTTTTACTGAAATGGAAAAGGTAGGATAAATTTAAGTATAATTATTTTAAAGGGAAATTCATTTTTAAAAAAGTAGGTGAATCACGCTAAAAGCATTAAAAAATACTCGGTGGATAATAATCAAGAACATATTTATTAAGACAGAAAGCTGATTAAAAATTACCATTAAAAAGAAACATGTTATTTGGAGTTTATTAATCCTATCTGCCCACTTACAAATACTTTTTTTTTGTTTTATTTATATTAATCCAGCTGGTATAACTGGGTTATGAAATGAAGGTTGAAGATGGGCTTGACTTTAGCCTTTCCGTTGTCTTCTGCCTATTTATGCATGCATACATATCCCATCTGTTTTGTCTTTCACTGAATAGAATAATTTATCCAGTGAAATGAGTAAGTAGGAAATGGGTAGGAAGAACTCATTCTGTTTCTCTGCAATTAAAAACAAGTTCATAAATAAAGAATGTGCTAAAAATGAACAAATAACTGATAAATGATGCATTCTTTTCAACCATGCCTATCCACGGGTTATTCATTCTGAGATAAAAATGTTACCCAGCAACTACACAAATAACATTCTTCATAAGGTGAATATGATTTCCCCTTCTCCTCCACTTTTCTTCCAATTGTGTAGGGTTTTTTCCCCCAGCTATCTTTACACAGTAATTATGAGTTCTCCTAAATCCAGTTGCTCCAGCTTTTTTTATAATCCTGTCCAAAACATGACAACTAGTCATGTAGACAACTCTACGGGACAACTTTCTTCCCTCATCCTTTGCAAAGTCAGATTAACAGATTAGCAGAGTTGGAAGGGACCTTGTAGGTCATCTAGTCCAACCCCCCTCCCCCTCCGCCCAGACAGACCCTACACCATTTTTGACAAATTGTCTGGTTATCGATGAACAATAACAGTTCCACTGGAAAAGCAACAGCTACACTGAGTATAAAAATAAAACCACATGAATAAAATAATATTTTTAAACAGCATCAATGAATATTGCTATGAATATTGACATGTCCTGCAGATAGTCCTGCTGGAAACACACACACACACACACACACACACACACACACACACACACACACAGAGAGAGAGAGAGAGAGAGAGAGAAAGAGAGAGAGACTTATTACCAGTCAGCCCGCCCACTCCCAACACAGAATATTTGAGCATTGCCCAATAATGGTCCCTATTGCCTTGCAACCTCAGCTTGTCTCTCTTTCTTTGTTAGATCTTCTTGCTGGACAGATTGCTGCAGGGGTAAAAAAAACCCTCCAGCTATCTCCCTTTTACTTCTTGGTTACTTATCAATAGCCCTTCCTCCTCTATGATGGTTTTCATACCTTTTCTAATCTTCAAGGACAACTTCTGCTTCATTGTTCTTCAAGAAACCCACACATTAATCTTTGATATTAATATTCTTCCTTGGCTTTCAACTGCTAATCTTTCTTAATTTCAGTATTTGATTTATTTTAGCATATCTGAAAATCCTGTTTCTTCTTCTTCTTCTTCTTCTTCTTCTTCTTCTTCTTCTTCTTCTTCTTCTTCTTCTTCTTCTTCTTCTTCTTCTTCTTCTTCTTCTTCCTCTTCTTCTTCTTCTTCTTCTTCTCCTCCTTCCCCTTCTCCTCTTCCTCCTCCTCCTTCTTCTTCTTCACCCTCCTCCTCCTTCCTCTTCCTCCTCGCAGACATTTGCTCTTCCCACAAATCTTCCTCAGAAACTCAGAAGGTTTGCACCAAACTTTATCTCCAGTGTAACTATCCCCACTTGCATAATGATTTATAGTATATAAGAAAAATATATTTGTCTTTTCATTTTCTTGGCATTACAGCTTTTGTTTTCATTATGAAAAATCCGGATTAAGACATAATTTGCCTTTGAGTAATAGCTGTGAGGAAACAACAGTGAGATATGGAACACGATCTTCCACTGTTTAAGCTTTTGAAGTATCACTATGAGAAGTAAAATATCTGGACCAGATACTCCTTTGGTCTAAGCCAGCAAGAATTTTGTTGTGTTAAGATTGTCTATATTTAGATCAGTAACACATTTTACATAAAGATATCAATGCAGAGGTAAAATAACATATTTTCACTTGCATGTTTTCTTTTTCATTCTTATCTATAGACAGCAGATGATTAGATGGTGCTAATTAAGAGTCTCTAATTAATTTTAGCAATTGTTAATAGATAAAAGCATAAGCTTTTCCTGACAAGCTTGGTCTGATGAGGCATGAGGAAGTGCTTGACATTATGCCATGGCAAATTAATTGCTCCCCATCTTCAATTTAAAACAATTCATAGAAGTCAATTGTTTAATATCCGCTTTGGGGGAAAAAAAAAACAGAGTTGGGTTGGTGAAGAGAGGAAATAAAGAAAACCATTAAACCTAGGACAGAAATTGTTTTCTAAGCTAATATATTTTCATACTCTATCCTGAGGCAGGATTAGGCTTGGAAGAAAACTCAGAACCAAAATCCCCTTTGAAGCTTGTTGAGTCTGTTTGTACTCATGAATCCATCGAAAACCTCAAGCATTTGCATAAGCAAACAACCTGGGAAAAACCCTTGAAGCAGCTAGATCAATGTTTTTCAAACTTGGCAACTGTAAGCTATGTGGACTTCATGTCCTAGAATTCCCAGCCAGCGTGCTGGCTGGGAAATTCTGGGAACTGAAGTCCACACATCTTAAAGTTGTCAGGTTTGAAAGACAGTAAGCTAGATCAAACCTTGTCAAGTTTGTTATTGCCTCAGCAATTCAAAAAAAGGCACTTTATTCATGCTACAGTATTTTGTGTAGCACTACTTCAAATGAGCTCTACCTCCTTAGCATGTAAGCATTCTTTTGTATTATATGTTTTATACATAGTGGGAGAGGTTACATCCTCACAATTATATTTTGCTGTCTATCACTCACATGGCTTCAGTCTATGGGAATCGCCCTTCATGTCAAACTATCTGAGTTCATTATGTGGGCATTGCTAAGCAACAGAAAGAGTGGAAACAAGAGACATAGCATTTCCCCCCCATTCATTCGGGGCTTCTAACCTACAAGAAATGCAATTTTGAAGTACAAAAATTGCTAAAATGTGGATAAACCTTTTGAATGGAACAGATTTGCTGCCTATCGTGCTTTTTTTTTTCTTTTTTTAATAGGAGCACTCTGCAGGTTGAAAAGAAAGCATCAATGTGCTAAGTATCTGCAAATCTATTCTAAGCTAGTTCAGTTTCTTCCACAATGGCCTGCCTGCTTGGGTGTGACCTGAGTCCTCCCTTGCCAGCTGCCCTTTTGTATTCCTAGTTTCATTATCAAGAAATTAATAACATGTTAGACAAGAGGTGAGCAATTTCAGACACTGTATATACCAGAAATCCAGACAATATATGCCAGAACTCTCAGGAATTAACCGTACTGGAAGTTTATGCAGATAGCTAGATGATAGCTAGATGATAGCTAGCTAGCTAGCTATCATCTAGATAGATAGATAGATAGATAGATAGATAGATAGATAGATAGATAGAGAGACAGAAAGATAGATAGATGATAGATATAGATAGAAGATAGATAGATAAATAGATAGTTAGATGTAAATAGCTAGCTAGCTAGATAGATAGATAGACAGACAGACAGAAAGATAGATAGATGATATAGATAGAAGATAGATAGATAGATAGATAGATAGATAGATAGATAGATAGATAGATAGATGATAGATAGATAGATAGATGATAGATAGAAAGAAGATAGATAGGTAGGTAGATAGAAAATAGACAGACAGACAGCATTGGCACTTAGACTTATATACCGCTTCACAGTGCTTTATAGCCCTCTCTAAGCAGTTTACAAAGTCAGCCTCTTGCCCCCAACAATCTGGGTCCTCATTTTACCCACCTCGGAAGGATGGACGACTGAGTCAACCTTGAGCCTGGTGAGATTCGATCTGCCAAACTGCTGGCAGCCAGTGATCAGCAGAAGTAGCTTGCAGTATTGCACTCTAACCACTGTGCCATCATGGCTAGATAGATGAAAGACGGAGCTATAAAGAACATTTAGAAATGAATCAGAATTGTTTCCATGTCTTAGATACTTATTAGTACCAAATAAGCAAGGAATGACAGTTGCACTTCAGCAAGTGTTTGCTTCTACTCAATCTAAACTAAACCCTCAGAATATTATTCATGATTTGTTCTAATTGTTATGATGATAGATTAATCTCTGATCAGATTGACAGCATGCTATGTATCAATGGACTAATAGTAGAACTTTATTGTGATGAAATAATTTTGCTCTATAGCACACTTTGAGTTCCATTTCCCCAAACATTAATATTCCAGAAGGACTGATTCTAAGAACAGATGTATGCTGTTTAAAACTGTTTAGAAGCACTTTCCCTATCCAAGCACAATGTGAAAATATGGTATTTGGTTAGGCAAAGGTCATTATAGGGGAACAGATTATGGGAGACATTGTTGCTCACACATACAAATTATCTGAAGATGAGCAGTAACATATACAGGTGTCTCAGCTTCAGATGGAAATCTAAAGTGGAGATATAGCCATGGTGGCTGGAATGAAAGTAAACCTATGAGATCTAGGGCCACGATAAATGCCATCCTACAGTCTATCATGCAAAGCATCTGATTGAAACCTAAATATCTTCTTTTCAAATGTTAAATTTACCTATTTAGAATAAACATCACTTTTTCCTGAACTTCCTTGTTTTGCCAGCTGCATATTCCAGATTTATTTTCAAGCATGCATTTCAATACCTAAGCGGGGTGACTGCATATCACATAACTTCCATTAAGCTCTGGTGGTGCAGTGGTTAGAATGCAGTACTGCAGGCTACCTCTGTCGACTTCCGGCTGCCTGCAATTTGGCAGATCGAATCTCACCAGGCTCAAGGTTGAATCAGCCTTCCATCCTTCCGAGGTGAGTAAAATGAAGACCCAGATTGTTGAGGGCAATATGCTGACTCTGTAAACTTCTTAGAGAGGGCTGTAAAGCATTGTGAAGCGGTATATAAGTCTAAGTGCTATTGCTTATAAGGTACAATGCTAAACCTAAAAATCTGCAATCCTAAATTTGCCATGTTAAACTTTTCCTACAAGGAGAAATACTACAGATAAAGTGTGATACAAGTGAATATTGGACATGGATTGTATTGTAAATCAAAATATTAAGGGTTGGACTGGGGAAAAAAACAATGTTTATTCCACATGAACAAGAATTCCCTATGTGATTTTAGTCCCACTACTTTCTCTTTCAGCCTGATAAACTTATTATATAGGGTTTTATTATAGGGATTAAAAATATGGGAACCATCTACATAATGCAGCTTCAGTTCTCAAGGGAAAAAAAACCTTCATAAATACTTCAACTACAAGTAAGTGTATTATCCCTACTAATGTAGGCAATTTATAGCTGGCTCTTATGTGCATTTACTCAAATACCATTCCCTTTTTATTCATTTGTTCTTGCTTTTAGGGAAGTCGCAAAGATAAATGAACAAGAGTACATGATGTTAGAAGTGTGGTCGTATCTGTTAACTTATTCTCACTGAGTACGACAAAGACCTTTCTGTCTTTGTTAGATGGTGAACTATGGAACAAAATGAGCACTGTAATACCTGGCTTGTTCTGTACTTTAAACTTCTAAACTTGGTGTACTTTTGCAAACTATGCACAACAGGAAAAATGGAGGCAAATGATTGATAATGATTCAACTTTATGTTAGCAGTTGCTCTTCAAATTATCAGCTAATGTGCTCTTCTTATTCTTTGAGAGCAGATTCTCTGCCAGCGATCATTTTCTCAGCTGAGCGCCTCAATATGCTAAATTATTTGGCACTAGAGTATAATGTGAAGAGAGGGAAAGTAACAGTGAAGGAACTTTTCAAGTTCCTCAAGGGCTTAGATCCCTATGCCAATAAGATATAACAATTGTTGATGAAAAAATAACAGGCGAATACAGATCCCAGAAGGGAATGAAAAAGGTAATTACAAAGTGATTGAAACATAAAGGAGAATATTTGTGGGGTTGAAATGAGGGGTCCTTGGCGCTTTCTGAGCTTGGTTGTTTTCTTACAGACATTTCATTACCCAAATTGGCTGCAAGAAAACAATCAAGCTCAGAGACCACCAAAGACCTCTGTTTAGAGCATACAAGACATGATGCATGACTTCAAAAACATGGTTGAAAGAAGAATTGCTTAACTGTACCGATACAACAGAGTAAAACAATATCAAAAATTTCAGAGGAAACTACTTGAATTTATATGTATGTATGTATGTATGTATGTATGTATGTATGTATGTATGTATGTATATAAGTATTTATGTAAATAAGCTGGGATTTTAGCCAGGATTTTAAGTATTTCAACTAACAGACTTTTAATGACGCGGGAAAACACCCGAGATATTAACTTATATATATATATATATATATATATATATATATATATATATATATATATATATATATATATATGTCTATGCCTATGCCTATGTCTCTCTCTCTCTCTCTCTCTCTCTCTCGCTAGCTCATCTATTTATTTATCTAGTTAGCTCTCTAGTTATCTAGCTAGCTAGCTATCTCTATCTCTATCATCTATCTATCTATCTATCTATCTATCTATCTATCTATCTATCTATCATCTATCTATCTATCAATCTATCTATCTATCTCTATCTTTATCTCTATCTTTATCTCTATCTTTATCTCTATATCATCTATCTATCTATCTATCTATCTCTATCATCTATCATCTATCATCTATCATCTATCATCTATCATCTATCTATCTATCTATCAATCTATCTATCTCTATCTCTTCTCTATCTCATCTATCTATCTATCTATCTATCTATCTATCTATCTATCTCTATATCATCTATCTATTGCTGTTGTTGTTGTTGTTGTTGTTGTTGTTGTTATTATTATTATTATTATTATTATTATTATTATTATTATTATTATCTGCCATTCTGTCATTATCAGGCCAATTAATTAGATTCAGTGGAGGACACCTAGACAGTAGTCTACAATATAAGATCTGTATAGGAAAGCTTAAAAGGGACATGGTGGCTCAGTGGCTAACACGTTGAGCTTGTCGATCGAAAGGTTGGCAGTTCAGCGGTTTGAATCCCTAGTACTGCGTAACGGGTGAGCTGCTGTTACTGTTCCAGTTTCTGCCAACCTAGCAGTTCTAAAGCACATACAAAATGCAAGTAGAAAAATAGGGACCACCTTTGGTGGGAAGGTAACAGGGTTCCGTGTGCCTTTGGTGTTTAGTTGTGCTGGCCACTTGACCATGGAGACATCTTCGGAGAGCGCTGGCACTTCGAGTTTGAAACAGAGATGAGCACTGCCCCCTAGAGTCAGGAATGACTAGCACATATGTGTGAGGGGAACCTTTACCTTTTTATAGGAAAGCTTAACTAATACTCTTTCAGAACTATACATTTTATTCCCACAATGAGTGTCAAATACTAAATCAAGCAATAGAACTCAGGACATACATTTATCACAATTATTAGTTCATGGTTCAATGTTCAGAATATTATAGTGAACTACTTAATGCCACAAATACAAGTATATTATAAGCTTAACATTCTAAATGAAATGCAAGCTCTGTCTATACAAATGGGACAACAGAAATAGTAAATGAGGAATCAGCAAAAGGCATTTGAACATGATCGTTGATTAATCTCTGAGTGTAGATTTTATTCTACACTCTATTGTATTGTATTCTAAAGTCTACAAAATCTATTATTGTAGATTTTCAAAGTTTATAACCTTTATGTTATTGTGTTATTCTGTTACTGCTGTTGTTGTTACTTTTTTTTGTTTTTATTTATAGGGCTAACAAAAATTTGTGCAATCCTTGATTATATACTAACCACTCAGCACTTGTATTTTCCACCTATAAACCATGACTATCCATTAAATCTTTATGTAACCTACTGCCTTGTTTAAAATTTTGTATTAAATTCCTCTATAATATTTAAGAAGATCTACTGTTGTACATGCAAGGTTATGGGATATATAAATTCTGTAATAAACTTTGCTTCTGGAACCTCCATTTTGTGGATCCCACTCTTCCCAACTCTAATTTGCATTTGGGTGTAGTTTATGGATCTTGGGGTTTTAAAAATCACATAATCCCCAAGGATTATGAACCCTGACTACCTGTTTATAGCCATTTCTTTTCATTTCGTAATATCATTTTATTCACGAAGAATCCCACAATCATTTTTATAAATACTTGGCATTTTTGTCATTTGCATTTTTATTCGTTTCCTCAATGTATCCACATGGGAGTCAACAGTGTCAGACTGATGAGTGTAGTTAGAATAGAATAGAATTTGTCTCTGGTGCAGAAACTCTCAGTATACATACAAACAACAAGGTGGTACAATCATAAAATACAAATAGGAGAACGTAATAGTCAAGATGAGAAGGATAATAGTAATACAGCCCTATTACATGGGTAAATATTTTTAGGCATAACACAGGGATGTGGGAGTTAGGTGCTTAGTGGAGTGATGGCATTGTGGTAAAAAATTATTTGTGTCTAGTTGTTTTGGCCTGCTATGCCCTATAGCAGCCTCCTGAACTAGAAACAGTTTATGTCCAGGACATGAGGACAATCTTATGAGTGCAGTTAGGTTAATCAAAGTCCTGTACTTTTTATGTACGTGCAACACAAGTTAAAAAGCTTGCAGCTTGGATTTTCCTGTTGGATTTTAATATTGTTGACCCTCACTCCCTCTCTCTGCAGAAGCCCTATTGGTAATCTTCCAAATAATTCCATTTGCTGTAATCTTTTTATGGTCTTGCTTGGACTGATATATAATGAGTCTATAAGGAGAGGAATGCTTACTATGGAACCAGCTAAAGGACATTTTGTGATGGTTCTAGATAAGAGCATTTATGGTAGTGAAGAAAGTTAGCACCCACCCCCCTCCTAGAAGAATGAAATGTTTTAGGAAATATTAAAAAGGCAGAATATTAAATTTCCCTGGATGAGAAAAGGAGAAACATGCTCTGGGAAAGCAACCCCACCTTTGTTAATAGCCCCAGAAAGACTGGGCCATCTTATCTATAAGACAAAAGGCCTTCAACTCCAGGGTGATAGGATTAGTCCTCACTCAAAGACCAGGACAAGGCCAAACTAGGACAAAGCCATTAAGCCATAATAGAAATTTTCTAACACCCTTTCAGAACACAAGCCTCTTCATTACATCATCACCCAGCAAGATCCAACCAAGCTTGGGACACAGATAGCCAACAAAGTTAGCTAATACTGCCATATAGGGCCCTGGGATTCTGACAACCAATAGGATACATTTCTTGCACAGGAACAGGAAGCTCTAGGGCAAAGCCCAAGACAGGGTGTAAATATATCTCTCTCTCCACTCCATGTGTTCAGCTACCAAGAATCATACATGCTTGGTGGTTCTGCCTCACCATTAAACCATCCTTCCAAGCAACCTCCATGTTTCCAGTGTCTTTCTCTCAATTTGGAACTGAACCCAGATGGACATTTCTTCCAACAGTAGGATTCAAAATAACAATCTGTTAGGGGAAAAAACTATTGAAATTCCCCCCAAAGACCCTAGAACCCTGTATTACACCTAGAATTATCCATCTTCTTCAAGTGACATCAGCAATAAAAACATGGGGAAAACTGATAGTGAGAATTTGTCGCTATCTTCTTGAAAGCCATTTAATTGAGTCAAAAAGAATCAAGTCAGGAAGTGGAGTGGGTGTAAATGAGATAATTATGTAAATATAATCGATCTCAGAACAGAGCTTTGAAAAGTCTTCGCAGAAATCATCACTTTGATATAAACAAGAAAAAAAGGGGATGAGGGGATATTTTTTTAAATATCCAGATAGTCATGAGATACTGCAAAATATGCTATGAAAAATGTACACATTGACAACATATCTAAAGCTTAAATATCTATAGGTAGTCTTGATAACAGAAAAATGATGACACGTATGCGAGAACATGATGAGGTACATTTTGTCACTGGGTGCCTTGCATACAAGCCTATGGCTTTTATTGTGAGAAATTTTGAGTCCAAATCTATAACAACAATACTCACAGTTCCAAGTTTCAGTCACAACACTGTTTTATGATTTACATACTGATTTGGTTTCTATGGATGCCAGCAGCTGGTTCTATCTCTTTAATTTCTGCTTATTTATTTTTTTCTGGAGGATCTGGTCCAGTGGTGGGTTGCTACTGGTTCTCTCCGGTTCAGATGGCAGCGGGAGGCTCCGCCCACCCACTTGGACATCATCAAATACAATCTGCATAAGCGAAGCGGTAGCAAAGGTAAGTAAAACCCATCCCTGGTCTGGTCCACTATTTCTCAGAAGCTATTTTAAATCAACCTGGCTAATGAAAGCTAACAGACAACTCCAATACTAAGAGTCCCAAAGATACTTTTTTTACCCAAAAGGCAACTGGACTTTCTTGGGGTGTTTTTTTCTTTCAAAATGTTTCGCTTCTCATCCAAGAAGCTTCTTCAGTTCTAAATGAATGTGTTAGAACTGAAGAAGCTTCTTGGATGAGAAGTGAAATGTTTTCAAAGAAAAAAACAATGAAGTCCAGTTGCCTTTTTGGGGAAAAAAGAACCTTTGGGACAGAGGTGAAATGCTCCCGGTTTGGACTGGATCGCCCAATCCGGTAGCGATGGCAGTGGGTGGTTCGGAGAACTGGTAGCAAAAATCCCTGCCCCCCCCTCATAACCCAGCTGAGCCACGCGATCATCAGAGGCTGTTTTTTTTTTTACTTTTAAAAACATTTTTTCTACAACCTCTTCGGCCAAAAAAATGCTTTTAAAAGTAAAAAAAAAAAAAAAAGCCTCTGATGATCACGCAGCTCAGCTGGGATCGTCAGAGGCTTTTCAAAGCATTTTTTTCTGCAACCCCTTTGGCCGAAGAGGTTGTAGGAAAAAAAATGCCTTTAAAAGCCTCTGGTGATCCCAGCTGACTTGCCTGATTATCAGAGGCTTCTAAAAGCATTTTTTTCTGCAAGGTTGTAGAAAAAATGCTTTTAAAAGTAAAAAAAAAAAAATGGCCACGCCCACCCAGTCACATTACCCCCCCCAAGCCACGCCCACAGAACCGGTAGTAACAAATTTTAGATTTCACCCCTGCTTTGGGACAACTATGATCTGGATGATTGAGAATCTGCATAGATATTGCAAAATATCTCTCCATTAGGAATTGAAAATGCCAGGAATCATCTTAAATAGTCTATCTGGGATATTGATATTCAAATCCCAGTTTAAGCCTACTGTAGTATTCAACTCTACACATGGATTATGGATTACTCTGCAACGGGTACAATATGTGCCTTCATTTTATATCTCTTCAATACTAATTCTGAAATGTTGTAAGGTTTTTACCTTGAGCAGGTTGGATGAATTATCCTCTTCAGTTCTGTGGGATGATATAAAAACATCTCAGCAGTGCTTTGTCCGTGTGAAGATGGCTCTGTGGTATCTTTTAGCCATAAGCTTCTTTGTCTCTCTCTCTATGGGGAATCAAGGAAGATATATATTTATCTCATTTTAAAGGATGACTGTTGGAGAGCGCAATCTGTCTGTTACTGCTTCTATCTGACTAGGACAGATATTTCCAGGTTGCCCAATTTTGTTGCTATCATTTGCTGTATCTGTCCTTCCTATGGATGTAATTTAAATCTGCTGTTTGCCACCGCTGTCTGTACTATAATTAGTATAATAATGCACTTATATAACTTTATTGCGTTTTTTTTAAAATAATAATTACTGGTTCATGCATTTTATTGTTATGCTTTTTGGCCCAAGGGCTGTTCTAAAGATTTGATTTATTTGTGTGTCAAAAATCACGGGGGAGAGGAAAGATGCTTTCAACACTCTGCTGCTTAAAATTATCACCTCTGAAACACCCCTTTCACAGTTTCTTTCCTTCACTTCTGAGTCTATGAAGCTGAACGTTTGGGACAATGTCAAGCAGAGGCATCCGTAGAACTGATAATTTCATCAAAATGATGAATTGAGCATCTCAACTTTGTGATACAAATTCCGCCCTTCAATTACAATGCATGCATAGTACTAGACAGATACAAAAGGACTGAAGCTGGCACAAATGCCTCTTCTTTAATCCAGAAGGAAACAAGTAGGAATGAAAACTCAGCATTGATATAACTGTATTCAGTTTAAATAGGCTGGACTTTCCTTTCCTTTCCTTTCCTTTCCTTTCCTTTCCTTTCCTTTCCTTTCCTTTCCTTTCCTTTCCTTTCCTTTCCTTTCCTTCCCTTCCCTTCCCTTCCCTTCCCTTCCCTTCCCTTCCCTTTCCTTTCCTTCTTTCCTCTCTTCTTCTCTCTTCCTCCCCTCCCCTCCCCTCCTCTCCTCTGCAGTGCTGCTTTAATAAGCAAAATGCCTGGAGAAACATTGTCCTTTCTTCTGTACCCACTCATGGGAGAAAGAATTCTGCTGGGGCCATGTCCCTCCTGCTGGGGAAAATTATGTTGAGGAAGAAAGAAAAAAAAAATCCTGTTTTTAAAATGGATGTGCATTGGCATTTTGCCCATTACCTTTTTATTTCTTCCCATAAATTACAACATATCCATATTTTTGGCAAGCCAGTGTCCTCATTTTGAGCAATGAATTCACTTTGTCCCTCTTTTTCTCTTATTCATAATTGAGGAAATTATCTAATTCAGGCTGCTGAACACTTGTTCAAACAATCCTTGAAGAGAATAGGGAGAAATATAATGTGAGAGAGACATAGGTCACCATGATTTCCCCCTTTCTTTTCCTTTTAAATTAAAAAAGATTTATATATATATATATATATATATATATATATATATATATATATATATATATATATATATATATATAATTTCTTTTCTTTTCTTTTCATAGGCCTTTATGTGTATTTCTCCAGTTAGAGCCTCCGAGTGCTCCTCAAGGGGAGCCCCATGTAGAGAGTGTTGCAGTAGTCCAGGCAGGAAGTGACGAGGGCATGAGAAATGAAATGTGTTCAAGGAAAAATGAAGAAAGTTCAGCTACTGCTTGAAAAAGAACCTTTTGGACAACCATGACCTGGATAACTGAGAATCTCCATGGTTATACAGCTTTTAAGATTGTTCAAGATACCAATAGGTCACCAGTACCATTTAATATACTTAGGAAGCCACTGGTGATCATTAGGAAATATGGATCAAATATAATTAAACATGCTATTAATATCCAGCACTATTTCACTGAAACTTCAAATTAAAGTACATAACTTAAATTTGTACTTTACTGTTGTCTAGGAGGTGCCCTGGATCAGTGGTGAAATCCTCCTCGGATTGCCACCGGTTTGCTGCCTGCGCAGATGCGGTGAGTGCCAAAAGCACGCTACACATGCATGCACAGTGCATGCCAAACGTGAGTTTCATGCGGAAAAAGAAGATTTCACTAGGTAAGTAGAACAGTGACGGGGGAACAGCTATGCTGCGCGATTTAGCTTCTCTAGAAAACAGGATTTCCTGCTTTCTAGCAAAGCTAAACCGCACGGCACAGCTGAATGTCAGAAATATCGGTTTGGATGAACCACTAGCTTTTTTAACTACCGGTTTACTGGTAGTTAAAAAAGCTACTGGTTTGTCCAAACCGGTAGTTTTTATCAGTACCGATTCGCCCAAACCGGAGTGAACCGGTAGTATTTCACCCCTGCCCTGGATTCATCAGTAAGATAAATCTCAGATGATCTCTTTGATCCCAACTAACAGCTGACACAGCTGTGTCTGCTGTCAGTGTAACATGAGAATTCACAAGACAGGAAAGCAAGAATGCAGAAAATGTTTTTAAAAAAAGAAAAGAAAAGAAAACCCATTTCCCAATAGATGGAACAAGGACATGTGAAGAAAGTATGTGCATGAAACATTTGGATTACAAATAAGTATAAAGCTGACACAACTCTCCATCTTGCAGAGAAATTATTTGATATGGCTGCTATATTGTATATGGAAAAAGATAAATAGTTCCTAGCCTTGTCCCTTGTTTCTGTTTAATTCTTTCCTGTTTTCCACCCTCTGAATGCTCTTCACTTAATTTACCTGAATATTTCTTGTTTCTAATTAAAATGCAACTATATCATTAGAATGGAATTATTTGCAAAACCTAACATAAGAGAATGCAAATGAATGCATAATTTGCATTAACCACAAAGTTCAGAGTATTGTTTTAATGGAGCAATTATAACTTCTTGAAGGAAGTGATTATTGAACAAGAAATGAGAAATGTGCTTTCATTATTACTGCCTCTTTAGAGGCAATCTTTTTTTAGAAATAAATAATAAAAAAATACAGCCCCATATATGCAACAGAACTCAGCGGTTATGGCTGGGCAACCAGGGCCTAATCCTGTAGAATTGTTGGAATTACTGGAAGAACAATGACCACAGAAAACTATGTTTGAAAATTGCACTATAATGGGTATTACTATAAATAAGAACCAACAAAGTAGAGATACTTAAAATGAATCTATGAATATTGGGGGGGGGGAGATTATCCAGTGTCAAATATTGTTGAACAATGATTAGCGATCAAAGAAGATTCATGATTAAAAATAAAATATTCACAGATGCACAGTGGTGGGATTCAAAATTTTTTACTACTGGTTCTGTGGGCGTGTTCTTGGTGAACATGGCTTGGTGGGCATGGCAGGGGAAAGATACTGTAAAATTTCCATTCCCTCCCCACTCCAGGGGAAGGTTACTGCAAAATTCCCATTTCCTCCTGATCAGCTGGGACTCGGGAGGCAGAGAATAGACGGGTCAGGGCTAGTCAGAGGTGATATTTACCGGTTCTCCGAACTACTCAAAATTTCCACTACCGGTTCTCCAGAACTGGTCAGAATCTGCTGAATACCACCTCTGATGCAGACCCAAAAACAATACTAGAAGAAATTTAGATAACAACAATTGCAAATAGTCAAAATGAACTACAGAAAAGATAACTTCGAAGAAATAACAACAGAATCTGCACAGGCCAAAACTGAAGCAACCTATGAGTTGATTCTCCCCCATTGGAAAAATAAAATAAAATAAAATAAAAGAGAAAATTATAGCATATATTCTATTACCAGACTGTCAGCAAAGGAAAGATCAGATAACCTATAATGAAGGATATGAATAAAGTATTTGCAAGGATTAAAATAGCATCTATAAAATAGACAAATCAGCTTGCCTAAAGTACAGCAGTAGTCATTACAGAAAAACTGGGTATTAAAAGTATAATCTTTGGATCATTACATAATTGGATCATCAAATGTTTGGAAACAAGTGGTGTCAGTAAATACAGAATATTTATAGAAAAAATAATGAAGCAGTAGAAGAAAGAATTAAATGGAAATGAAAGAAAAATGAGCTTGTCAATATAAGGTGAAGCAGCTTGCAAGGTAACTCATTATCACCCTTATTATTTGACATTGCTCTAGATTCACTTCCAGTGAATTTGAAGAAAACAAATATTGTCTATCATACAGCAAAATATGTGAATAAAATCTCACCTTACTTTTACACGGGTGTCCTGAAACTGCATAGAAAACTTCATGGAAAATCAGAAATCAAAATCCAGTCCCTAACAAGCAATGTAGAGGTTTTTAGTAAAGATAGTAGTAAAGATATAGGAATAGGATTTGGCCTAGAGTAGCAATAAATTGGGATAAAATTCCAGAAAGTAATGGAATTGAAGTGCCTAAATGGCCAAATCATCAGGAGTCATCAGGATGAACTCTAAAGATATCTGATCATTTGACAGTTGGATAACATCGAGCATGGACAAGTTTAAAAATGTGATTAATAAAGAATACATTCAGAGAGTTAGAAAATCACTAAAGACAAAATTGTATGGTAGAATATCATCAAAGCAATCAACACCTAGGCCATACCATTTGCCTGCAAGCAAACATAATAGAAAATCAAGAAGCTACAGTCCTCTGGGATTTTAGCAATAGCAATAGCAATAGCATTTAGGTTTAAATACCACTCCACAGTGCTTCACAGCCCTCTCTGAGAAGTTTAGAGAGTCAGCATATTACTCCCACCAAGCTGGGTCCTCATTTAACCAACCTCAGAAGGATGGAAGGCTGAGTCAACTTTGAGCGAGTCAGGATCGAACTGCTTGCAGTCAGCAGAGTTAGCCTGCAAGACTACATTCTAACCACTGTACCATCGCAGATAATCAGCCTTAGAATTCAAACAGATAATCATCCACCACATAACACTCCAGACATAACAATTGTTGATTAAAAAAAGAGAAAAATATATAAATTGTAGACAGTGCAATATCTGGAGTCAGCAGACTAGGAAAAAAAAAATTGGGGAGAGAATCACAAAATACAAAGCTCTGCAAATAGAAATAGAATGACCATGGCAAAAGAAAGCCAAAATAGTACCAATAGTAATAGGCTCCTTGGGTGCAATTTCAAAACACTGACATTGAAAATAATCACCATCATTCAATTGCAAAAGGCAGCTTTACTTGGAACAGCTTACATCCTGCGACAATATCTTTATCATCATCCAACAGCAGCATCAGCCTATCTTGGGTTCTTGCGAAGGACTTGATAGGTGGATAAAAATGGTAAACCCAGTCTAAACATCTGACTGAGTGTGCAATGTACCATAATATGAAATGGCGTGAAATAATTTTAGAAGTTCTGTGTTGAAGGGTGAATATTTCATAGTAGGCGTGCAAACCTACCTCACTCAGTTTTCTTTCTGAGGCAGCAAAGTTATATTTTTAAAAGCAACTATCTGACAACAGACAGCACTGGATGTGCTGTTTCCTTCACAGGGAGCAAGATCCAGCACTGGGATATCACATCTGTCACCAAAGATACTCTTGAGATGATGATTGGCAGTTCTGGTACCATCTCTATTCTGTGAAGGGAAACTAGAAGTAGAATATGATCACTCCAATATTTTAAAGCAGCCACATTTTATGCTATTTTCCTCTCAGCAATATAGCTTTATATAAGAACTACTTTTTTGTAACTTTTTTGGATACATTTTGACAGGCCCCAGCAGAGAGGGTAGTTTTGCCTTTGTAGTATTTTGCCACCTACAGTTTACATAGATGGGTGATTTTTTCACACACACACAAACACACCAGAGGTGGTATTCATCAAGTTCTGACCAGTTCTGGACCAGTTCCAGTAGCAGACATTTTGAGTAGTTCAGAGAACTGGTAAATACCACCTCTGACTGGCCCCGCCCCCATCTATTCTCTGCCTCCTGGGTCCCAGCTGATTGGGAGGAAATGGGGATTTTTCAGTAACCTTCCCCTGGAGTGGGGTGGGCATGGAGATTTTACAGTATCCTTCCCCTGCCACGCCCACCAAGACATGCCATGCCGACCAAATCACGCCTAGGGTTGCCAGGTCTGCTTCCAAAAAATAGCGGACAAACGGGGGGGGGGATGTTAAGTAGTAAAAAAATAAAAAAAATTACAATTAAATTATATATTTTCTTACAAACATTTTAACACGCCATTTTAGGTCAGTCGACACAAGCTACAATACATTTTAAAAATGTGAACTGTACATAATTTGATAATATATTTTTATTTTAATCTCATCATTAATTTTTTCAAAGAATTGAGTTCAATGGATATTCGATCTTTGTCTCATTCTAACTTATGAAAAAAAAGACAAAACACGATTCTCCTATCCTTCTTCTCTTAGACTGTACAGCTTTAGATTTCATACCATTTCATCATAAAGCTTTTGAATAAAAAAAATGTCCACTATTTTGTGAAAAAAAATAGTGAACATAATGTGAAAAAAGTGGACTGTCCGCTCAAATAGTGGACACCTTGCAACCCTAATTTTACGCCCACAGAACCGGTAGTAAAAAATTTTGAATCCCACCACTGACATACACACACACATACTACTAGAAAATATTTAGTATTTAAAGGAAAAAGGAATAGAAAGATGAGAACATAAGAACAGCAAATGTAACTTTTCAACCAAAGGTAATCTAAAATTTCTAAAGAATAACATTCCAAGAAAGGAACAACTGTTATATGTTGTGGAAGGACCCCATAATGACAAAAACAAAACAAAAACCAACCCTACTTACTAGCAGGTAACTTTTAATCCATTATATTTGTTTATAATATGAGACACAGATTCCTAATTTCATCATCTCCTCTACTGAACAAAGAGCTCCATGGCTCTTTAAAAACCAAGAGATTTTGATTTAAAAAAATATTCATAGATTATTCGAGAATCTACTTCTTGACTTCCCTGATCTTAAATTTCATCCACACATTGAAAGGTAGGCAAAATAAGCCACAAAGAGAAAGAAAATGGAGGGCACATTCCAAGTTACAATTATCCTGTTGCAAGCTATTGTTATATCATCCTGTTTCAAGCAGTAGGTTACCATTCCAAGTATCTTAGAGAAATCTCTCTCTCTCTCTCATATTTGTTCCCTCTTTCTCTTCCCTGCACCAAATTTAATTCAATTTATTTATTAAATTTACATTCCACCCATTTCACCATAAAGAGTGACTTCTTCACTTTCAATCTGAGAATTAAATTTCTGAATCTTCCCCTTTTCCCTCACTGTAGCTCTACAAATCATTCTCAGCAGGTCCCTTCAAGAGTTGCAGAATAACTTACCTGCCTGACCAGAATTGTTTTTTGTTTCCCCTATAAAGTCTTTAACTCAATGAATTCAATCCTCTCTTTGCAAAAATGGTCCTTGACAAACATCAAATAGGGTCATTATCTCTACACAAGGCAGTGAGTTGGGTGAACATCTGCAGCAACTCTGAAGAATTTAGCTGGAATCTTCATATCTCTCCTGCAAAAGCAGCCACAAAGAATGACAAGTTGGATGTAACTGAATAATGAGAAGATATTAATGTAGACGGTTTCACATTACAACCAAACAAAGTGGAATACTTTTCCTTGCAGTGCTCTAGCATCCAAGGTAACCTCTTTTTTTTGTGTGGGAGAGAAATAAACTAAACTAAAATAAGACCTTAAAGTCTGAAGCAGCAATTAAAATGCCATTTAGTTTCATTTCAGTTCCTTCTGAAAGGTCCTATACATTTTAATGGCTTGCCCCTTTAAGCTCTGATCCGATGGCAGGATTTTTTTTCCCCCCAGTAAAGTCCTACCTACTCCCCTGCCTGAGCTATGCTAATTCCTTGTCAGTGAGTTTAATTAGCCTTTTGGCCTTCCAGTGATTAAGATGCACTCTGTTTTACCCCCAAACCATGCCCGACTTTCAGCTGATGGTCAACAACATTGTCAGAATTTGAAATAAAATAAAATAAAATAAAATAAAATAAAATAAAATAAAATAAAATAAAATAAAATAAAATAAAATAAAAATAGCCATATGGGACAATGTGGGACAATGTCAAACAAATATTTCTGCTTTAGGTTCAGTGCAGGGGTGAAATCTACTTACCTTCCCTACTGGTTCGGAAGTGCATGCACCGTGCGTGTGTGCTTGCTCCGCTCGCGCGTGCACATCACGTGCACGCTTGGACCCTCTGCGCATGCACAAACCCTTCTGCGCATGCACAGAGGGTAAAATACAGGTTACTTGCCGGTTAAAACCAGGAAGTAATGACTACCGGGCAGGTAGGTGGAGCCTCACACCGCTATCGCTACCGGTTCTCCGAACCACCTGCTGTCATCGCTACCAGTTCAGCTGAACCGGTCCGAACCAGTAGCATTTCACCCCTGGTTCAGTGACACATTAATGTATTTTCCCAAAAACTTTTAAACAGAGGTAGGATCTATCTGGAAACTTGGCAAAAAAAAAAAAAAAAGGAATCTATGTACACAATTTTAGAAATAAATAGAACATAGAATAATAGAGTTGGAAGGGACCTTGGAGGTCTTCTACTCCAACCCCCTACTCAAGCAGGAGATGCTATACCAGGGATGTCAAACTCAATTTCATTGAGGGCCACATCTGGGTTGTGTTTGACCTCAGAGGGCCGGGGTGGGCATGTTTGGGGTGGGTGTAGCCATGGTGGGCGTTTGACCTAGGATCAAGATGCATTTTTTCCCCCTTTGCATTCAAAACAGCTATTCCAGACAAAGGGAGATTTACTTTCTGGCACAAATAGTCTCAATTCCATAATGGAAAGATTAAAGACATGTAGAGTCCCCAGCTGCTATGGGGCTTGACTCTTTTGTATAGGAGCAGATCTGAATATGTGCATAATATTGTCAGAACAGAGATGTTCAAAAGCCTAATGTGAATCAAGACAACCTAAAAAAACATCCAGGGTATTATATTTATACTTACTGGATTGAATGATAAATTAACATTTAGAACCTTAAAATACTTTTAAACAAAACAATTCATTTCTCTTTAATTCATCCATATCTCCTTTTTGTCTTCTTCATGGATTAATCCATCTGCCTTATTTATGGCATTTCTCAAATAACAAAATTGTACACTCTTTGTTATTGCTTGGGCAATACCAATTCAGATTTCCCTTTTTCCTGTTGAATCTGATCTTTGAAATATTAACTAACTCTATGTAGAATACTTTAGCTGACCCTCCCATTTTTCATTTTTAATAGAGTTCTTTGAAAACATTAACATTTTATTCCAGATATCTATTGTAAAGAGGAACACTGTACAACACAACAAAACCATCACAATATATTGCTAAATGTCTAGAAAGATTCAGAAAATATGCATGCTGTGTGGAAACATTTCCAGATCCATTTGGACTACAACTGGATACACAATTAAATTTCACTGACTTCACTAAGTTTTATGCATACCTGACAAAAACTGCTTTCTATCTGCCAGATTTGCACATCCAGTCATAATATGATCCGATTTTGACTCTCTGTGTTCTGTAAATTCAGTCATTTGTGCTTTACACAGTAAATCACAATTTAGAAATAACCACTGGATGTTTTCACATGACATACTGCATTTTAAAAAAAATCTTATAGCTTGTGCAAAGTACCACATCCTACATCCAATCATGTTCTGTATTTTAAGTGTTTAGGCTCACTATATTGTTTACAAACCATTATGGGGGAGATAACGCAATCCATTTGTAAGTCAAAACCAAGCAAATTACATTACAGCCATTACAGCTAAGTGAGCAAACTTTTTGGATTAGGCCTGTTCCATATTTTTAACTGGATGTAACCAAGAATCATGTGTAAAGTAGCCAGGAAGCAAAGGAAGGAAGAGAGTGCATGGAGCTGAGAAAGAAACATAGAAAACATGTGTGACACCCCCCCCCAGTGGCCTGTTTTCGGCTGCCAGACTGCTGTAGGAGGCTGTGGGGGCCAAAAATGGGCCCAAAATGCCCACACACAAACCCTCCCTGTTTTGGCCAACAGAGGCATCACAGGCTAGTCCTTTGCTATTTCCTGGCTGGCCCCACGGGCCAGATTTAAGCACCGCGTGGGCCAGATTTGGCCTGCGGCCCTTGAGTTTGATATTTATTATTTTATTTTTATTAGTCATATTTCTATGCCGCCCACTCTCCAAGGACTCTGGGTAGCTTACACCAAAGACAGTATACTAAATAGCATATTGCCCCCTAACAATCTGGGTCCTCATTTTACCCACCTCGGAAGGATGGAAGGCTGAGTCAACCTTGAGCCGGTGAGATTTGATCCGCTGATCTGCTGAACTAGCAGTCAGCTGAAGTAGCTGCAGTACTGCACCCTAACCACTGCGCCACCTCGGCTTTAGAACATCCTGGCTCTATACCATTTCAGATAAATGGTTGTCCAGTCTCTGTTTGAAAGCCTCCAGGGATGAAGCACCCACAATGTCTGAAGGCAAGCTGTTCCATTGGTTGATTGTTCCCACATGAGTAAATTTCACCTTAGTTCTTGGTTGCTAGAAAAGACTTTGCTTTGTTCTAGAAAAGACCGGACAACCATTTGTCTGGAATGTAATAAGGTCTCCTTCCTTGGGCGGCGGGCTGGACTAGAAGACCTCCAAGGTCTCCTCCAATCCTATGAATATATTTCTAATACACATTCATGATTTTATTAGTTCAATCCATTAAAAGATCTTTGCACTGGACCATTTGTAAGCAGCCATTCGGTATGTGCTTGGAAACTCTCTTTAGACATTTGAATAAATATGTATATGAGGAGCTTTCAATTTTAATGCTATTTCTTGCCTTTCCTGCTTCACGCCTGTCCAGAAAAATCTCACAACAGTTAAGACACATGGGAAACGGTACTCAGAGAGAACATTGGTCTAGCTTCTCTTAGATTGTCAGCATTGGCTGTTGCACCGTTGTTCCTGCCAATGAAGTTTTGTTGGGGTCCCTGCTCTGCCAAAACAGGTGGATAGCTCAATAGAATAGAACTAAAATAATTAGAAATGTGGGTACTGCTACACTGTTTTCCCAAAAATAAGACATCCCCTGATAATAAGCCCAGTTGGGCTTTTGAGCACATGGCAATAAGGCCAAGCGCTTATTTCAGGGTTCAAAAAAATATAAGACAATGTCTTATTTTCAGGAAAACATGGTATTATACTGAGATCTCTGGTAATCTGTACAAGCTGACTCCATCTCTTCATCTTTATTTAACAGGAATCCACTGCTAAAATTTTGCTTTTAAAGGAAATTTAAATTAATGACTTTTTTCTCTTCTTATGCTTTGCCCAAAGATATAAGCACAAAACTACAATTGTCAGAGGGTAGACACTAACTAGCCCAATCTAAAAGGAACAAATTGACTCAAGCTTCAAATGAAACAATTTCCCCTTTTTCTTTCTGTTGTTTTAAACCTTTACATGAATAGCAAAGGCAATTTAACATGAATATAGGGTAAGCTGAAAAGTACCATCTTGGTTTCCTCACAATCAGACTATAATAGCATTAGTTGTAGTTATACACATGACAAAAGACTAATAGTAGATTTATGTTTATTGATTATTTCAGTGCAAATCTCTACTTTATTACATGTTAGAGAAGCTGATTGGGCACAACCATTTTAATGGCTCCCTTAAATGAAAAGTCAATATTTTTTGCTATGTCAAGGCTATAATTTACATTTAGTGCCCTATTTGAAATGAGGTCCATGAAATTCATATCTGCAGTAAGGTAATTCCATAATCTACGTGAGAGGTTCCTTCCATAGATCTGTAAGGGAAATTATTGCAGAGGTTTGATATATTATCTTCCTCATTCCGTGTCAGTAAACACAGTTTTCATGATAGAATAACTTCAGCAATTTATAAATAAGAACCTATGACTAATCTATTATTTTTTGGCATGCTTGCAATTTTTATTTTTTAAAGAAAAGGGCAGTCTTGAAAAGACTGATTGGATGTGTTTCCTCCTAACACAAATGCCATAAGCATATAAACATCACAGAATAACAAAATATTAGAATAACAGAGTTGGAAGGGACTTTGGAGGTCTTCTAGTCTATCCCCCATTCCTAGAGACCCTAAACAAATGGTTGTCCAGTCTCTTCTTAAAAGCTTCCAGTGATGGAGAACCCATAACTTCTGAAGGTAAACTGTTCCACATATCTGATCACAGTTTAAATTGTAGCTAAGAGTGACAAAATTTTGGGTTCTCCACATGATGTTAGAAATAAATGTCCATCAGCTACAACCTACTTCAGTATTGATCAAGGATTATGAGTATTATAGCAACCAGTGGTCGGTTGCTACCAGTTTGCCATGGATCAGGCAAACTGGTAGCGGCAGCGGGAGGCTCCGTTCACTCACTCGGATGCTTCTGCGTTCACTCACTCGGATGCATGCGCAGAAGCATTGCACAAGCGCCCATGAGCAAACCGGTAGTAACAGGTTTTGAAACCCACTACTGGTATCAAAATTGCGACAATGACATATTGTGCGTTTCTGGTTTAAATTGTTGGAATGTGCAATAAATTCAAACCTTGATAAGAAGGAGAAACCCTAAATATTTTGAGAACAGTTATTGACATGTTTGTTATTGTAATTGATAGGCTTTCTCTCATTGACTTAATTTACATGTTTATAATTCTGTACAAGCAAGTCTAATTTCTAGAAATAAAAGCAGAAAGAACTGTACAATGATCCATTGTGAATCCACGGGCATCTATTGAGGAAGGGTGGGGGATGACAGCAAATCATATATGAGTGATGCTAGAGAGAGAGGGGGAGAGAGAGGGAGAGACAGGGAGAGGGAGAGAAAGAGAGTTTTGTCTTCCTAATTCTCATCTGTTGAGAATTCTGTTAACGAAATATGGCCCTACTCTCTGACCCCACTACGCCCAGACTCTAATAAGGCACTGAGACAGGAAGATCATTTAATTACAATTTATTTAGAAAGTTCTCATTAAAAAGGATTCCTCTTATTCAAAGAGGGAACCATGAGATCAATCTTACATTCCCTTTTATGGTTAAGTCATCAAAGAAAATCACAAGAGCAAAGCTGATTGGACAGGACAATTGTGACTTCCCCTTTGCATAGGAGATCAGTTACATGCAGTCAAACATGTTACGTGTATGTCTATTTAAATGAGGTCTGGAGAAAACAAGGGCACAAAATTTAAGATGTTCAGGAGGAATGCTTTGATCATTTAAAAAAGAGAAAAATAAGTCAAATGAAAATTTTAAAAAAGTAACTATGTTTTTTAGCAAGTATAGCAATATTATAATGTCCATGTTGTGTGATACTAGAAAGTCCATCTTGTGTGGCCCTCAATTTTCTTTATTCTATAGTATCTATTTCACATTCAACATGAAAGTCTTGCTAAAAGTTTAGGTTGTTGAATTCAGGCTGCTGTTCAGGGGTGGGCTGCTGGGCGTTCGCAGGGGTTCAGGAGAACCTCTAGCTAAGATCCCACTCCTGTCTGGCCCTGCCCACCTCACCCTGCCCCTCCCAGGAGTTCCCATGCGGCCTGTTTTGGATGTAGGTAAGTGCAGAGTGCGCACGGAGGTTCGGGGAGGGTGAAAATCAGGCCTACTGGAAGTTCAGAAAGGCCGGAAACAGGCCCGCTTCTGGCCTCCAGAGGGCCTCCGGAGCCTGGGGTGGCCATTTTTGCCCTCTCATAGGCTCAAGGAAAACCACTGGAATCCGGGGAAGGCAAAAACACCCCCCCACACACCGTGGTGCAGGAGGCCAACTAGCCACGCCCACCATGGCTACGCCCACCCAGCAACCAGGCAGAGAACCCCTTGCTAAAAATTTTGAAGCCGACCCCTGCTGCTATTCCATTATTTTACTAATGTCCAGCTCTCCATGAAAGGATAAAATATATGTGCATATTGTTCTAAAATAAAATGAGTTTCATATTTAGTGCATCAGTTGATCCCTGAATTGCAGCTGGGTGAGGCTTAAAGCTTTTGGCTTTACTCAACCCTTTGATTTTATTGCTATACACAAATGTCATTTCCCATACAATCTGATGAAAACAGTGTATGTGTGTGTGTGTGTGTGTATGAGGGGGGAGAGAAGGAGGGAGAGGGAGAGAGAGAGAGAGAGAGAGAGAGAGAGAGAGAGAGAGAGAGAGATTATATTCATCTTTTGTTCCTGATCAAGAGCTGAAATATTTAAGAGTTATCATTTGAAGTCAAAATGTTTAAGGCTGTGAAATGACTGTGGCAAGATATATGCCCTGTAAATATTTAATTACACATCTTCTTGAAGTCTGATGCTATGATTCAGGACATGATTCAATTAAACCAAGTTTCCCCTGACTAAGAAGGAAATTGAGAATAAAAGTTATTTCACCCACACACAAATTTGCTTCTGAATCAAAAACAAAGCAAATCTTAAAAATTTAAATTTCCATCTTCTGTTAATCAGTGTGACCTTGTAAGAACCAAAAGAATACTGCTGTCTTCCTACAGATCAAGTGGGAGGAAAAGGAAGGCAGGAAGGCAGGAAGGCAGAAAGGAAGAAATTGAAAAGCTCTGAAGTCATCCTGTTTCTAGAACCCTGTTAGAATCTCTTTTTGAATTTCTTCAGCCTGGACTTTGACAATTCTTTGCTTTGTGGAATTAATTTGGTATATCGGACTGAGGAGAAAAAAACCTCCCTTAGTGAGTAAAATCTCTTGGCAGGCAGTTCATGGGTCGCTGCCAAGACTGTTATCTTAAAGGAATTCCTGACTGTTTGATTCATTAACTCCTGGCTGTCTGTTTGTGTGTGTGTGTGTGTGCGACAGGGACAGAACAAGAGTATTCTACATGTTCTTCATTTCATTACAAGATACATTGGTGCCATATTTATACTATTTTCAGATGACCACAGATCCTTTGTCCATTATGGCTTATGCCATTAATACATATTCCTAAAATTTGAATATTGTTTTTTTCAGGTTTAGCACCAGGAGAGGAGTATAACAGTTTGATATTAGTACAGCTAAAAGCTTCCTCTTTCTCCCCATCTTCTTTAAAATCTTCTTTCTTCCTCCAAGTTATTTTTATTAAATGCCAAGACATTAATAATTACTCATTTGCTGACTTATTGGCAGCTTAATGTCTGTCGTCCAGTTAAAATTTTGTTCCACAGTTCTTAAACTGAATTAAACAAAATATAGTTTCCTTGGCTTCTTATTTTGGATTAGTTTTTCCTTTGGGAGGTCTAACATGGAGGGGTGGAAAGTGAATGAATCTAAAATGTGTTGGCAGGGTCTCCCTTCCCAGGTGTTTTAAGTAGGTGAGATAAGCAGTCTTGGTTATTGATACCAAGTCAAATTTATTTCCAACACCTCTTTATTTCCCCTTTCCTTTTACAGTAGAGTGTTAACTCTGCAGTCTTGTAAAAATCTCCTCTGAAGCAAATTTACTGATTGCATATCAACTTTCTTGGAACATTTATGGCTGAGGACTAGCACCAAAATCAGTATGATGAAAAAACAAGCAAAGGAATAACTAAAATAATTTGCTTTAACAAACTAGGAAAAAATGGTGTGTAGTTTTCTGTTAGATTCAGGTACAAATGGATTCACAAATTGAAAAAAAGCTCACTCAGACATACAGGCAAAGCTGGATGAATTCATATAAAATAAGTTTATTGCCTGCATTAGTAGACAATTGTAATTATCAGGCAGTTTATACATATATAAATATTAGGAAGTCTTCCAATCTGGATGGATGATAGATAGATTGACTGATAGATTGATCGATTTAGTTATATATATTAAAAAATACAGGATTTGAGATATCTATCCTCAAATCTCCATCAAGTTCTGTTGACTGGATCAGTGGTGGGTTGCCCCTGGTTTGGACCGGTTCACAGGCTCCGCCCACCGACCTGGACGTCATCAGGAAGTTTCTGCACATGCGAGGTTGTGGGTGATTCAAAACTGGAGGATTTTAAAAAGAGATTAGACAGCTGTTTGTTCAGAATGATATAGGATCTTCTGCTTGAGCTTGGACTAGAAGACCTCCAAAGTTCCTTCCAACTCTCTTATTTTATCAAGAGTTCCATTTTTTAAATTATTTTAATCAGATTTATTGAGCTCAAGAGGAACTTGCTTGGTCTTCCTTTATTTCCCTCCAATGTCCTTAAGGTATTGAAACTCCATTTCCAAGATTTCCACATTAGTAAGTTCCAGGTATTTGAAAATTCATTTGTTGGCATTGGTCCTTGTTGACTCAGGCAATGACTGACTCAATACAACCCCCCCCTTGTTATTGTGGATAGATGCTTTTGGTCTGGCTTTTCATTTGAGGTTTATCCAATATAGATGACCCTACAGCACAACTCTCCAATTCCTTAGAGGAGGTAAGCCCCTTCCTCCATCCTTTGAGGATTGTTGTTGTTATTATTTCCACAAACTTTCTATTTTTTTTTGTTATGTTATGTTTCAAGTGCAGAAGTGTATTATTTTCTTACTAATCCAGGCATCACATACACAAAGCTTTCATCCCAGCTCCCCAATAGCCCATAGGCTCTTCTACCACAAACAGTATGAAAAGATGAGGAATGAATAGTCACATACCATTACATTCAACATTGCTAGGCCTGACATGCTGTCATTGGTTCTCAGTTGGGAAGCTGTCTTAAACTAGAGTTCTATGAGTAAGGCAAGGAGGAAATGCTTTGGGATGAATGCATTAATAGTGAATATATAAATTTGTCTAGCAGATTCTAGCCCTTTAGCTATTTTAGCTATGCATCTGGGTTGGTGGGAATGGGGGCTTATATGATTTGGTGACATTTGAATCATGGCTGGATCGGAGATGCTTGACAAGAGAGTTTGGAGTGTGTGTTTTATTTGACTGCATTAACAGAGGCAGGAAAATGGTAAAAGCGAATGTAAAGAATTGACTTGTTCCTGCTGGAGAAGATTGCTTTCTTCAGTCTCCTCTTGGTGTCTTCTGTTGGTCCTGACATCAATCTGGAAGATAATGTATGATTGTCAAAGGAAAGTGATAATTTTAATTTAATGGACTTGCAATAATGTGTTAGTGAATTATTGTACCTGAATAAATAAATGAGTTACTGATCAGTTTGGGTAATTGATGTACTCTTTTTGAAGTGCTTGTAGTTCTGTATAGATGATTTGAGTGATTTTTATGATATTCCTAAATACTGATGTCAGGTTGAGTGGTTAGTAGTTAATGAGATCTTCCCTGAGATATTTTTTTTTAGTTTCGAACAATTATCAGTGTTGAAACATGTATATATGTGTGTGTGTATGTGTATGTATGTATGTGTAAATGTATATGTATATCAGTGGTGGGTTTCAAAATTTTTTACTACCAGTTCTGTGGGTGTGGCTTGGTGGGCGTGGCATGGCATGGCTTGGTGGGCATGGCTTGGTGGGAAGGATACTGTAAAATCTCCATTCCCTCCCCAATCCAGGGGAAGGTTACTGCAAAATCCCCATTTCCTCCTGATCAGCTGGGACTTGGGAGGCAGAGAATAAATGGGAGTGGGGCCAGTCAGAATTTTTACAACTGGTTCTCTGAACTACTCAAAATTCTTAAATCTTAAATTTGAATTGGTATTCCCACGTTTAACCTTATTTATTGGATATTCTGTTTTAATTTGTCTTTTAACTTTTGTATTCTCTGTTTCTTATTGTTGTGAGCCGCCCTGAGTCCTTCGGGAGAAGGGCAGGATACAAATCCAATTAATTAATTAAATAATAATAATAATAAATAAAATTTCCGTTACCGATTCTCCAGAACTGGTCAGAACCTGCTGAAACCCACCTCTGGTGTATATGTATATGTATATGTATATGTATATGTATATGTATATGTATATGTATATGTATATGTATATGCATATGCATATGCATATGCATATGTATGTATGTATGTATGTATGTATGTATGTATGTATATACTCTATGTTTCTGCCTTCTTTTTACTAAGTTCTATTATCATTCTCCTGCCTTAACAAACACAGTGAAATAAAACATACACTCTGAACTCTCCTGTCAAGCCTCTCAGGTACAATTTAATCCATCCAATGGTGGGATTTTGCCGATTTGGGCCAGTTTGGGTAAATTGGTAGTTAAATTTCTGGCTGGCCCTGCCCCTTCTAGGAATCTCCATGTGCCCCATTTTGGCTCCCAGGTAAGTGCAGGGAGGCCTACTAGGCCCAAAATTGGGTTCAGGGGGCGGCAGGGCCCTCCCTATGGTCTGTTTTCACTCCCAGGAGGCTGCAGGGAGGCCTACTAGGCCCAAAACAGTGCATGGGGGTCTGCAAACAAGAAAAAAAACAAGGAAAAAATGTGCCTCTGCCTCCCAGCATCCATCTGGTATTCATCTGGCTAGCATCCTTGCAGCAAACAGGAAGCAGACTGGTCACCTTCAGCACATTATCACAGCACGTGGCTTGTCAGAGCTCCGCTCCATTGCACCCACCACCAGTCAACTGAGCTGAGCTACTGCTGCCATCAGGGAACGTTGGATCCTTTGCTGCCGAGCAGCTGATTGGCAGTTGGATTGGCCTCCCGGAATACTGCTAATCAGCTGTTCTAAGCAGTGGGGATCGCCACCACTGCATATCGCTGCCATCACCTATCACCGCCGATCGCCGCCATCACCAAATAGTGGAGATTTGCGGTAGTGAACGGTGGTGGTAAACGGCGATCCCTGCCACCTAGAATAGCTGATCCAACCACCAATCAGCTGCTCAGCAGCAAAGGGTCTAGAGTTCCACGGCGGTGGCAAACAGCAGCAGCGGTGACAACCCCTCTTCCAATATTCACTCTATAAGATGCACAGACTTTTTTTTTGGGGGGGGAGGGGAAGTATGTCTTATAGTGTGAAAAATATGGTAGTCATGCTGACCATATAACCACAGAAATATCTTCAGACACCACTGATTCACTCACCTAAGAAACAAGAGTTCCCCACAACTCGGGAAACTTTTACCTTTAATCAAGGATTGTGGATTTTTTTGGCATGAGTAAAAGAGAAGAGAACTTTATAACTGCTTTGCAGAAATAGAGAACTTACATGTGTTGTTTTTCAACATTTAAATTAGCTTTTTTCTCGAACAATCAAGAAAGTTTTTGAGCAATATGGTTACAGTTTCTAACAATTGTTTGATTTATAAATAGAGCTCACATAATTACCAGACTCCCTAGATATTTTTTCTTTCTTTTGTTAAAAAATGTCATGTTTATCAAGTGTATTTTTATTCTGCATTACTATTTGTGTTGTTGATTGGTTTAACAAAATTCAATTTAATTAAGCCCCCCAAAACAAAAGAAATCTTCTTGTTCTCTCCTTAAATTCCTAGTCCCAAATGTAATTGCATAGGTAGAAAATTTTGGAGGAACTAGTTCTTCAAATAAGCAGCCCTAAGGAAAGAAATCAGTAAGAAATATTAGTTTCCTCTAATTATCTACATCTGTTTTTATTGTTAAATTTGTTTATTCTCTTTTAACAGTATTATAACCAGCAATTATATATCAATAGACTTGGCAATACATATCGCCTTATGCTATTGGACTACAGCTGCCGTCTGGCCTCCGGAATCCATGATGTTCAGGCTGATGGTTTATTGGGTATTGAATCTCATATTAGACATTATTTGATTGTGTTGAATTAAACACTATTCCCCATTCATGTTGTCTGGTGCATCCAGAATCCTTTGAAATAATGGCAGTAAGCAGCTCTAGTCTTAATCTTAAAGAAACAAAATATTCTGTGATTAAAGTTAGGACTAAACATACTAGCAATAGCAGTAGCACTTAGACTTATATACCACTTCACAGTGCTTTACAGCCCTCTCTAAGCAGTTTACAGAGTCAGCATATTGCCCCCGACAATCTGGGTCTTCATTTTACCCACCTCGGAAGGATAGAAGGCTGAATCAACCTTGAGCTGGTGAGATTCGATCTGCTGAACTGCAGCTAGCAGTCAGCTGAAGTAGCCTGCAGTACTGCACTCTAACCACTGCATCACCTCGGCTCTTTTGAAGTTGGAATATAGTAAGCAGATTTATTTTTACATTTTGAAATTTGTTTTGTAAAAAATAACTATATAATTATTAGTCATAATTATTCTTCCACTATGTTAATTTTGTTTTGCAAATTCATTTAACATTTTTTTTAAAGATGTGTTCTGAACATCTACTTCAGATAGATCAAAATAATCTATGTTTCCACATCGGTTCTGACATGAAGCATCTTGTTAGCAACAAGAGTGGTTAGGTCTTGTTAACCACCTTTATTAACCACATGGTTAGTAAGTGGTTAAGTCTAAATTCATAGTAGACCAATCAGCTGGATTTATGAAAGAATTCAAGAAAAAGCAATGGCCGAGTTCAAAACTAATGTAAGGCTTGTTTTATGAAAGTGAACAAAGTGAGGGGACCAATCAATTAACAGATTTGGAAGAGACTTTGAAGGTCATCTAGTCCAACCCATTGCCCTAGCAGACCCTACACCATTTCTGACAGATGGCAGTCCAGTCTCTTCTTGTAAGCTTCCAGTGATGAAGCTCCCACAACTTCTGAAGGCAAGCTGTTCCATAGGTTGATTACTCTCACTGTCAGAAAATTTCTCTTTATTTCCAGGTTGAATCTCTCCTTGTTCAGTTTCCATCCATTATTCCTTGTCTGGCTTTCAGGTGCTTTTGAAAATAGCTGGACCACTCCTCTCTGTGGCAGCCCCTCAAATATTGGAACATGCTGTCATGTTTCCCCTGGTCCTTCTCTTCACTAGACTAGCCATGCCCAGTTCTTGCAACGGATCATCCTATGTTTTAGTCTCCAGTCCCCTAATCATCTTGGTTACTCTTCTCTGCACTCTTTCTAGAGTCTCAACATCTTTTTTATAGTGTGGTGACCAAAACTGGATGCAGTATTCTAGCTGTGGTCTTACTAAGATCTGAAGGAAGATGAATGTGATAATTGTCCTGGAAGGATAACTGAGTTTTGAAGGATATTTGGAACATCAAGGCAGAAGCTATCTGAAAGCTGTTCTAGCAGGCAGGTGCAAAAACAGAACTGTGCCTCCTAGGTCCCAATAGCTTAATCAAAGGGGCATGGAGGGTACATTCTCTGCCAAATGTAATTGCATAGGTAGAAAATTTTGGAGGAACTAGTCCTTCAAATAACCAACCCTTTCCCCCCAAAAAAAGTTTTATAGCACATTAAAGTTTATGGAGAAGCCAAGGGCAGCTTACAGAGCAGCAGTGACATTTGGACATACATGGCATAGCCAGTATTACCAGCACCATCACATTCTGGAGCAGCTGCAGCTTCCATTTGGTCTTGAAGATCAGTCCAGTATACACCACATTACTATAGTACATTCCTGATATGACTATTCTCTGAAGAATGGTCTGAAATGTCTCCTAATCTAGGAATAGGCACAATTGGTGCACTAGAGGAATCTAAAGAGGAATTGGTGCACTAGAGGAAGCTAAAGATAAGGCACAGTTGTCTGCTTTTCCAGTTCCATGATATATCTGAAGGATAGGAGGAGCTGCAATGGAGTCATCTTCAGACTTATAGGTTTAGATGGGAATTACATTCCTATGCTGCAATGACATAGAAAGAGTGGCCATAGATCCTCCTAAAGTAGATCCTCCTACTCATCAGAACTTAGATTCACTTTGGGCAAAGATGGGCAGTCTGCCAGGGTTCCAAGTAACACCCCCAATGAAATAACACCCCGAGGCTTGAAGTTCCTCAAACTTCCATTTTATTAGAGATGTCATATTGGCACATCTGGGAAATCGTGAATCTGAAAGTTTCCAGGTTTTCCCCACCCAAAGGAAAGTTCAAGTCCCTGCCCAACACCCACAAGTCCGTCACATGGTCCAATCAAAGCACCATCCCAACTGGAGATGCCTCCCAGTTCCAGCCTTCCAGGTGCAGGGCAAGATGTCCTTGACTCTCTGAGAAAGGAATGTTATTATGACTATATATCATCCTGGCTCCACACAATTCCCCACTCCCAGTTTCCCACAGTAGTAAATGTGGTAGACCTGAAGATCCAATGAAAAAGATGGCTTCCAGGCCTGACACAGTCTCTTGCCCAGCTGTGTCAAAAAATCTACAAAATAATGAGCATGGTATCTTGAGCCAAGCTCTGTTCTCATGTTTACTTTAGGTACATATAAAAAGCACAGGGCTTGGTTTATGATGCCATGTCATGTCAGCCATCATGAAAATACTGATATACTCCTTATATATGATCCTGGGCTATATAAATATGCAATGTTTAATATTTCTTTCCTTACTTAAAAGTCGCATGGGCATAATAGTGATAAACCATTACTTGTTCTGCCCCAGCTACAGACCCCAAAGAACGCAGCACACACAAAATCTATGCAAAGCTTATTTTACTCAAATAACCCAGTCTTTTTCAACCAAAGGCTGTTAATAAACTTCCTTAACAGCCTACAAGCATTCTAAGATAAGGAAATCACAATCTTACTAGAGTTGGCAGAAAGCCCAGAAGCAATTTTGCAGAGCTTCCAGACGTGAAGGAGAGTGAACTAAAGTTGTTCCCTACAGCTTGCTGCAATCGGTGTTCCTCCTTAAATAGGCTAAGGGAGTGGCCAATTAGCCCCAAGCCTTACTCTCAAGGAGACCTCCTCCTGAGAAGCCACTCCTGCCTTTTGACACCTCTGAGTGCCTGTGCATTGAGAAGAGGTTCCTCCTCTTCATCCTCTTCACTTAAAGGAGCTTCTGGAGGTTTTGAAGGTCCCAGCCTCTGGCACCTCATCTTCTTCAGCCTCCTCACTATCCGACTTGAGCACCAGCTGCACAGGCTGCTGCCACACACCACACCAGCCTCCTCGTTGTCGGAATCAGCTACAATCCGCACAGGCCACTGACGGGCCACAACATTACTGGTGTGAGAAATTTAAGAAGTTCTTAACCAAAACTCACATGATTAAAATTTGCAGTTATCCAAGTGTTTCAGGACTCATTCAAGACTGATAAACCAGTTTTTTTTTTTTGGCCGCGGGAACAACCTCTAGTTAAAATGTAGATATATGTCACTAATGGTGAACAATTTAGATGTTTTTAAAAGGACTAAATAAATTCATGGAGGAAAGTGCTTGCAGTGGCCACATCTGTGGTTTTAAATTATCGGTAGTGATAAAATTAGAGATGCTTGAAAGGGCATTAAAATATTCATTTAAAATCTTCACACACAAACATACATTTCTATTCAGACATCATATGAAGCTCTGCAGTAACTGCAGGTGTTATATAACTTCGTACAGACTTCATATTTACATTTCAGTGTTACATTGATAGGTTAAACAAGGCTATTAAATAGTGGCATTTAACTAATCAGCTAGCTAAGAGAAAGTTATGTTTCTTTTATAAGGCATTAGATAGATTAGGGTTTTTTTTTTTTATTTGAAGTAATTGTAATCATTTGGGATACGCTTGCCATTAGCACTTCCTTAAAGTGGAAACTGATTTAGCAACAATGTGCTTAGTGGAAATTTGTTAAAATTTTTATGTCTGACATCCCAAAAGATTACATTAAGTGCTATCAAATATACAAGAAATTCTGATGTAAATTGAACAGTACGTTGGGGTATCATAATCCTGAAAATGTTGATGCAATTTTGGATCATGCTTATAGTTCCCTAGAGGAAAATCATCATTTGGAAACGAAGATCATCTAGTCCAACCATATAGAAGCTAAAAAAAGAATATGCACCTTATATATAATTAATAGATAACTTGTTAATTAGCTGTAACTACATAAGCAAGATATCTAGACTCTTCCATGTCAGATTGCAAAAAGAGAAAGTTGCACTTTCATTTCTCTTCACATCTACATTGTTATAATAAAGAAATAAGTAATAGTTGCTAAATTAATCCACTGGTCATTATGTAAAAAATACGACTTACCTGTATCCAAAAAGTCATGGGAACATAAAGTGGAAAAAGTTATAGAAAATGAGAAGGTGAAGATCTTGTAGGACTTTTGAATACAGATGGATCATCACTTGGAATACAACATGCCAGATATCACAGTTGTTGAAAACTGAAACGTACAATTTATTGACATTGTGGTATCAGGAGACGCCAGAGTCAGAGAAAAAGAACTGGAAAATTTTTTGAAATATCGTGACCTGGCCATTGAAACTACATGGCTGTGGATGAAACATGAAATAGTGATACCCATTGTCATCAGGGCACTTGGTACCATGTCCAAGAATTTTATAAGATACATCAACAAATTGCAGCTTCCTGCAATAACACCAGCTCAATTGCAAAAAACTGCACTATTCGGAACATTATACATCTTTAAGAAGGTACTGGGTTGATACCTAGGACGCTGGCAGCAACCCATATCAACCATTAGCACCAGTCAATGGTATTTGTGATGCATTTTTGAATGTTCAGTTGACTGAGTTTAATGAATAAAGTAAATAATGATGATGATGATGATGATGATGATGATGATGATGATGATAATAATAATAATAACAACAACAACAGTAGTAGTAATAATAATAATAATAATAATAATAATAATAATAATATAGTAAAAGCATTAGCAAAGGATGATGGTTACAAATACCTAGGCATATTGGAAGCAGATAACATCTTGAATGGAAAAATCAAAGAGTCAACACAAAAGGAATACATCAGGAAGGTCCGCAAAATATTAAAATCAAAGCTGAATGCTGGAAACATAATTAAAGCCATTAATACATGGGCAGTTCCAGTGATACGCTACTCAGCTGGAATCATCAACTGTACTTTGGCTGAACTGGAAAACTTGGACCGGAAAATGTGCAAACTTTTAAATATGTACCACACTTTACATCCATGAAGTGACATTGACAGGTTGTACCTGCCAAGAAAAATAGGGGGCAGAGGACTATTGCAAATCCATCAAACTGTAGAAGAAAAAAACGAAGTTTGAATGATTATGTGAACCAAAGTACAGAAAAATTGCTGCAGGCTGTGAAAACAGAGAACATTAAAAAAAAACAACAGAAACAAAGACAGAATATAAGGAAAAACAGCTGGATGATAGATTAAATAGATGGAAAACCAAAGCTTTGCATGGACAGCACTTGAAAAACTTTGAAAGAAAATATGATGACAACTTTACATGGGCATGGTTTAAGATGGGAACAATCAAGAAAGAAACAGAAGGTTTAATACTCACTGCTCAAGAACAAGCACTACAAACTAATGACATGAAAGGAAAGATACAAAAATCCACCAACAATCCAAACCGCCAACTTTGCAACAACAAAGTCAAAAGTGTTTCACATTAATATGTGAATGCAGCAAAATCAGACAAACTTATTTCAAAGCTAGACACGACCCAGTTGCTAAATTAATCCTCTGGTCATTATGTAAAAAATACAACTTACCTATATCCAAAAAGTCATGGGAACATAAAGTGGAAAAAGTTATAGAAAATGAAAAGTTGAAGATCTTGTAGGACTTTTGAATACAGATGGATTGTCACTTGGACACACAATACGCTAGATATCACAGTTGTCGAAAACTGAAATGTACAATTTATTGACATTGCAGTACCAGAAGATACCAGAGTCAAAGAAAAAGAACTGGAAAAATCATGAAATATGGTGACCTGGCCATCGAAACTACATGGCTATGGATGAAACATATAACAGTGATACCCATAGTAATTAGGGCACTTGGTACCGTGTCCAAGAATTTTATAGGATACATCAACAAATTGCAGCTTCCTGCAATAACACCAGCAGAACTGCAAATAACTGCGCTACTTGGAACATCATACACCTTAAGAAGGTACTTGGTTGATACCTAGGATGCTGGCAGCAACCCATATCAACCATTAGCACCAGTCAATGTTATTTGTGATGCATTTTTTAATGTTCAGTTGACTGATATTCATGTTTAATGAATAAAATAAATAATAATAATAATTAAAAAAAAAAACCCAGGCTGCAACTCATAATTCTCCAGGATACAAAGGAATGAGTTCAATTGGCTCTCCTAAATTTTAAGTTATACTATCAAGTGTCTATGGAGATTCTCAATCATCCAGGTCATGGTTGTCCCAAAGGGTTTTTTCTTTTTTTTTTTGCAAAAGGCAACTGATCTTTATTGTTATTTTTTTACTTTGAAAACTTTTCACTTCTCATCCAAGCAGCTGAGAAACTGAAGAAGTTTCTTGGATGAGAAGTGAAACATTTTCAAAGAAAAACCAAGCATGTCCAGTTGCTTTTTGCAAAAAAAACAACAACACACCCTTGGGACTATACAATCAAGCAATCTATTTTACCTATTCACAAACAGGTTTATATTATCAAATGGCATGTTTATTTCTGTGAAAGGAGCAGGAATTTTAAAAAGCCGACTGAATCATTTGGGGATGCAAATAGAAGCGTTTGGTGCATAACACATTATTCAATTATCGCCAATTTAAGGGGATAAGTATGGGCTAAATAGAAACGAATAATAAATCCAGATTTATCACCTCTTGCTTCAGTATTTAATATTTACTTTCATGAAGGCGAGCATGGTAAAAAATTATCAGCGAAGAGATCATGATTCATACCAACTGCAAAATATAATGCTTAATAAAACAAAAATGAAATCTTTCAAGATCCTCAGAATAGTCAGAAAGGGCTTATTGGTTTCAATATCTTCAAATAAGCAGCATCATTCAGAAGCAACTACAAATACACTGCCATTTTTAGAGATCTGACCCAACTTGGAATGCTTATAACCCAAAGACAAATTATCTGTTTGAGGTTATAAATATAAATTGATACCGAAGCAGGATTCAGAAATAGAACAAATGAAGGATTGCATGATTAATGGATTAAAATATTGCTGGTTTGAGACTATAGCAATATCAGTGGAACGCAAATATAAAATTCACTGTGAATATTATATTTTCTGTGATATCAGAGAAAGCTGTTATATTATTTACAAATAATATACAGATTAATTCCTATTTTATAACAGTAATTATAAATAATTTTATAATAGTAATTAATCTACTAGGTTCTTATTAATCAATTAATTATTAATTTGACTGGTAATTCTCATTATCTTGGCTGTTTATCAGTTTCTAGTATGTGTGTATGTGTGTGTATGTACACACCAGAAATTGATGTAAATAGCCAAATTAATGAGAGTTATAAGTCAAATTAATTGATACATACATAATTGCTGTAATTCAATGTTACTTGTACAAATAATGGTGAAGCTGTTTTGTTTTCCCTTTAACATCTTTTAGCTTACTATGCATTTTTTAAATGTTCTGTAAATCAAAGTATTCTTTTTAACTTTTTGTCTTCTTATCTTTTTCTTTTTGTCTTACAATAAAAGCTTTAAAAATTATTTGATAAGGAAATTACCTGAATGTGAAAGCCTCACTTAATTAGGAAGTCAGTGTCAAGCTCATTAACATTTAGTTTCAATTAATTATTCAAAATTGTATAAAGTATATAAAATTCCAGCTTTGGGATCATTAATTTTGGAGGTCGACTCTATTAAAAGAAAGATGAAGAACAAGGTATATATATATATATATATATTGGGAGACTAAAGAGACTAAGATAGATCTATTTCGGACTTATAAATCCTCATCAGTTAGCCACACCTATATATATTCAAACTGTAGGAGAAATTAACTAGTGAATTAAAGGAAAGAATTTTGGGGAAGAGGATTGAGCTGGGAACTATTTGAATACAGGTAGTCCTCAACTTAAAACAGTTCATTTCAGAACATTCAAAGTTACGATGGCACTGAAAAAAGTGATTTATGACCATTATTCACACTTGTGACCATTGCAGATTCTCCATGGTCATATGATCAAAATTCAGACACTTGGCAACTGACATATTTATGATGGTTGCAGTATCCTAGGGTCACATGATCACCTTTTTGTGACTTTCTCACAAGCAAAGTCAATGAGGAAGCCTGCCCTGTGGAGTATCATCTCCCTGAAGATCAGATTAGCCCGGAAATTGTCGGGTTTTTCCAAGGCCCTAAAGGTTTTGCCATTGGGGATTTGGTAGTTTGATGGAGCCAGTGCACTAGTTGTTTTGACAATGGGATTGTCTTGATGGTAAGTTTTATGTACCATGTTTCCCCGAAAATAAGCCGTCCCCCCAAAATAAGTCCTCCCCTGAAAATAAACATCCCCCTGAAAATAAGCCCTCCCCCAAAAATAAGCCCTCCCCAAAAATAAGCCCTCCCCAAAAATATTTAAACGCACACGCAGCCAGTCCCCGCTATTTCCTCTGGTTAGGGTTAGGGAGACAGAGCTGGTAATATGGCAAGAAGATCCCCGTCTCACTCCATGCATCCCAAAATAATAAGACCTCCCTGAAAATAAGGCCAATCGCTTATTTTGGAGTTCAAAAAAAATATAAGGGTCTTATTTTTGCGGAAACACGGGTATGTTATAATCTTTAAAATATATTTCTGACATTTTTGTGGATTATTCTTTTGTTGTTGTGGTGGTTGTTTTAATAGTAGATATAATTATTTGAAAACTGACTGGAGCCAGATATAAATGAGATGGGCAGCTTTATAAATTCAAAACAACAACAACAAATAAATAAATAAATGCCACCCCTTTTCACTATTTCTTTTTTTTTTTTGCCTAAAATATCTGAAAGTTTTGTCCTTTCAGAATTTAAGTCACCATGCTTAACTTGATGTTCTCTTTCAAGCAAGTTTCTGGGAAGTTGCTCAACATTTTCAGGGTTAGTAAATGAAATTTTGAGCCAGCAGATTTTTCACAGTATTAAAGCTATTACATCTGTACAGTACTTGATACTCTTATCTACCAATCTTCCTGACAAGGCTACAATCCTTGAACATCCCCAGAAATGCATTAACTTGGTTTCAATTGTATCTTTTTTTTCAATTGGCCATACTTTTTTTTTCCAATTATTCTAAGCTCATCACATTCTGTAGTATTCATCACTTTTATTCCATACAAAAGGGAAATCAAATGAATTCCCAGCAACTACCACATCCATAGTTTATATTCAGTGCAATACACACACACACACAACAAATAAACAAACCCCAGCAGTTGATAAATTCTAGAAGCATATCTGAAAACAAAATCAGATAGTCCTTTTTCTGTAAAATCAAAACCAAACCAAACCGAAACTGAAGCTCAAAGACAAGAGATTTAGTGAGGAATCAGTTCCTTAATATGGGGAAATGGACTCACAAACTCTTATCTAGATATATAGAACCCCTTCAAAAATACTACAGAAGAAGAGTTGGGAACTTGGAAGTCTTCTAGTTCAATCCCTTCCTAAAGCAGGAAACCCTGTACCATATTAGACAAATAGTTGTCCAATGCCTACTTAAAAACTCCAGTGTGGGAGCACCCACAACCTCCGGAGGTGAATTGTTCCCCTGATTAATTGTTCTAGCTGTCAATTCTAGATTAATTGATTGATTGATTGGTTGGTTGGTTGGTTATAGTCATAAGTGGGTGGAAAATAGGTAATAGAAAGGATGAAAAGAATAATAGTAATACAGTCTTAGTAAATAGTTTGATAGTGTATAGGAATTAGTTGTTTAACAGAGATGGCATTTGGGAAAAAACTTGTGTCTAGTTATTCTGGTGTGCAGTGCCCTACAGCCATGATGGCAAACCTATGCATACTAGAAGTGGCACACAGAGCCATTTCTCCAGACACGCCAGCCATCGCCTGTTGCTCTTCCAGTGTCCGGCACACACATGCACACCAGCCAGCTGGTCTTCATATGAGCAGGAGCACTGGAACCCAGAAAAGCAGCTCCCTGGCATGCATGCATATGCATATGCACCAGCCAACTGGTCTTTGCACACACAGGTGTGCCAGAAACTAGAAGACCAGGTGACCAACATGCATGCGCATGCTGGAAACTGGAAGCTCAGCTTCCCGGCACATACATGCATGCTGAGAAACTGCTCTTCCAGTTTCTGGTGCTCCCGCATGTTTTTTTTTTTTATTTGATTTATATGCCGCCCTTCTCCGGAGACTCAGGGCGGCTTGCAATGCGTTAAGCAATAGCCCTCATACTTTTGTATATTTATACAAAGTCAGCTTATTGCCCCCACAAACTGGGTCCTCAATTTACCTACCTTAGAAAGGATGGAAGGCTGAGTCAACCTTGAGCCCGGCGGGATTCGATCTTACTTTAATTGCAGACAGCTGGTCTTAAATTACAGAGCTCTGTCTGTTGAGCTATCCAGGCACACCTGTCTGTGTGCCAGGGAGCTGCTCTTCTGGTTTTTAGTGTTCCCCAGTTCCCGTTTTGGCACTCGGTGCTGAAAAAGTTCACCCTATAGCATCATTTTGAGGGTAGAAGTTGAAACAATTTATGTCCAGGATGTGAGGGGTCTGTAGATATTTTCACAGCCCTCTTTTTGATTCGTGCAGTATACAGGTCCTCAATGGAAGGCAGATTGGTAGTAATAGTTTTTTCTGCAGTTCTAATTACCCTCTGAAGTCTGTGTCTGTCTTGTTGGGTTGCAGAGCCAAACCAGACAGTTATAGAGGTGCAGATGACAGACTCCATAATTCCTCTGTAGAACTGAATCAGCAGCTCTTTGTAAAAAGGTGAGATGAATCTTTTTAGTCAAAAGGAACAGAACACTGTATTCCATCCAGTGTAGACTGCTGAGTTCTCAAAACTATATCTTGCTTTTAATGATTTTTCCGTTTAGATAGTGACCTCCCCACTTTTTGGGAGAGAAGTGCAAGAAGTGTCTGGGCAGCAGCCATACTCCAAAAAAATAGCCATGTCCAATTCAAAGTAATGGGTGGCTTGAATAAACAAACAAACAAATGAATAAGATCAATTTGTAACAATTGCTATGGTTATTCCCTAGGTATTTCATCATTTCCCCCTTTGTCATATTCAAAATTAAAATTCTGTTATGGAAGAATGCAGGGCCTTATGTTCTCATGCTTGGGGGATTTTTCTCTTTTCCCTAAACATTTCTTATCTTCAAATTCTTCAGAGATATTCCCCAGGTACCACCCAGCATCTCTAACGTGGTTGCCTGCTGCAAAGTGGGATCAATTAAGAGTGAACTAAAAACCTGATCAATGATTTTTGACGGATTGGTTGAAGTTAATTAACAAGCAGATAATTTTAATGCTGGATGGAAAATATAACTTTTAAACAAACCTCTATGGCTTTTCATAGAAGGCTCTCTTCTCTTTAGGATATGAATAAGTCAAAGGAATTCTGACACTATATGTTCTGGACATGAAAAGACTACAATATCTCTTCTAATTTTTTTTTTTCCTGAGCTAGTGGTCTAGCATTGGTTCAGTTTGATGGCCCAACCTTCAGCTATTCTGAAAAACAGATAGAAAAAAAATTGCAATAGCTGTTGTGGCCCACCAGCGGCCTGCACAGATTGTTGCTGATCCCAACAACGAGGAGGCTGGTGTGGTGCTGTGCCAGCAGCCTGTGCAGCCGGCACTCGAGTCAGACAGCGAGGAGGCTGAAGGTGGTGCCAGAGGCAGGGATTCAGTCAGGGCCTTCAGAACCTCCAGAGACTCCTTTAAGTGAAGAGGATGAAGAGGAGGAGCCTCTTCTCAATGCACGGGCATGCAGAGCTGCCAAAAGGCAGGAGTGGTTCCTCAGGAGAAGGTCTCCTCCAGAGTAAGGCTTGGGGCTAATTGGCCACTTCCTTAGCCTATTTAAGAAAGTACACAGCTGGTAACAAGCTGCAGGAAACAACTTTAGTTCGCTAATTATCGCGTTGGGATGTCTCTGCAAACCTTGTTTTTGGGCTTTCTGCCAACTCCAATAAGACTCTGAATATCTTATCTGTGGAACTCTGGCAGGCTGTTAAGAATGCTTTATTAACAGCCGGCATTTGCTAAAACTGCGTTATTTGAGTAAACTAAGTTTTGTTCAGAGTTTGTGTGTGCTGTGTTCTTTGGGATCCGTAGCTGGAGCAGAACAATAGCACTTAAACTTATATACCCCTTTACAGTGCTTTACAACCCTCTCTAAGCAGTTTACAGAGTCAGCCTATTGCCCCCAACAATCTGGGTCATCATTTTACCCACCTCGGAAGGATGGAAGGCTGAATCAACCTTGAGCCTGATGAGATTTGAACTGCCAAATTGCAAGTAGCTTGCAGTACTGTACTCTGACCACTGCACCACCGTGACTCAGAAATCCACGTCCTGCCCAATTATGTCCATGAGATACCAGCACCATAGAATCTCTTGTACGCAATTTATTGTATTCTCTTTTTTTGTAGGGAATATTAGAATTGTGTTATTCTTTCTTATTCTCTTCTTTCAAATCAAATGGACTCTACCTCCATTGCCAATCTTTTATGCCACCAATAAGATTAGATTCAAGTTGACTTCTCTTAATGCAGCACAACTATGGCCAACCCTTGAATAATTCTGAATAAGTGTACACATAAATATTTTACATTTTACTTATTTTGGCCTTGGAATATCAGTTTTATGTCACTCATATTAAGACTAATGACATTCTATTTCCTAGTTTTAGAGACACATTTTTGCAATGCAATGCAATGCGCTCTACATGGGGCTACCTTTGGAAGCTCCAAGTAGTTCAAAATACAGTGGGCTGCATGGTACATTGCAAATCTAGATTTGCAGTGTCACTTCTCTTGCGGAAGTTGCATTGACTGCTAATTTGCTTCCAGGTCTAGTTTCTTTGTTTGTTTATTATTATTTATTATTTATTATTTATTATTTATTATTTATTATTTATTATTTATTATTTATTATTTATTATTTATTATTTATTATTTATTATTTCTAAAATGTATCTTGCCACCTAGATGGTGACTCAAAGTGGCTTACACAAATATAAAAACATCATATAAAAATAAGAATAATAAAAGAAAATAATAAAAATAATAAAATAATACCCACCCACCCACCCCCATCCCACTGACATCACATATTTATACGAGCCATTTAATGGGCTCCATCCCACTCTGGGTTCCCCAGGCCCGCTGGCAGAACCATATCTTCAGTGCCTTCCGGAAGAGTGTTAGAGTGGAGGCCATTCTAATCTCTGAGGGAATGATGTTCCAGAGAGGGGGAGCCACCACAGAGAAGGCCCTTCTTCTGGGCCCCGCCAGATGCATCTGACTAGGGGATGGGACCTGCAACATTCCTTGCCTTCCCGCTCTAGTGGGTCAGATAGATGTGACCATCAAGAGATAGTCCCTCAGAGAACCTGGACCCAAGCCATGAAGGGCTTTAAAGGTGACAACCAACACCTTGAATTTCACCCAGGAGTAAATTGGCATCCAATGCAGTTTCCGCAGGAGAGGTGAAACGTGCACATCGAGGTCTACACAAAACCATGTGGGCCACTGCATTTTGCACCAACTGAAGCTTCTGGATGCTCTTCAGGGGGAGCCCCATGTAGTTCAAGGTCCTGGTTGTCACCTTTAAAGCCCTACATGGCCTGGGGCCAGGTAATTTGAAGGGACATATTTCCCCAGTTATATCTACCCAACCCACCAGAACAGGAAGGCATGTTACAGGTCCTTAACTTTATGCAATCATGCATGGGAAACTTGGAACAATCTCCAGATTTTCTGACTGCACAAGACACTCCCAACTAAACGTGTTATTTCAGAGACTCTGATACAAACTTGGGAAATTCAACTAACACTTTGCAAATCTTTCCCTTTGTCATTTTCTGTCAGCTAATCTGAAAGAGTATCACAGATTGCAAACTTATTTCTAGTAAGACAGTTGACAATAGGATGTTTTTCATGAATTCATAAATCTGTGTTTTATACCATGCACTTCCCCATAGATATGCACTGTGTTGCTGTTAACAACTCTGGTGACAAATATGACATTCCCCCCACCCCTTTAAATTGGTTAATAATGGAATCTTACTTGTGTGCTATCAACTCTAGGGCATATAAATTCAAATGAAATCCAGCATACCCAAAATTAAATGAAATGAAATACAGCATACCCAGACATGTAATTTATAAGCATTTTCTTTAATCATCCTAATTATTATTAGCATTTAACATTCTGACAAAGAGTTTGACAGAATTGAGATTGAAAAAATGACAATGAGAAAAAAAATGTGGAAAAGGTTGTGCAGATTAGATTGTTGGTTTCCATCAAGTTACTGCATATACAAGAAAGATTTCTATATCTTTCTTGAGAAAGTGTGTGACCTTATACAACTCATTTCTTCCATAAACTGAGTGTTTTTTTTTGCAAGTTCCAGTTCAAATGAGAAACAAACTCAGATCATTTATAAGCAAAGAAAAAATATATTATTTGAAGATTCCCTTTAAAAAGACATCTAAAGAGCTGAAGCTTCATAAAAGAAGGATGTTTTTGACAAAGGGTTACCACAACTTATTAATCATTCAAGGAAAGAAGGAAGGAAGGGAGAGAGAGAGGGAGAGAGGGAGAGAGGGAGGGAGGGAGGGAGGGAAGATTTTGGTAGGGAAAAAATATAGGATTGTGGTATGCAGTTCAAAAATTTTGGAACTAAGCACTAGTTTATTTATTAGTTTCACACTAATAACATTTTTCCTCTGTAATCTCCAGGGAATTTGTTTGGTAATTTTCAGCATATCATGGACCTTAGATATAGGTTGCCACCAATAATTTCATGAAAGCAATATTTCTAATACATGTTTCTTCTCCTAATAGTGCATACAACCTTACTATGAATTTCTATCTCTTTTGCCTGTTACGTCAGGGCAAAATGAATTAAATTCTTGGATATGGAAGTGTGATTTCATTCAGTATACCTTGGCTGGAAATGTCATCATATTTTTCACGGGAAATAAAGCATCAATCTGCCAGGATGATAGATGAGATCTTTGTGATAACCTTGTGCCAGGAACTTTGAAGCCACTGTGAAGTCCAAATACAATTTACAACTCAGCTCTAATTGATTATTTTATCTCACCTCCAGTGATGGCTACGGTTGAATTATTTTTTCACTCTACATGTGAGAATTCAGGCCAGATTTCCTCTCCACTGATAAACTGATGTCTAGGCTGTATGATGTCAAACTGTAAGAAGGGGTGCCGTAACTAAAATGCTTGTTCATGTGGAACAGACTGGCCATGGGAAAACTGAACTTCAAGAAGATCTGAGAACTCATCATGTTATGCTGGCGAAAGGTTATGGTTATGTACAGTAAGTGAAATGTGAGAGATCAGGCCTCAGTTCCTATTCTTCCCGTCACTGTTTTACAGTGCAGTGAAGTGCCCTCCAAATGAAGGCCTGTTTATTTAAATGAAAGGGCCTAACACAAATTCCTATAGCTATGCTTCTAAGCTTTTGCACCTATTTCTTTATTGTCTCTCTATCATCTAGCTAGCTAGCTATAAAGCATTAATCTGCCACTTTGAAAGATGAGATCTTTGTGATAAACCTCTGCTAGGAACTTTGAAGCACCTATCTCTTTACTATCTGTCTGCCTGCCTGCCTGCCTGCCTATCTATCTATCTATCTATCTATCTATCTATCTATCTATCTATCTATCTTATCTATCTATTTATCATCTATAGGACAACTAAACATCTATCTATCTATCTATCTATCTATCTATCTATCTATCTATCTATCTATCTATCTTATCTATCTATTTATCATCTATAGGACAACTAAACATCTATCTATCTATATATCTATCTATCTATCTATCAATCATCTATCTATCTATCTAAGTCTATCTGTCTATCATTTGTCCCAATGTTGCACCATGAAAAAGTCTCTAAATATCCTGCTTATATCAGTAATTAGGTTAGGTAGCTTGATAGAAACTGACATTTGGGGGCAGCACTCAAGGCCCCATGCTCTTCAATAATGGCACTAGTTTGATTCTTTCTAGCTTTCTTTGCTATTAGAATGTTTTATCGTGATTGGGAAAGGCAGCTAATTTCTCAGGAGAGATGAAATTTGCAGATATAGTGTTTTTTGTTTTTGTTTTAACCAGACGTTGCTTGTTGATGTTGATGTGTTGCTTTAGGAGATGCTACTTGAGGCTTAGTCCTCAACCAAAATTTGATGAGATGTAATTCTTCATCTACAGGTATCTACAGTATCATTGTAAACCTTTCTTCTCTCAGTGTTGTTCCATTCAATTAGTTCTATGGCAAAAGGACCATCAGAATAGCAGCTGTGTTTGGAATCTATTTTAAATAGTAATTATAAGACTTTGGGATCTAAATTTAGAATTGTCATCCTTCCGTGTACAATGAAGAAGAAATGCATGCTGTTAATGGTAGGAAAGGTAGGACGGATATGCAGAACATAAACATCTAAAAAGCTTCATAATAAATATTAATTTAAGGAGCAAATGTAAAATTGCTGAACATTTTAAAAGGTACAATCTACTTTGGGATCAGGTTAAGATGAATCCCTGATGACTTTATGGATACATTAATGTGGTTTTTATATAAAGTGCTTTTTTACCCCTTTTCTTCTGGGATTGTCCCCCACCCCTCCCAATTTTTGCAAGTAAAGTCATAGTTCAGGAACCTTCTAGGGATTTCCCATCTGCTTTATACCCAGGTATATTTTCTCCCTTTTTCCCCAAAAAGATTGCAGCTTTTTGGGGAAAACTACATCCTGCAAAGATGATTGAAAGAGGAGAATTAGACAGGTGCTAGAGTTTAAGAAAGAAGAAACAGTAGAAATTAAAAGTGAATCAGCTTTCAGAAATATCACTTCAAATGGTTTTACTTTATGAGACCGAGGGCAAACCAGATGGGAATCTGAATATTCCATTATTTATTACATATGGCTAATCCAGCCATTAGACAGAGAGAGAGGCAGCTACTCAGATAGCAGATGTCAGGTAGTGTTAAACAGTATCAATATGATTAGAACATGCTTCTACCCAATAATTCACTATCGTCTTCTTTGGATGAATGAAGGGATGTTGCTGTTTTATTTCTGTTTTAGGAGGCAAACAATATCTCTTAGCACTCATCCTATTTACGTGCCATAGCTGGCTTAAATATATGCCCCAAATAAACCCTGATTTTTTTTTATTGGCAAATCTCAAAAGATAAACACATGAACACATTTCCCTTAATTACATCCTCCTCTTTGCCAGGATGAAATCTTAAGCTTTCTTTTCAAATCTACCAAGTTTCTGACATCATTGGTTTCCTATCTAGACTTTCACATAACAGTAGGCAATCAGAATTGAACATTATCGCATAATTGCCTACAAAATGCATTTTAATAATTGATGATAAAAGAACATTTTTTGCCTGGACTAAGTTTTTCCTACGCACAACTTCAAGGTAAATTTGACTGATTGGGAAGAGATATGATTAAAACAAATGGACCAGCTCTCACTATCGGTTTCAATTATGTAAACTTAATTTAATGTCAGAATCAATGTTTACTCTTCTTTATCTCCTCCCACTTCCATTAACAGTAACCAACAGCCGTAGAGTCGTTTGCTACTTAATGAGTTATAAATGATCTAATTAACTGTCCCCTTGCAGTTGTCTTCACACTTCAGTAGTGAAGCAGTTATTTACTGAGCTAAATATGTGACAGTTATACTAATAACTTGTGGATTAACACTTGTTAAAAATGTATACATTTCTGATATAGCAAACAAAAAAGAAATTGCTAACATTTCTTTAACCTAAAAAAAAATCCTTTTGCATAAACATTATTTCACAACTACAAAGTTATTTTAGAAGATACTAAACAGTGTCGGGGAGGTTCCTAGGCTCATTCTTATTCTATTTCTAGATTAAGCTTCTCTATGTTATGATTATCATCACAGTATTCCATATGTTGCTATGAGTGGTGCGATGACCTAGAGGTGAAAACCCTCACCTACCACATGGAAAGTTGAGAGTTCAATCCTAGGCAACGACAGATGTTTCTCTATCAGAGCTCAAAGAGAAAATATCTGCTGCAAACTCAGCTAGGTGTCAGGAAGGGCATCCAGCCAGTAAACACTCAGCTCTATTCAGTTGCCCCAACTCCAAGCAAATAAAAGGGATTACAGAGTCATAAAAAGAAAAAGAAAATCCATATGTTGCTACCTATCTTGGCTTAAATATATAAAAACAAAGTCTTTTTAAAAGATTTGTTGTTAAGGTAAGGCAAAAAGCAAATATATTTTATTCTGAGCTCAAAGCAAAATCAATTTTTGAAAGTCCAGGTTAGCTGAAAATGGTTTAAAAATTGTATTCTAAAAATAAAAGTCTCATGGCATGGCATGGCATGTTCCAAAGGTCCCATTTTAATGTTGAAACGACATTTTGTGGCGATGACTAGAAATCTTGAAATAACCATACTGAAAAAAATTGTTTTGTTCAGTGGTGGAATTCAAATTATTTTACTACCAGTTCTGTGGGCATGGTGTGGCTTGGTGGGTGTGGCTTGGTGGGTGTGGTAGGGGAAGGATATTGCAAAATCTCCATTCCCATCCCACTCCTGGGGGAAAGATATTGCAAAATCTCCATTCCCACCCCACTGTGTGGCCAGCCAGAGGTGGTATTTGCCAGTTCTCCAAACTACTCAAAATTTCCGCTACCGGTTTTCCAGAACTTGTCAGAACCTGCTGGATAGCACCCCTGATTTTATTCCAATTTCAGAATAGAAAACTTGGAGTTCATATATCTTAATTCTGAAAATCTCAAAAAGGTTGCTTTGAGGTTAAAAGCATTTGGGGGGGGAGGTATAAAAATATTTTACCTATAATTTGAATTTTATTTTATTTTATTAAAGATTTTTAAATACAATAGTAAAAGCAAATAGAAATTAATCTCAGAAAAAGAAAAAATGGAAAGAATAAAAAGCGCTAAGAAAGAAAAACACAAATCAGAAGAGGGAAAAAAAAAGAAATAAAATTAAGAAAAAGAAACTCCTTTTAACATTCAATCTGCTCACATACACAAATAGCCTGAAGAAATAAAAATGGCAAACAAGATCCCTGCCTTTAAAATATACTCCCCACAATCAGCTATTTGACACTTCCCTCCATTCCTCTATTTAAAAAAAAAAAAAAAAAAACTTTTAAAGAGTTTTCTTTAAAACTCTCCATCTCCCCCTCCCCCCATTCAAAGTGGCAGGATTGGTATGGTATAGATTCTTTCCATTAAACAATGCCATGTTTTGGGAATCCAGAAAAGTGCCTACTCTGTACCAGTGTCTCTTGAATGAAGTGCCCACTGAGATCCAGATGAAGCCATTCTGCTAGAGTTTCAAAGAACCATAAAGACCTGTGTTTTCACCCAGGCCGGATGTGGTATTCTGCAGGTTCTGACCAGTTCTGGAGAACCGTTAGCAGAAATTTTGAGTAGTTCGGAGAACCAGTAGTAAAAATTCTAACTGGCCCCGCCCCCATCTATTCTCTGCCTCCTGAGTCCCAGCTGATCGGGAGGAATTGGGGATTTTGCAGTAACTTCCCCCTGGAGTGGGGAGGGAATGGAGATTTTACAGTATCCTTCTCCTGTCATGCCCACCAAGCCATGCCCACAGAACCGGTAGTAAAAAAATTTGAATCCCACCACGGACCCAGGCCTTTGGAAAGGGTGCATAAAGGCCCTATGGATTGTGTAGTTTCCCTGTTTTTGTTACTGTTTGGTTTTTGTCACCCTTGTCATCTTTTTTTATTATTTTATTTTGTTATTGTTCTTAATGATTTTTCTTGCGAGCTATCCAGAATTATATAGGAATGATACAAATCTCAATCATAGCAATCGTGATAACAATGCCAAGCGTTGTCTGTATTGAATTGGAAGGAATGTGTCTTTAAATTGCTGGCAAGCAATTTTAGAGGAAAAAGTTTCTTGTCCGCTGTCAAGATCAAGTATTGGATCCTTCATAAGAGATGGAACCAAGATCTCAGTTTAGCACTAAGGCTACATAAGTCTTGGAGATTGGCTTACCATCAAGCTAGCTGATGATTCCCAATCCTTAATAAGCATTACAGAGCATTTACACTGCCTGATTTCAATAGACTGTCTACAGTAGTTATTGATGTTAATTAATATATTAATTCTTATTAATATAAAAGAATTCCCAGGGGGAGATGACCACCAAATTATTTCCTATCTTCCAGCAATGATGTAGTAAAATTTTGCCTTGCTGCTCTAGAAATATGTTTAATTTCTTTTGTTTACTATTTCTTACTCTATGTTTTGCAACTTGAAAGAGAAAAGTATCATAGGTATGTGCTTGTGAGTGTGTGTTTGTATGTGCGCCTTGAGTGAAAGAAAGTTGAAAACCAGCTGTGTGTTAAAATTCTAATAAGAATTATGAAAATTCAAGAAAAAAGACCTTGCTAAGCGAATTGGGAATATTTATATCCTTTCAGTTCTCTAATTGCTCCTTGGCTTTTTGAAAATAATTGCCAGGGTTCTACAGAAAAAGCAGATCTATTTATCAGAATACACAAGGTTGAATTAAACAACCTCTCTAAGTTCTAAGGGAGCATAATACTTTCTCACCTTATTAAAATGTTTGGGTATAAGAATATGCTGGTAACTGTGATCAATAATTTGTACAAATTGTGTATTTGTAGCAACTCCTTATTAATTCTACATAAAAGTTTTGTGGGTAATAAATACACATGTGCATTAGTAGAAGTTCATTAATTATTTTATACAAGTGTAAAGTTGTAATGTATAGGGAATTAATACATTAAATTATGAATGAAAGGGCTAAATACATATAATACACATACATTATACACACACACACACACACACACACACACACATACATGTGGTGAAATGTAAAATTGGTGAAATGTGATGAAATGTAAAATTTGCTACTACCGGTTCTGTGAACGTGGCTTGGGGGGGGGGGATGTGACTGTGTGGGCATGGCCAACTTTTTTTTTTTTTACTTTTAAAACCATTTTTTTCTACAACCTCTTCGGCCAAAGAGGTTGTAAAAAATGCTTTTAAAAGCCTCTGACGATCCCAGCTGAGTTGCCTGATCGTCAGAGCCTTTTTTTTTTCTTTTAAAAACATTTTTTCTACACCTCTTCAGCCAAAGAGGTTGTAAAAAAATGCTTTTAAAAACTTTGATGATCAGGCAACTCAGCTGGGATTGTCAGAGGCTTTTTTTTCTTTTAAAAGCATTTTTTTATAACCTCTTCGGCCGACATGGCCGAATTGATTAATGGCATATAAAGGTCTCGGTAATGGTAGTTTAATACTCTGATGATGTCAGCAGATGGCTGATGAAAGTTTAGTAGAATATTTTTTTTAAATTATTTTAAAATTATAAGTTCCGGAGCTCGCAGAATCTCTGCTTCTTTCTTTACACACACACACACACACACACACACACACACACACACACACAAATTATATGTTGTTCTGTTTATATTGGTGAATAGGAATCAATTTGCTGTAGTAGTATAGTATGGTAATATGTAGTAGATAATAATAGGAGTTTCATGAAAAAAGTCTATATTCTGCATAAATGTGATCCAGGGAAAGACTTAATATGTTACGTGATATAAAAAGTTGGGTGGGAAATTGACAAGCAAATACAGAAAATGTTTTGGGGACATTCAAAACTCAAAAGTGGATGAAATTATCTGTTCATTTCATTTCAAATAAGTTGATTACTATATGACCATGTATAGATGCCAAAGAACATATTTATTTGATGATGATAAAAAAAGAGAATTGATAAAAAGTACAAAGGTGATATATTTTTTAATCTTTATTTTTGTTTTTGGTAATTTGAAAAATGATTCTTAGGATGGGTGAAGAAGGGACAGTAAAGAAAATGTGAAAGAGGAAATATTAATACTACAATTAAAATTATTATAAGAAAAAAATTATCCCTTGAGAATAAGTGAAAAATGTAAAAGAAAATAATATGTGGAAGCTGTTTGGAACTGAATGAAAAGAATTGTGTTATGAAATCTCAGAAAAAAAAGTCTACAATTATACTATGACTAGCATAAAGTACAAAAAAATAAAATAAAAGAATACTTGGAATAATGAAGCAAAAGAGGCAGGGAAGAAAAGGAAAATATATAAAATAACATGCCTGCTGAAAAACTTAATAGAATATTGAAGAAGAATGATATATAGATTTAATTCTTGATTTAAACTTTGACTTACGCTGATATTACTTTATAGAGTTTATTAAAAAATGTTTAAAATAGCAACATATAGTAGTGGCCAAAATTGTGGAAACCTTTTGGGAAAAGTGTATTGTTGAGGTTTGATAGCTAATAACACCACTTTTGTTTGGAGTTTCAAGATCATCATATTCCACTGCTGGGCCTGGGAAGAGCCCAGACCTTAACCCAATTGAAAATCTATGGAGCTGACTAAAGAAATTTGTTCCTCAGAAGAGACCCAGCAATAAAACCCAGTTAATAGAAGCAATCCTTCAATCTTGGTTTCACATTATAACAGCTGCAGAACTAAAAGACTTGGTTCACTCCATGGGAAGACATTGTAAGGCCATAATTCATGCTAAAGATTACCCAACTATTAACTGTCATAGTGATAATTTTTGTATATCTCGTTTTTTCTATGGTGATAATTTTTGTATATCTCATTTTTTCTACGTACTTCACTTTTCTTCTTTATACTGTAACTGCTATTCTAATAGCAAATCCTTCATAAAAGTTATTGCATTACATTCTTGATTGAATTATCTTTCCATTGATATATAATTTTATGGTACTACTCCAAAAAAAAGTGGTGTTATTAGTTGGTTTGGAAAATACACTTTTTCCAAAAGGTTCCACAATTTTGGCCACTACTGTAGTTTACTTATGGAATCTCTGCATGTATGGTTTAACCTGTGCTTGAAAGCTGCATCTGTGCCTGACAGTTGTAGGAATTATTCTTCCATTAGTCCAAGGAAAGGTAACAGGAGTGAATGCAAAATCTCCAGGGATATTGTTAAGAGACATGGGAAGGTGAGTGACATGATAATCACCGGCACGGCCCATAAATATTGATCTTCCCCATCCGCTGTGATTTGGGTCAAGTGAGGCTTTTACATAACTTACTAAGCTAAAGAAATGTCAAAGTAGATTACCAGCTTTAGTCCTAGTTCAGTACGGGCAACTATTGAGATCTGAAGCAGAAGGGAACAACTGATTTAACCTAGGTGTGTTTTTTTTTTTTTTTTTAATTTGATTTATATGCCGCCCTTCTCCGGAGACTCAGGGCGGCTTACAGTGCGTTAAGCAATAGCCTTCATACTTTTGTATATTTATACAAAGTCAGCTTATTGCCCCCACAAACTGGGTCCTCATTTAACCTACCTTAGAAAGGATGGAAGGCTGAGTCAACCTTGAGCCTTGGAGCGTTTGCTGTACCTGTCAGCAGTTTCTTTAAAATCACACCTTCTTCCTGATTTTTCTCTGTAGCCATGTAGACCCAAAGTAGACATTAAGGAGGTAGTGACATAGCAATGACTCTTGCAATGCTCCTTGTTAATTGAAGGATACATTGTGTACAGTTTGGGCTTAGTTTTATAGCCAGCATGGTCATACTATTTAATGCAAGCTTTGATCTCTAAAGATAAACAGGACAACATATGTATCTCATCAAGTGGGAGGTATGCAGAATGCACTGATAGGCATTTAAGACACTTCCATTAATTGTTCTTCTCTTTCCCCCACAATACCAGAAAACTATTTCATGATTTTAAATATTAAATATTTTAAATTTTAAATCTTAGCGGTAACATTTTCCTACCCATATTGTTGGCATGGTAGTTTTTCAGCCCTACCTATTATAATCTTCTCATTGAGAATGTGTTCCTACAAAATCAAACAAAAATAACATAATGTTCTGACCTAGGCTTCCTTAAAAAGCAGGAAGCGGAGTCTTGGTCCTGGCAAAACCTCTTTTATTCACACAATTGTGAATTCCTTTCATTCACAGTCAGCAAGGCCTGGCAAATAGTCTTTCAGAGGAATATTTATCAACACAGACCTTATCTCACTTGGAAAGCTGCCATGTCAATAGTTTCCAAACGCAGTGCAAGGTCAAACTTGGTACAGAGTCACGGACCGATCTTCCCACTCTTGAAACAATCGAACGAACAAATTGTTTCCTGCAAAAGCCCACTCCCCGTTCGCTCCTCTTTTGTTTCCTATGGGAGGGGCCAATCACCTCCAAGGTGTGGTTTTACTCCTAAATCGACCCTGCTTTCTTAGTTATTCTTGTCTTCTGGCAGCTCTGCACATGCACACACTGGGAACAGGCTCCAGCTATTCCTCTGCCTCACTGCTGTCTAGCTCCCTCTCTGCCTCCAATGCAGAGCCCTCGTCCGAGTTTGCCCATGTTCCTCCCCAACTTCCTCACTGTCTGACTCTGCTGCCAGTTCTGCTGGCTACCGGCGGGCCACAACACATAAAGAATCATGTTTCAGCTTGCTGAGGATTTCCAAATGAAACTTGTATCTTTGGCCAATAGTATATTAGCATTTAGAAGGATTCTCATCCACTTTGGAAAAATCTCTGGATTGCTTCCATTCAAGTGTTGTCTTTTTAATAAGCAATACTCTTCTGTCTAGTTCTCAGTATTGTATGTTCCAAAACTTTGCCACTACACTACTTTCAAAAGCAGGGTATATGAAGGTATAATCTTTCCCTCTTCAGCCCACACCAAAAGCAAATTGGACACTGAATCGTATTTTAACAATGGCAACCGAAAATAGTTTTTCATCATATCTAAGGTCAGAAGGCTAAATTGAAGGAGCTATAGGGTATGTTGGAAGCTCATAAGACTCTATCTTCCAACATAGGCAACATAACAACTGCAGCATTCTCTATCCTGAGATGGCTGTTTAATTCTATTCATTATCCACTATGTCAGCTCTCAACTGTAAAAAGTGATACTCATCACTGTTACTTCTCCACTTGCAAAGCTCTGTCAATATTTAGGACTGGCTGTACTCCAAAGTTCAGAACTGAAAATAACAGAATAACAGAGTTGGAAGGGACCTTGGAGGTCTTCTAGTCCAATCCCCTCACAAGCAGGAGAAATGTCTGTCCACTATCTTAAATACCTCCAGTGATGGAGCACCTGCAACTTTGGAAGGCAACCAGTTCCACTGGTTAATTGTTTTGTCAGGAAATTTCTCTTTAGTTCTAGATTGGAACTCTGCTTGATTAGTTTCCATCCATTGCTCCTTGTTCCTGCTTTCTGGTGCTTTGGAGAACTGCTGCTCCTGTCTGATTGCAATCAGAAACAGGGGGCAAAATTATTTTTAGAGCAATTTGTCCTTGTTAGTTGTGAAGTCATGTCCGGCCCATCGTGACCCTATGGAGAACGTTCCTCCAGGCCTTCTTGTCCTCTACCATCCTCTGGAGTCCATTTAAGCTCACGGCGACTGCTTCAGTGACTCCATCCAGCCACCTCATTCTCTGCCATCCCGTTCTTCTTTTGCCCTCAATCTTTCCCAGCATTAGGCTCTTCTCCAGTGAGTCCTTCCTTCTCATTAAGTGGCCAAAGTATTTGAGTTTCATCTTCAGGATCTGGCCTTCTAAAGAGCAGTCAGGGTTGATCTCCTCTAGGACTGACTTGTTTGATCGCCTTGCAGTCCAAGGGACTTGCAGGAGTCTTCTCCAGCACCATAGTTCAAAGGCCTCAATTCTTTGGTGCTCAGCCTTTCTTATGGTCCAACTTTCACAGCTAGACATTGCAACTGGGAAAACCATAGCCTTGACTATCTGCACTTTTGTTGGCAGGGTGATGTCTCTGCTTTTTAGTACACTGTCTAGATTTGCCATAGCTTTCCTTCCCAGGAGCAAGCATTTTTTAATTTCTTGGCTGCAGTCCCTATCTGCGGTGATCTTTGAGAGCAATAGGTTGGTAAAATGAGGACCCAGATTGTTGGGGGCATTATGCTGACTCTGCAAACTGCTTAGAGAGGGCTTAAAGCACTATGAAGCGGTATGTACAGTAAGTCTAAGTGCTATTGCTATAAGGAAGCTGAAAGGGGAAGGGGAGAAGGATATTATTAGCAAAGGGGAAGGACTTTTCTTGGAAATTTTCTCAAATCTCCCAGGTACTGACATAGAGGAGTAATTTTCTTGCTTCTATTTTAAATTATCAAATTCTTGCTAAAGGATTAATGCACTTTAGTGGTGATTTTATTTATTTATTTGCAAAGTGCTGTTGGAAGAAATATCCTTCTGGGTTCAGTTCCAAGTGGGGAAAAAGACACTGGATTCATGGAAATTTCTTGGAAAGAAGGTTTATTGATGAACAGGATCACATGCTTGAATTCCTGAGCAGAAAAGGGCAGAGATGCTGAGAGTGTCTTGGTTTTATGTCCTCTGTTGGGCTTTGAATTTGAGCTTGTATACTGATTGGTTGTCAGACTCCCATGGGGCTATGCAGGGGCAACTCTGTAGGCTGTCCTGAGTCCCAAGCTTGGTTTAGTCTTGCTGGGTGATGTAATCTCCCCAGGTGCCATGTGGTGAGTTCTGTTGCTAGATGGGTAAAGGGCTAATCCTACCTTTGTTGGATCTTGGGCGAGGGCATTTGCCTATGAATAGACCTAGCTATCCCTTTATCTCTTAAATGCTTAACTGCTATTAAGAGTGAGTCTGCTTCCTGCCTAAAAAAACATGTTTCTCCATTTCTCACCCAGGGAAATATAATATTCTGCCTTTTTAATATTTCCTAGAATATTTTATTTTTCTAGGAGAGGGGTGGGTGCTAACTTCCTACAGTGCAAAATGTAGTAAATGATATATAAAGCAAACATTTTTTTTTTCACGGTGAAAGATGGTAGCTAAAGATAAGGTGTCAGGCATTATTGGAAGTAAGCTAAGTTAATATTATAGCAATCCTTTATCTGTATGAAAACTGTGAATTTGTGCCCACTGTTAATCATCACTTTAAATAGCATATAATACACAATTTCTTTAAAAACCATTCTCTTCTGTCTTACTGTGATTTTTCACATATATTTTAATCCCTTTATAAATTTGCTGGTAAAAAAAAAGGTCCAGAATAGAAGATTATATTTTCTTTAAAACATGAGCAATTTGTTTTCTTACAGAAATATATATATATATATATATAAATGATTCCAGGTTCTATTCTCAAGTAGTATGTTCTGCACTAACAATGATATGTTCTTGCTTTGCTAAAAGCATCCATGTTAAACAAGAACGTGATTTCCTTCAGTATAGTTCTGGAGAGTAAGAATCACCCTCCCTTTGACCTACTTGCTTTCCCCACCCTCCATTCTTTAAATTTTGCAAGTAAGATGATATTGCACACACTAAGAAAATAAACTGGTGGATACCTGAAGATGATATTGCACACTATGTGTGTGTGTGTGTGTGTGTGTGTGTGTGTGTGTGTATGTATGTAAGTATGTATGTATGTATGCATGTATGTATGTATGTATTATGTATGTATTATGTATGTAGAAAATCTGTTATCACAAGCAGAACCATTTGTATATAAACAGTGTGTGTGTTTGTGTGTGTTTGGAAGGAAGGGTTAGGGAGGGAGGAAGGAAGGAAGGAAGGAAGGAAGGAAGGAAGGAAGGAAGGAAGGAAGGAAGGAAGGAAGGAAACCCCACTTCATCCTAGCAAAGATGATGTTACCTAATTGGGTAACAAAACATCTACAAGAAAACAACCAAAGTCAGAGAGCACCAAGGACCTCACAGTTCAACCCTACACTACAAATATTATTTTCTATTGGTATATATGTCTATCAATATATCTGAGAGAAGAGAAATATTCATACAATGCATTCATACAATCATTTTTCAGCACTGTTTTCTACTGTTTCTATTTCAATGTTCAGAATGATTTTCTATTTCAACTGGAGACATAGACAGACCTTTGAATGAAAAGATAACTTGCTAAAAAGTCAACACACACACACACACACACACACACAAAACCAAAATATGATGATAGAATGTCTGAAGCTGTAAAACAATTATTTTTAATTTGGAGTTTTCTAGATTACAGACTGGAGTTCTGTAGTCAACACCTAGAAAGCTAAAGGTAGTTATTTGGGACTTCAAGTTTCAGAAATTTCATAGCAGTATTTATTTTGAAAATCTCTCTCTCTCTCTCTCTCTCTCTCTCTCTCTCTCTCTCTCTCTCTCTCTCTCTCTCTCTCTCTCTCCCTCCCTCTCTCTCCCTCTCCCCCTCCCTCTCCCTCTCCCTCTCCCTCTATATCCCTCCCTCCCTCCTCTCTTTCTCTAACAGTAGTTGATCATATAGGAAGGATCTGTTTCTAAAAGTCTTACTTACTCTTTAAAGACCATTAATATATGAGATTTTTATTCCCCCCCCCTTCCAGAGAATGTATTACCTAGCAAATTTGCTTTAGTCTGTCTGAACAATATTTTTACTGCTATTGCTCAGATCTCTCCAGACACTACAATTAATATATCATCTCTAATAGCAAATGTACCTTTGTTTTGTTAAAAATAGGTAGTTCAAGGTTATATCACCAAGGGAATTGTCAAAGGGTACCAGGTAACAACTGGGATTAAATATAAAAGAAACAAATCATATCTCAAAATAATGCAAAAAGAAAGCTTTTATTTTAGGGACAATAATGCAAAGACAACTGTCATGTAGTACTTTAAAGGCTTAATATTTAATCAAGACTATAGAAATATAATCTCTCTCAGAGGATTTCTTAGAAATAGTTAATACTGTATTGTAAGAACTAAATAACATACCCCCTCCTATGCTTTTCTTCAAGATTTCTGAGATCTTTCTTTCTTTCTTTCTTTCTTTCTTTCTTTCTTTCTTTCTTTCTTTCTTTCTTTCTTTCTTTCTTTCTTTCTTCTCTCTCTCTCTCTCTCTCTCTCTCTCTCTCTCTCTCTCTCTCTCTCTCTGCCTCCCTCCCTCCCTCCCTCCCTCCCTCTCTCCCTCTCCCTCTTTTCCCCTCTTTCTCTCTAACTACAATTTCAGGGGTAGTGGGTGTATAATTCTCATAGAACAGAACATTTGGTGCTTTTCATAAAGAAAATACACTCCCTGAATAGAGTATTTTCTGGAACAGACATACATTCATTACCATATGTATATATGATGTTATGGGGTAAAATCTACTTACCTTCCTTACCGGTTCAGAAGCGCATGCTCCGTGTGTGTGCATCACATGTGCACGCACACTTTCTGTGCATGCCCAAAACCTTCTGTGCATGCGCAGAAGGTAAAAAACCCAGGTGTTTTTTTACACCCAGGCAGCGATTGCTACCAGATTGCTGAACCACAGAGAAAAATTGCTACCGGATTGGGCGATCCGGTCCAATCCGGGAGCATTTCACCCCTGTACTGTTAATAAAAATATATTAAAAACCGAGAATCTGTATTCTTTAGTACTAATTTTGCCGTGCCCAGAGTGGAATGAAATCATCAAATGGTTTATTTGATTGACTGATTATTGTTGTCAGGCAGGATAATAAAATTTCTGAAATAGAGATATAAAATATAAAATTTCTGAAATAGAGATGATAGATAGATAGATAGATAGATAGATAGATAGATAGATAGATAGATAGATAGATAGATAGATAGATGATAGATAAATGATAGATGATAGATGATACATAGGTAGGTAGGTAGGTAGGTTGGTAGGTAGGTAGGTACGTAGACAGACAGACAGACGACAGACAGACAGACAGACAGACAGACAGACAGACATAATAGAATATTCTCATTAGATAAAATAGAACATCTGATTTTTTTCATAGGCTCTGGTAAAAGAACAAACCCCAGAGCTTCCTGTGTTTCTCAGACAATATTGTAAAAGAATTTTAGGGAGAATAATGTTTCTTAAAAAAAATATATCAAGAAATTCATATAATTAAGGTTACCTTTCTGCAATTGTGAATCCCAATGACTTCTCAGTTACTGTCAGAGAATCCAAATATATGGTTGCATTCATTCAAATCTATATGCCACTAAAAATCACATTCCGGCCACCTTTAACTGGGTGTATTATAGAACAAGAATTTTTGAACCAAGGTTCTTCCAATGGGCTACTTTACAGAATGTGTAAATTATGTTTAAATCCAGGACTCATGATTCCCAATGGAATGAAATTTGGGAAAGGTCATATGATGCTCAGTGACAGTTTTCAACCTAGTCTCTCCCCCACCCAACAGCAACCCCATAACTACCTAGTGGGAAGGGAAAGGAAAGGGAAAAGAAGGGAAGGCAAGAAGGAACCCCATTTTATCCTTCCCATTCCATGCCGCTTCCTGCACGCTCCCTTGACCGGTGCCATCTCCATATGTGCCTTCCCCAATATGATGAATCTCAGAGTTTGTTGCAGAAATCAAATTCAGAAAGCACACACAAGTAACTGATTCATCAAGATCCATTAACTTCTCTTTATACATAATATAACACATGCAGTAAATATACAATACCAACAGCAGAGGAGAGAAGAGTTTTCAATTTTCAATTCAGAGAGCAGATAGACTAGTTTTGTTCCTTTTTGCACAGACTCAGCTACAGAGCCACACCCAGGCTCCTTCCAGTTTCAGTTTCTAAACAGTCCTCATTGGCTGACTTAGTTACTATGCCTATTCATTGACTGATCTTGTTACCATGTCTCTGCCAGTCATGATTTCTCTGACAAAGAACATCTTTTGCACACACCTATGGAGCCTTTCCAATCCACACAGAAACTCTCCTGCATCCCCCATGTACCATTTCTAATGTGAACCCTTACATATTCTTTGCTCCTTCCCTCCGAGAACAGCAATTTAACTGATTGGTGGCCTTGGAGTTGAACTTTTTACTGGCTTCCCCATTCACTTTCTCCCACAAAGTATGTGGAGAAGTCATCATAAATTCAAGGGAGGAAAGAAGGAAGATTTCTGATGCTCTCTGCTAGCTTCTCACAAGAAAACACAAACAAACAAACAAACAATGGGAAAGCCAGTAGGAAATTGGAAGTCACTCTCAATCCCACTTCATTTTTGCCCACCCACCGTGAATCTGCTTCTCTGTTTAGCTAAGGAAATATTTCTGAAATGTTGACCCAAAGGGCATGACTTGTCCATAAGTAGCGGTGCATAAAAGTTGTGAATCATAATCAAGACTATTTATATTACCTACCAAGTGAATCTTAATGTATTACTTTTCCAGTTGCCAAAATCATAAATTGTTCTTACACATTTCCTGCTGACATCTCTGTTGCAGCTAAGGACTCTTGATGATCTGATGAATGCTTTAGCAGATTTGAAACCCAGTGGTGCGTGTTCAGCTCAGCCATAAGGAGACTAAAAAATTACTCTGATAGAATATTTGCTTCTCATAACCTATATCAGTTAAAGCTGTTCTTTTATTTTTAAAGGAATACAATTGGAAGCTTTTTATTGTTTTGATTAATTACAAACCGTCATTTGTTTGTGATTTACTTTAATAAGTAAGCCTTTAGAGGGGATTATATTTTACTATTTTGAAAAAAAAAATGATACTTTGGAGCAAAGGATGTCATTGTCTAGAGGGTATGTTAGTAAATTCAGATTTGCTGAATATTGAGAAAGATAAATGCCTAAACTAGTTTTTTCCCTTCAATTTTGGAACCCCGCTGAGTATCCATAAAGCGAAAAATGTTGAGAACATTGTTTTAGGCATTCAATTTAATTCAATGGTTCTGTTCTCAAATAAATAGGTACACATTTTCAAAGTCAGCCTGTAAAAATAGATATTCTGTTTATAACAGGGGTGAAATCTACTTACCTTCCTTACCGGTTCAGAAGCATGCACATCATGTGCGTGCACACACCTTCTGAACATGCGCAAAACCTTCTGCGCATGTGCAGAAGGTTAAAAAACATTACTTCCTGGTTAAAACCAGGAAGTAATGACACCCGGGCAGCGATGACCAAACCACAGAGAAAAATTGCTACCGGATCGGGCGGTCCGGTCCGATCCGGGAGCATTTCACCCCTGGTTTGTAAAATAGATATTAGTTTTTCCAAAATACTTTTTTTTTCCAGAATTTTTAATGAAATATAATTCTGTGGAAGTGTTTGGTGTTATTGCATTATCATCCTTTAACTCACCATGACAAGATAAGCCAAACCAAGTTCTCTTTAAGTGCTTGAAAGTTGTTATTCCAGGCAGTTTCTTCTAAAATAATGAGCATTACCTAGAAAAAAAAATGTTATTACCATCTTTAGCAGTAGTAATAATAGTAGTAGAAGTAGTATGCATTAATTATTGTTCATTGGTTAGGTTTGTTCCATCTCTTATTTATTCTATATAGATATCGATATATAGATATATATTGGCTGGAAACTATAAACATTTTTCATCATCATTTTAGCCATTGTCCATCCACTGCAGGATGAAGGCCTGCATGCTTCCAACCAATATAGTCCTGAGTTTTCTTTTGCCAGTTGGGCGTGCAATACTTACTGATGTCATTGGTCCATCTTGTTTTAGGTTTCTTTAGTGGATGCTTTTTATCAAGTGGGATCCATCTATGACTTTCTTGGTCCACCTGCCATCTGTTCTTCTTGCTATATTTGATTACGTACAGTGGTGGGTTGCTACTGGTTCACTCCGGTTCAGGAGAACCGATAGCGGCAGCGGTGGGAAGCTCCGCCCATGCACCGGATGCTTCTGTGCAGAAGCAGCGTGTATGCAAGCGTGCACACACCCACGAGCAAACCGGTAGTGATGGGTTTTGAAACCAGCCCAGTATATAAAAGGGATGAATAAATAAAACATAAACAAATATATCATAAATATCTTTTCTAAACTGGAATTTGGGGGCAAAAGCATAGCTGATGGGCATTTAGTAGGAAAATTGTTCAAATTAATTCCTACAGCCTTATTTTTTTTCAGGCTCTCCCACCCACCCCTACCCCCGCTTTCTATCTCTCTCTTTCTTCCCAAACAGCAAGGAAAATAATATGTTCTTCCAAGTGGCTGAACAATTTCTTATATAGAAATTAGGAAGACTGCAGATTGATTTAATCCTTATTTTAGGCAGAAATCAGCAAAATTTTGCATTAAACGTTTGGCACGAAAAGGATGCAATATTTTCTCCTCTCCCTCCCCCCTCCTTTCTCTCTCTCACAACACACTGTAGGACTTCCCAACACTGTACTACCATGAGGGTCCAAAATGATAAATAAATGTATATGTGTGTCTTCCCCCACCCATAATACTATTGAGATCCTGCTCACTGGTACAATGGGCTAACTATGAGTTAAGCTTCTAATCCCATTTTTTCACTCACTTTCTGCACAAAAAGCCTATCAGAACTTGGTCCCATTGACAGCCTGTGTCAGTGTTCCAGAAAAAAACCCAACTCCAAGTAAAAACTCTGAAGCAAGCATTTTTCAAAGTTCTATTTACTAGAATAGGTAAACTGGCACATCTGGGAAAACCTGAATCTGAGAGGTCCGGGTTTTCCCTCAGTAAACCATTCCCTCACTCCTCAGTCGATCACATGCTCCAATCACCATCCATTCCATCTCGAGACAGCACTCTGATCACTCCTTCTCCAGATGCAAGATCATCTGACCTTGGCCGACAGGAAGAATGCTACTATGACTAAAGAAATCCCTTCTACTAAATCCCCCCTCCTACTTTCCCACACATAAGAAGGTGGCAGCATGGAAGCTTCCGGCCTAATATGGCTTCCAAAGCTGACAGCCTGCCCAAGCAGACTGGAAAGGTTTGGCAGCCATCCACCTTCAAGTGGACAGACTATCAGTTTTCCCAGGGTTTATTTCTACATGCTGGCTCATTGTCAGAATGTGTATACAAAAACTGGAAAGCTGTAGAGAACATCACAACTCCCATACTTATTGCTCCTTTCTGGGAAGATCGCACCAAAGCCAGCGGCTGTAGTAAAATCAAGGCACACCAGAAGATGAAATAAAAGAAAATTAGAGGCCCAAATTTAAATGGAGAGTCTGGTATACAGGCAAGAAAGGAGAAGAGCAATCGCCAATTGCAAAGAGGCATTCTGAATAATTCTTGTTCTTCAGCGTGTTTAACAATTCTAACCTCTCTCCAGGGGTGGGCTGCTGAGGGTTCACAGGGGTTTGGGAGACCCTCTAGCTAAGATTCTGTGCAGTTCGGAGAACCCCTAAATTCTATTCCTCACTAGTCCCGCCAACCTCACCCTGCCCCTCCCAGGAGTCCCCCCGTGGCCCGTTTTGGATGCAGGTAAGTGGAGGGTGCATGCAGAAGATCAGGAGGGTGAAAAACGGGCCTACCAGAAGTTTGGGAAGGCCAGAAATGGGCCCATTTCCGGCCTCCAGAGCCTGGGGAGGCCATTTTCGCCCTCCTGAAGGCTCGAGGAAAGCCTCTGGAGCCTGGGGAAAGCAAAAATGCTCCCCCTGCTATGGTGTAGGAGGCTGACTAGGCCATGCCCATCATGGCCATGCCCACCCAGCAACCAAGCAGAGAACCCCTTGCTAAAATTTTTGAAGCCCACACCTGCCTCTATCCACCCTTGCAAGAGATATTGTTACCTTGTGCAAGAGAGCATAAGCACCTCTCTCCATCTTGCTGCTCTCTGTTGCAAGGATTGTGGATCTTGGAAAGGAAGGATGTGTGTGAAGAAAACACAGAAGTTGTCATGGTTTCTCTGCAGGTTGTCCTTCCACCTCTATTTGTCCAATGTTCCACATTCCACTAGACCCACTACCCTTCTTCCCTCCTTTTACATTCCTTACATGTCTTCCTTTCTCCTATTCCCAAAATTGCAAATCTGTCCAGCACTGCAAGCACCTTTAAGGGAAAAAAATAAGCATACTATTAAAAACATGTCCAGAAATATTTCACAAGAAGAGTCCTCCACTCACAACAAAATACCTTATGCCACCGGACTTGAAATTTTGGGCTTAGAAAATGTAGAACTATGCTGCCTTCGGCATGATCTAAGCATAGCTCATAAAGTCATCTGCTACAATGTCCTACCTGTCAATGACTACTTCAGCTTCAACCACAACAATACATGAGCACACAATAGATACAAACTTAAAGTGAACCGCTCCAAACTCGATTGCAGAAAATATGACTTCAGCAACAGAGTGGTCAATGCCTGGAATGCACTACCTGACTGTGTGGTTTCATCCCAAAACCCCAAAAATTTTAACCGTAGACTGGCTACTGTTGACCTCATCCCATTCCTAAGAGGTCTGTAAGGGGCGTGCATAAGAGCACCAGCGTGCCTACCGTCCCTGTCCTAATGTTCCCTTTATTTGTAATCATTTTATGTATTCAATTCATGCATATATATATATATATATATATATATATATATATATATATATATATATATATTATCTAATACGTACCCAATGAATGAATGAATGAATGAATGAATGAATGAATGAACGAATATGAAAAATGGTTTCTGTTTTATTTAGTAAAAGAGCCCAAAGATCTAATGAATGTTTCTATCACAAGAAGATTGAGGTATTTTTAACTGAAAAGTAAACTTTAAAAACTTGTCCTTCGTCAGAATTTAATGTTATAATGGACCATGTTGCTGAGTAAGGTTTTAAGATATCCTGGCCAGGAAAAGATATAGCATGTAAAAAATTATGCCTACTTCATAATGTGCAATCCTCAAATGCGTACTAGAATCCCTAACTATCTACAAAAAGTGCAGTATGAGTGGCTACCACTTATAAAAAGAGAAGGAAGATGTAAATCCAGCTAACGTTAAAATAAATAAATAAAAGAATTGCCACGCAAGGTGGAGATGTACTGTAAGCCTATTCCCAATATAATAACTTTTATGAAATTTTGTTTTGAGAAAAGAGCTGATAGTGTGGGATAAATTTAATGAAGAACCATTTTTTCTACTTTCCTTTTTTTCTTCGTCCGTAATATAGGACACTTAAACAAATTATCTGTCACTGCAATGTATTCTTTACCAGTGTCCCCAATTTTACTGCTGCTTAAAAATTAGAGCAAGAGTGCCACCGGCAAGGCTAGCAAAGATGTTTAAAAACATGTCCACCAGATGTTGGAAATGCAACCAGACACCACGCTCTTGCTACCATATTTTATTTTTATTTATTTATTTTTCATATTTGTATACCGCCCTACTCCCGAAGGACTCAGGGCGGTGAACAGCCATAATAAATACAAATACATATAGAAGTTAAAAACTATTAAGAAACAGATTAAATAATTTAGGCTCAAAGATTAAAAACATCCAAATTTATCTAAAGAGGTTTAAAACCCAATTTAAAAGCCAGTTTAAAAGCCAATTAAAAAGGGAGAGTTAGGCCAGACCAGCTTGTTGGAATAGAAATGTTTTCAGGGCATGGCGGAATATGCGTAAGTCTTGGATGTTTCGTAACTCCGGGGGAAGCCCGTTCCAGATGGTAGGTGCCCCCACAGAAAAGGCTCTCCCCCTGGGGGCCGTCAGTCGACATTGTTTGGCCGACGGCACCCTGAGGAGTCCCTCCCTATGGGAGCGAACTGGTTGGTGAGAGGCTATTGGTGGCAGGAGGCGGTCTCGTAAGTACCCTGGTCCTGAGCCATGGAGCGCTCTAAAGATAGTAACCAAAACCTTGAAGCGCACCCGGAAGACCACTGTGGTGGACATGCTCAAAAACAGGAAAATAATGGACAAAAATACATACATGGTTAGAGAAGATGTTAAAAGCAACATATAGATTTAAAGCCAGAAATATTTTTGTTAGGCATTTTACCAGAAAAAAATATGATAAAGGAAATGTATATTCTATATTACATGTCTTGACAGCAGCGAGAATTTGCACAACACTGGAAAAATGAGGGAACACCTACAGAAGAAAACATAATTTAAAAAAATACTAGATTGTGCAGAAATGGATAGGTTGACCTTAAAGATAAAGGATAAAGAAGATACAAAATACTTTTTTTTAACATGGGATTTGTTTTATCAATGATTAGACAATAGAGATAGAAATTAGAAATTGTATAGGTAAATTGACTCAGATAATACACTGTTTACTAAGCACTTATATATGTTAAAAAAAATGTATGACTAAAATAAATATTAAAAAATTAGAGCAAGAGAAAGTGATTCATGTTATAGTTCTGGTTGGTGTGAAGGCAGTTGTGATCTCAGGATACAGTCAAAACAGTCAAGAAGGATCTCATGATGATGTGATGAAAACTGTGTTAGGTATATCATGATGTGTTTTCCAAAGTTTTATGATTTTGAAAGGTCTCTATGTATGTATCAGTGGTGGGATTCAAAGTCTTTTTTACTACCGGTTCTGTGGGCGTGGCTTTGTGGGCATGACATGGCTTGGTGGGTGTGGCTTTGTGGGCGTGGCTTTGTGGGCGTGGCAGGGGAAGGATACTGTAAAATCTCCATTCCCTCCCCCACTCCAGGGGAAGGTTACTGCAAAATCCCCATTTCTTCCTGATCAGCTGGGACTTGGAAGGCAGAGAATAGATGGGGGGGGGGGGCAGTCAGAGGTGGTATTTACTGGTTCTCCGAACTACTCAAAATTTCCATTACCGGTTTTCCAGAACTGGTCAGAACCTGCTGAATACCACTTCTGGTACGTATTTTGTTGATTTGGCTTCCTCAGACTTGTATCAGACTTGAATTTCTGTAAATCTTATGTACACAATAAAAAGGTTCATTTGTTCCCATTGCACTGACATACTATAGCCATTACTATAAGCTACTCTAGTAGTAGTACAGGTAGTCCTTAATATACAACAGTTCATTTAGTGACCGTTTGAAGTTACAACAACACTGAAAAAAGTGACTTATGACCGTTTTTCACACTTGCGACCATTTCAGCATCCCCAGGGTCACGTGATCAAAATCCAGCTGCTTGGCAACTGACTCATATTTATGACAGTTGCAGTGTCCCAGGGTCATGTACTCATCTTTTGCAACCTTCTGACAAGCCAAGTCAATCGGGAAGCCAGATTCATCTCACAACCGTGTTACTAACTTAAGCACTGCAGTGAATCACTTAACAACTCTGGCAAGAAAAGTCATAAAAGTGGCAAACAAGTGTCTCATTTAACAACAGAAATTTTGGGCTCAATTGTGGTCGTACATCGAGGACTACCTGTAATAGTAACCTTCCTAGAATAGAATAGAATAGAATAGAATAGAATAGAATAGAATAGAATAGAATTCTTTATTGGCCAAGTGTGATTGGACACACAAGGAATTTGTCTTTGGTGCATATGCTCTCAGTGTACATAAAAAGACAAGATACATTCATCAAGAATCATAAGTACAACACTTAATGATAGTCATAGGGTACAAATAAGCAATCAAATCATGCTAGGAAACAATCAATATCAATATAAATCGTAAGGATACCAGAAACAAAGTTATAGTCATGCAGTCATAAGTGGGAGGAGATGGGTGATAGGAATGATGAGAAGACTAATAATAATAGCAATGCAGACTTAGTGAATAGTTTGACAGTGCTGAGGGAATTATTTGTTTAGCAGAGTGATGGCGTTCGGGAAAAAACTGTTCTTGTGTCTAGTTGTTTTGGTGTGCAGTATTCTATAGTGTCATTTTGAGGGTAGGAGTTGAAACAATTTATGTCCCGGATGTGAGGGGTCTGTAAATATTTTCACAGCCCTCTCTAAGTTATACTATAGGCTACTCTAGTCGTAGTTGTCTTCCTTCAGTATCCAAGGAATACGTTGGGCACCAAAAAGTTATCAATCCATCTGGATGCCAAAGAAAATATCAAATGTATGAAATCTTTATATCAGGAATCATTCTTACCAACTTACATAACTAAGACGCAACACACTAATATAAATGGATTCATCCATAGTGGGAATTAAGGATGGCCTTGAAGTAAAAAGGGAATATCTATTGTCAAGACAAAAATCAGAGAAATGAGGCTTGATCCAAGAACAAGAAAATGGTTTAGAAAATTGCCAGAGACACCCTCCCCCAATTTGATAAAAGAGGGAGGAAAAGAAGCTCATTCAGACTTAACAGAATAACAGAGTTGGAAGGGACCTTGGAGGTCTTCTACTCCAACTCCCTGCTCAAGAAGGAGACTTGCAAGATTTTGTTCCTATTTATATAACTGTTCTAATAAAAATAGATTTAAGTCTACTTTATCAGGCTAACACCATTCTTGCAAGTCCGAATGTGCTTCCCTTTCTCTCTCTTTCAGCTTCAAGTGAATTAAGGCAGGGGAGGGAGATCAAGTCTCAATTATCTGATTGTCCTATTGGGACTGGATCTTCTCCCTTTCCATCAAGATCATACTCACTACACCACCTCATGACTCAAGCAATCTTAGTACAGATCAATATTTTTCAAGAGAAGGTGAAGGGAAACTGGAATGGATTTTTAACCCTTAACCACAGGCGTATTATTTCGGCTATGCTATTACAAACATGAGGTCATAATGACCTCAGTAGCAAAAAGACATTTGATGTTTTCATGGTTGGATCTAAAAATCGATGTATAGAGCAGTAAACCAAAAAATGTATTGATCTCTATCAAATCCACATCATGCAGGTCACTTTTTGTTTCTCCATCCTTGAACTTCAATCTTTCTTCTCTAATTTTTACATTGGTCCACTGAATGATGGAACTAATAATTTCTTTATAAAATAATAATTTCCAAATCTCTAGGGGAGTAGGTGAATTTCCGAGATTTCTAGCTGCTGGCCGCAATCCAGGTAATTGCACAACAATATGGTGATTAGCGGTTCTGGATCTATCGCTTCCAAAAAGTGCAGAAGACCATTTGAATTTGTTCTTGCCATATAAATTATTGCACAACATAGATTGTACCTGGTCATCAATTTCATTGGGAGCTTCATCATCATTGATGTCAGAAGCGGCAGCAGCAGCTTCCTCATCATACAAAATTTTCATCACAATCCGATTCCACTTTACTCAATCACTCTCTGCTTCTCCATACCATTTTAGAACAGTTTCTTTGAAATCTGGATCACCAAATCACACTCTTTTTGGCAGAAAACCTGGCCCTGACATTATTAAAAAAAAAATACGTTAACAAAGATCTGCGGTCAAAATGACCAAAACTCAAATTCAAATGCCGCTACAGAAAACACCAAATAACTGACTCAAGTGTGATGTTGCATACATTCTTATTGGTGGGAAAACAAAAGCTATTTGCAACCAGAATGGTCTATTTCTAAAACTAGGGGTGTTCCGAACATTTTGGAAAACTGTTGTGGTCACTATGACCACAGGTCTATGGTTATGGGTTAAAATAGTTCCTCATGGTAAACAACAACCAAAAATCTCCCACCAGATTAAAATAAGATAGCCCAATCAATAAAATAGGTAGAAAACTTTGGTTAATCAGTCGATAAATCACATACACCTGCCAGAAGTTATTCTTCCTGCCCTAGTTTCTTTCTCAAAGTCTCTCATCCCACTTGAACTTAGAGAAGTCTATCATCTGCCCTCACTATCTCAGTATTCCTTAGACCAGCCAGGGCTTCAATTACTTACAGAAAGAATTTGGAAGTTCTAAGTACTAGGAACCCTTTGGAAACATCAGATCTCTGGACAGGACTATATAGTGGACAGTCTTTCATTATAACAGAAATTGGTGCTAGCTTCCCATTTATAACTGAGGATCATTTGTTTCTAATAATAAATGTTTCCCATCCCCAATTAACTGCCCTTGAACAGAAACCAAAGTTAGTATGTATTCTGCTTTATGTGGGGCCAAATATTAACTGAAACAGATCAAGGGAGTATCTTTGACAGTGCAAGCTCAATGTTGTTGAGGACTTCAAGTATCTATCCTACTATCTCATGAAGAATAATGTCTAATCACCCAAGTTAAAGAACATTCCCTGTACTGTTTTAGGTACCCAAACTCAGCAACAGGCATTGAACACTGATATAGTAACAATAGAACTTATAATTAGCAAAGCAGAATTTTAACATAAACTTTCATTGTAGTTTATTCTGATTATTCATGAACACTGAACAAGGAACATCATCATACATGATGATGATGTTGGTGGTAGTGATGATGATGATTTTCTAGCTTTTTAATAGCTTCAATATCAGTCCCAATTAGCACTGGGCCAAAGAGTATTTGGACAAAATTGTTCCAGCAATCTGAGAATTGTCTTTTATCTCCAATATTGGTAAGTCTATAATATATTTCTCTCTCTTTTTATCTTATCATGAATAATCAAAATTCCCTGATTTAATTTTGAATATTCCAAAAATTAATTTTGAAATCGATGTTTCCCTTTAAAAAAACTTTTTATACAAAAATAGTCCATGAAATGTAATACCCTGTTTCCCCAAAAATAAGACATCCCTGATAATAAGCCCAATTGGGCTTTTGAGTGCATGCGCTAAAATAAGCCTCTCCCTGAAAATTAGCCCTCCCCAAAAATATTTAAACTCAGAGCTGGAAATCTGGTAAGATGGCAAGAGAAACCCCATCTTGCTCTACACACCCAAAAATAATAAGACCTCCCCGAAAATAAGGCCAAGTGCTTATTTTGGGATTCAAAAAAATATAAGACAGGGTCTTATTTTTGGGAAAACACAGGTAGCAAAACATATACAGTATGGATCATGTATTTTAAATAATCATAGTCATGACAGTCCAGAAACTTCTGACATAAGAAAGTTCTTCTTTAAAGTGAACAGTGGTGTGGATTTATCTTGTTCTACTAATACTTGACCTTGGAAGCAATATATTCTGAATGCATGAAATGAAATTCTAATGCTCCATGACCTCTTTTGTATTTACTGAGTAAGCAAACTAAAAATAGTGAAAGACAAAGCCAGTTTATTGCACACAATATTTATGAACTTCTATTTTGTCAGTCATTTATTTTCCTAGGAGTATATGACACTACATGCATCTTGTTTATATCTCGGATCTACTAAACATATTTTTCAGAGTATAAGACGCACCGGAGTATAAGACACACCTTAGTTTTTGGGGAGGAAAATAAGAAAAAAAACTGATTGGCAGGTGGATCGGCCTCCCGGAATACCCCCAATCAGCTGTTCCCAAAGGTGAATTTTAGCAACAGGTTCCTTGGTTGTGAGCTCTGTGTCTTGCTTTTTTTTTTTTTTCTGCCTCTGAAACTTATGAAAACTTCTGTTTCAGAAAAAAAAACTTTTTTTCCTGCTTCTGAAAGCCTCCAAAATAGAGCTTCAGAAAAAAAGTCTCTGAAGCTCTGTTTGGGGGCTTTTTTTCTGAAGCTCTGTTTGGGGGCTTTTCTGAAGCTTCGTTTCTGATGTTTTTTTCAGCCTCTGAAACCTCCGTTTGAGAAGCTGGGCGGGGCTACATTAGGAGTATTAAATGCACCCAGATTTTCACCCTTTTTTTGGGGGGAAAAGAGTGCATCTTATACTCCGAAAAATACGGTAGGTTTTTTCATATTATTTGTGTGTGTGTGTGTGTGTGCATGTCCAATTGCCTCTTAATGTTGCTTTCATTGATCTTTCCATTATTGTTTATAATTTAATTTCACTGTGTGTGAGCTATAAATTGATTAGTAGTTATGCAACGTTCAAAACTGCTTATTTGACAGCATAAATATACATATTTGTGTAATGCATTATTGCTGTCAGTACAGATTTTTTTAAAAAAAATTGTACCGGTTTATATATTTTTAATTGTATTTTAATATTTGTATTTGATGTTTTTACTTGGCTGTTCACCGCCCTGAGTCCTCAGGGAGAAGGGCGGTATACAAATTCAAAATAAAATAAAATAAAATAAAATAAATCTCAAACTTGATTTTGAATTTAAAATTCAAGCGGTTGGATGCCACAAGAACTCAGCATTCAAATGCCTCTGTTTAAAAACTATTTTGCAATTCATACCTTTTAAAAACACTTTTGATCTTTAAAAAAATGTAACCATAAAGAAGTATTAGTTTTACTGTAGCACTGAGTAAATCTTCTTAGAGCATACTGTGCAAACTGAGATTAGTGCTATAGAATTGGGATTTCACAGTACAACTACATGACAATTCTCGCACAATGTATCAGGTGAGTTTCTCTGGCAGCGGAAGAAAACTCTATACTCTTTACATTCCGCAGGCAAAGGTCGGATTTCATGGGCCCATTTTCAATAGTCAAGTACATTAGGCAGTACAGTATTTTCTTTTCTTCTTATGCTGAGTTACAATTGAGGCAATCTGAGGAAAAAAAAATGAGACTAAAAAAAAGCAATGGCGACTTTTGCATTTCTAAATGCAACTTGATCATCAAAGAAAAAACGGACAAAGAAAATGGATATAGTGCAATATTGACACCTATTGGCTTTTGCTAAGAATCTGGCCTTGCTATGCATGAGAGCAGCTGGCTAAACAGCTGAGACATGAATCAGGGCCAAACTAGATTGAAAGCATAACCTGTGATTAGAATACAAGTGGCAGATGGCCAGGGTGACATGTGGAGCTATGAACAGGTTACCTTTCTTTCTTCTGCCTCCAGTGAGTTAACAGAAATGAAGGAACAAGTAAAAGTAGAGACAGGAACCAAGAAATCAGCTACGGTCCCTAACAAAGAGAAAATAAATGAACTAAAATGGCCTAGAAGAGATCTCTTTGTATCAGAGGAATGTCATATTTCAATGCATCATATCATCTAGAAACTAGATAACAATAGCAATAGCACTTAGACTTACATACCACTTTACAGTGCTTTACAGCCTTCTCTAAGTGGTTTACAGAGTCAACATATTGCCCCCAACAATTTGGCTCCTCATTTTACCCATCTCGGAAGGATGGAAGGATGAGTCAACCTTGAGCCTGGTGGGATTTGAACTGCCAAATTGCAAGCAGCTGGTAGTCAGCAGAAATAGCCTGCGGTACTGCACTCTAACCACCGCGCCACCAAGGCTCTTATGAGATTATTGATGTTTTAATTAGAGCAGGGGTGACAAACTCGTGGACCGCGGCTGGATGCGTCATGTGCTGACCACGCCCACCCCCAGTTTAGCGAAGGGGAAAAAAATTGTGCTACATCATGTGACGATATGTTGTTGTGAGTTTGACAGCCCTGGATTAGAGGCTAGCAGACGATAACTAGATATTACCTCTGGTAACAACATTATGAGTTTAAAAGAAAGTTTTTTAAAAAGGTGCTAACAGGTAATCCTGGAGAAATTATATCCAGTGACTCAGGAAGACACGGAAGCAAAAGAATTACAAGTTACAAGCGGTATACAAATTAAATAAATAAATAATAAATAAATACAAGTTGAAACACTGTATCCATGTATTTAAAGTGGGACGCTAAGAAAGGCTGTTTAAAGAAAAATTGATGTCTTTGAACTGTGCTGCTGGCATATATTATTGTGCATAACATGGACAGCCAGAGTAAGTAACAGAGAGGTGTTAGACCGTATAAAAACAGACGCATCACTAGAAGTTAAAATTATAAGACTACACTTGATCTAATTTGGCCATATCATATGTGCAAATTCATTGGAAAAGGCAGTGGTGCTGGGAATGGTTAGTGGAACAAGAAGATGGGGCCACCAAAGCTAGATAGCATTGAAACTGATACAAAGAGGAACATCCAACAACTGAAAGAAGCTGTGCTTGATAGGGCAGCATGGAAAGCACTTGCCTATAAAGTCACCAAGAATCAGACCCAGACTACATGGTTAAAACAGCAGCAAGAACAATTCATGTATTTGGCATGAGAGAGGTTTAGGGTTAATACATTCTGTTATGTCACTGCAGGTTGTGTCATCAGGCTGACTTGGTCTGATGTTAAAAAAAATATATAAGCAGAATGACATCTAGCTAAAATCTTGCCATCTTTTAAACTACTAGACAATCCCAGGTGTATTGGAAAGGTGGGTAGGCAAGTAGACAGGCAAACAAAGGTATTTACATATACATTCCAGAAAAAAACAGTAGCAAGCTACATCCATACAGTTGTCAAGAAAACCACATGTAGATATTCATGTTGCCCAGTGGTGGGCACCAGTTCTGTGGGCGTGGCTTGGTGGGTGTGGCGTGGCTTGGTGGGCATGGCTTAGTGGGCAAGGCAGGAAGGATACTGCAAAATCTCCATTCCCTCCCCACTCCTGGGGAAAGGATACTGCAAAATCTCCATTCCCACCCCACACCAGGGGAAGGATACTGCAAAATCCCCATTCCCTCCCCACTCCTGGGGGAAGGATACTGCAAAATCTCCATTCCCAGCCCACTCTAAGGCCAGCTAGAGGTGGTATTTGCCGGTTCTCCAAACTACTCAAAATTTCCACTACTGGTTCTCCAGAACCTGTCAGAACCTGCTGAATAGCACCCCTGATGTTGCCCCCATGAGTCAACTTCCATTTAAAGAGAAATTTAGCTTATAGCAGAAGCCAAAACCAAACCAACCTTGACAGATATTAAAAATCTAAATCAGACCAGATCTACTTAGTACTTGGATGAGAGATAACCAGGAAATCCCAGGGATTTTGATTAATCTGTAAAGTCAAAAACATCCTCAAAGGAAACAATAGCAAAACAATTCTCTACTGTTACAGAAAACAATACTTCACACGGTCATCAGAAATCGAACTTGACTTCTCTATAATGATGTCATTCCTAGTATATCTCTGTGTCTTTATTTTGTGTTGCTTTGGGGATTTTCATTTGTTTGTTCTGCTTCAGAAAAATTGGGAAATGTGCGGTTGAGTTCGGAGAATTCTGGCCAGAGGAGTTTAAGGGATGCACGCAAGCTCAATTTGCTTCAACGATATATAAGCCAATAATTTGTATATTATAATTTTAGTAGGATTTCTTGAATTATGTTTTCTTTAGCCAACCTACATGAAAAGTTTTGTATGATTCCAATCCATCCTGATCCCCCAATAAAGCTAAAACATTTTTTGAAAGTGATCAGATGAACTACCGTTTTGGTTTAATTTACAAGCCAAAAGTTAAAACTTTACGATGGCTTAAATATATACCAAGAGTCAGATTGCTGTAGTGGTTAAGACATCAGGCTAGAAACTAGGAGACCATGAGTTCTAGTTCCTCCTTGGCTTTGAAATCAGCTTGATGATCTTGGGCCAGTCACTATCCCTTAGCTCTAAGAAGAAAGCAATGGTAAAGCACTTCTGAAAAATCTTGCAAAGAAAACTTCAGGGACTTGTCCAGACAGTTTCTTAAAATTGGGCATGATTAAATGGAAGAGGGACAAAAAAGATACCACACATACTTTTTACTGACATACTTTTTTAAAAATATATCCTTCTATTTCTTTTGGAATAGTGGAAGTATATAGGAGTCATAATCTAACTCAGATCCAAGGAGTAAATTTTTCATTTGTTTCCCTAAAGTTAGTGTCAACTCGCAAAGCATCCCTGGCCTGCTCTCGAGTTGCCATAGGCCAGTGGGGGATGGGGGGTGGGAAACTGGCGAAACTGCACAGCAGCCAAAAACAGTTGCACATTGCACACTTATCTCCCTCGAGGCTGTATCCCAGGGATACCTTCAGTAGTCGAAGGGAAGTGACCTATACCACCCATGAAATTACTCCATTGGCGAATGTTATTGATGACATAGCCTGGTGGGGAAGGGGGAAACAGGGTCATAATTGTAGCATAGATTACATAGGGTCAGAGCTGGCTTCACTTGGGAATGTGCCGACATGAAACTCCTAATAAATGACTGGATTTCTTTTGAAGCTTGGCTCAAGACTCATGATTTAATTAGGGCATCTGTCGGAACCCTGACAGTGAGAATCCCACAAGATTTTTTTATTATTATGTTAAGAAACAAAACTTCAACTTATGCCAATTTTTAAGAAAATAAAATGAGCTGCAAAAGAAAATAACTTTCTTTCATCAAAATCATCCTAATCAGGGTTATTCTTATACTAATGATATAATGATTTATGTGAATTTAAAATATGTGAAGCTAAATAGAGGAAGCACAATGCTTTAAAAAAAAAAAGGAGAACAACCCCCCAAAATAAGGATTTCCTCATTTTGTGGTAACATATCAGAAATCTGGAAGCAGTTATAAAGCTTGGAACAAATACTATTTTACCTGACCTCCTGAATAACAATTAAGCCCAGATCTGAAAACTGAGCAGCTATGCCTAATATATATGTCACTTTAAAAAAAAAAGCCACTGTGATATTACAGATATTTTCGGTAATGTTGACCCACATAAATTTATTAACTTCCTCAAGTAAGCATCTGCTTGCTTATGACACAATTCTAAAATGAGACCAGTCCAGTGTTTTCTGAACAGTCTGTAACAGTTATTTTTAAACATTCAGTAATGAAAGTTTTGTTTTCATGCTGTGGTATGTGACACTGTGACAAATTCATATCATTGCATAACCATTGATTGTCATCTAAACTCATATCATCTGGGTTAGCTGTTTGTCACTTTGAGGATTCTAAAATACGGACATCTCATTCTGATCCACTTAGATAGCTATGGCAAAGGGGGCATTTTTGCCCTCCCCAGGCTCCAGAGGCTTTCCTCGAGCCTCCAGGAGGGCAAAAACAGCCTTCCCAAGCTCCAGAGGCCCTCTGGAGGCCATAAATAGGCCCATTTCTGGCCTTCCTTAACTTCTGGTAGGTCTGTTTTTCACCTTCCCCGAACTTCATGCACATCCTGCACCCTGCACCCTGCAAAACAGGCTGCATGCGGACTCTTGGGAGAGGCAGGGCAGGGTGGGGTGGGGTAGGCGGGGCCAGTTAGGAGTGGGATTTGGGGGGGTTCTCCAAACTGCATAGAATCTTAGCTAGAGGTTTTATCGAATCCCTGTGAACCCCCAGCAGCCCATCCCTGAGGGCTGACCCCCACCCCTTGGGGCTGATAGATACCATAGGAATTCTGGTAGCCTCAGGTTGTCCAATTTATAATTTGAATGGAATTAAATGTATAAATTACTCTTAGTTGCTTTCAATTAACATAAAGGAGAAAATGCTGGATAGAAATATAAAAGAGGCCATTTCAGAAGGGATATTTTTTTATACAGGAAATATATAAGAGAAGTAATAAGATATGGTTTTTGCTATGTTTAAATTATTTTCCATCTAAAAGGGGGAAAGAGATATAATGACAGTGTGAGACAGGAAGGTGTTTCAGAGCAAGACTAGATAGAAATCATACAATACTATTTGTTACTATCTGAAGTATATAGTAGCACCAGATCTTTCTGGCCAAACAGACAAATGTTCAGATATTTAGTCTCCTGGTTCCTGCATTACCCTTGATCAAAGGGAATAATATAGGCACTAGCATACAAAATCTATGAGTTTAGTTCTTTTTACTGGCTTAATCATCATTATCATCATCATCATCATCATCATCATCATCATCATCATCATCATTCTCTCAGTAAACTCAGAAATTGAGTTTCATGTTTAATGAATAAAAGTTATTATTATTATTATTATTATTATTATTATTATTATTATTTAATCTTTAGTGAGATTCACAGCCTTTGAGGTTGGTTAATAGCTCAGCAGCTCGAGTCCTAACCAAGGACCTAGGAACTGTTAAGGTATCGTCGGAGGATGTAAGCTGTTTTGAGTAAAGTGGTTTTTTATAGAGTCAAAATGTTCAAGTCCGGTAAATTTAGAATTTCTAAATAGTGGGGTAGCCCTTTGGGTATTGCTCCAAGGGCTCCAATTACAATTGGGACAACACACAATTTCTTTTTCCACAGTCGCTCAACTTCAATTTGCAAGTCCCGGTACTTTGTGATCTTTTCTTGCTGCTTATCTTCAATCCGTGCATCACCAGGTATTGCAATGTCAATGAACCATACTTTTTTCTTTTCAACTATTGTTATGTCAGGTGTGTTGTGGACCAAGTGCCTGTCAGTCTGAATCCTAAAGTCCCACAAGATCTTGAGTTTCTCATTCTCTAAAACTTTCTCAACCTGATGTTCCCAGTGGTTTTTGCTGTACTCAAATCCAAACTTCTGGCACAATTTCCAGTGAATGATCTTAGCAACGCAGTCATGGCGTTGTAGGTAGTCAGTTTGTGAAATTTTGCTGCACCCACTGATCAGGTGGTCGACTGTCTCATCTTTCTCATTGCAGAGGCGGCATTTGTTGTTGATGGTAACATGTTGAATTTTTGCCTTCATGCAGTTTGTGGCTAGGGCTTATTCTTGAGCTGCCAAAATAAAGCTTTCTGTTTCTTTTTTCAGTACTCCTGATCTTAACCAGTTCCAAGTTAGTTTCTGGTCAGCTTTGCCTTCAATAGTTTTCAAGTATTGGCCATGCAGAGCTTTGCTTTTCCAATTTTCAGCTCGCTGTTCAATTACTTCTTTCTTATATTCTGCTTTTGTTTTAGTTGTCTTTTTAAAGACAACTCCTTTATGCCTCCTTTATTTACTTCCTTAATTATTGGTTCTTCACTTTTCTGGATGTAATCATTCAAGCTGCATTTTTCTTCTTCCACAGTCTGCTTTACTTGTAGGAGTCCTCGACCACCCTCTGCTCTTGGTAAATATAATCGGTCAACATCACTTTTAGGGTGCAAGGCATGATTCATTGTCATAAGCTTCCTTGTTTTTCTGTCCAAATTGTCTAACTCCATCTGGGTCTAGTCAATTATTCCTGCAGAGTATCGAATCACAGGTATAGCCGAGATATTTATGGCTTTTATGATGTTTCCTCCACTCAATTTGGACATTAATATCTTATGAATTCGCCGAATGTACTTGGCTGAAGTTAATTCCTTGACTTTATTATGATTAAGTCAGAGATTTCTAAAATCCCCAAGTACTTGTAGCCTTCTTCTGATTTTACTGCCTTTATCATTTCTTCATTCTCTAGTTCTATTTCATCCTCTTCTATGATCTTGCCTGCTTTGGTTGCTATTGTTGCACATTTGTCAATTCCAAACTGCATACCGATATCTTGGCTGAATTCTTTTGTGTTTTCAATTAATAAATTCAGTTCAGCTTTTGTTTTACCAAAGAGCTTCAAATCATCCATGTACATCAAGTGCGAGATTTTCAGTCCTTTTTTTGCAAGTTCGTATTCACACTTCATCTTCTTCAAAATGATTGTCAGTGATAGCATTGAGAGTATAAAAAGTAGGGGTGAAAGGGAATCACCCTGGAAAATGCCTCGTTTAATTTCAACTTCATCCAGTTCTTCTTCATTAGCCATAAGTTTCGTTTTCCAGAGGTTCATTGAAGATTCCATGAATTTTTGTATGTTGCTGCTGATGCCAAAGATTTCAAGGCATTTCTTGATCCAGCTATGGGGAACTGAATCAAACGCATAATAATAATAATAATAATAATAATAATAATAATAATAATAATAATAAATGATATTATTATATAATATATAATGCCAACTTTGCAACAACAAAGTCGAAACTGTTTCACATTTAATGTGTGAATGCGGCAAAATTGCACAAACTGATTACAAAGCTAGACACGACCGAGTTGCTAAATTAATCTACTGGTCATTATGTAAAAAATACGACTTTCCTGTATCCAAAAAGTCATGGGAACATAAAGTGGAAAAAGTTATAGAAAATGAGAAGGTGAAGATCTTGTGGGACTTTCGAATACAGATGGATCGTCACTTGGACACACAACACGCTAGATATCACAGTTGTTGAAAACCAAAATGTACAATTTATTGACATCGCTGTACCAGGAGACGCCAGAGTCAGAGAAAAAGAACTGGAAAAAATCGTGAAATGCTGTGACCTGGCCATTGAAACTACATGGCTATGGATGAAACATGTAACAGTGATACCCATTGTCATCAGAGCACTTGGTACCATGTCCAAGAATTTTATAAGATACATCAACAAATTGCAGCTTCCTGCAATAACATCAGCAGAACTGCAAAAAACTGCATTACTTGGAACATCCTACATCTTAAGAAGGTACTTGGTTGATACCTAGGATGCTGGCAGCAAACCGTATCAACCATTAGCACCAGTCAATGGTATTTGTGATGCATTTTTGAATTTTCAGTTGACTGAGTTTCATTTTTAATGAATAAAGTAAAAAATAATAATAATAACAACAATAACAACAATAATAAAGGCTCTTCTGCCTTTGAATTTTCCCAATTTACCTTTTAGGTATGTTCTACTTGGGAACTCAAACTCATCCTAGATCAGCTGTGTCCAACCGATAGCATGCAACCCTGCAGTCCCACAATGATAGAATAAAAATATTAAAAAGGGAAATTTGCTATTTACATACATTAAGTATATTATATTATATATTTCATATGCAGCTCAAGACAGTTCTTCTTCATTCATCACAGGCCAGGCAAGCCAAAATGTTGGATACCCCTGATCTAGATTATCTGATCCCCTATTGTGTGATTTTCCATCAAAGCACTGAGAGGCATTATGTGGTCTTTGCAGAATTCTCTGATCTTTGTTAAATGATATGCATATTTATTTAAATTCTTCAAATTTGGTAGAGAAGGCACAATATTTTGGTTTCAAATTATTATTTTTTTAATAGAAACCTAGCAAGGTTCTTCAGGAAATAGAAGTTAGCAAATATCAATAATAGGTCATTCATGCTATACAGTTTAGTAATCTAAAACTGACCTATACCTCCTCGTGCATCTAGGGAATGCACATTAATCTTATTTATGTCCTCTCTGGTTAATTTCATTTGCCTTTGACTCTTAAAATTATATTTTACTTGCTTTTTAGCAAGGACTGTATTAATTTTTATTTAGATGCATCATATAATTATATACCTAATTACTATAATTATACAGCTGTTACACTAACTGTCCATTTCATCCAGTGTGTAAACATTTAAAGTAGAAAATATTAAGAAAATAAGAAAAACTGCCTATTTTGTAAGTTCTTCTGCAGTTTTTACCATTCTTCTTCCGTTTAGGGAAAAGGCTTTAAATCCTTACTTTAATAGAGGGGTCATCTAAGAAAACTTACAATAGGTGTGTTTCTTTACAATGTCACCAGTCTTGTTGTTTTGTTGCAGGAAATCAATACTACTGCCTCTGTAAAAAAATTAGCTGGACATTAAACTAAGTTCCAGCTTCTAAGGCATTCATGGAAGGGCTTAATTTTACATGTTAGTAAACACTTCTTGGCTTTTTAGTCCATTTTATATTTCATACCTTTCAATAGATATTGATCTCTATAAATAATTGCAAAATGCATTATGCATTATGGAAAAAAGATCCAAACTTTATTCAAGAACAGATCTGGGCTAAAGCAAGTGGCTAAGAGGATAATTAGAACTGCAGAAAAAACAATTGCTACCAACCTGCCTTCCATTGAGGATCTGTATACTGCACAAGTCAAAAAGAAGGCTGTGAAAATATTTACAGACCCCTTGCATCCTGGACATAAATTGTTTCAACTCCTACCCTCAAAACGACGCTATAGAGCACTGCACACCAAGACAACTAGACACAAGAACAGTTTTTTCCCAAATGCCATCATTCTGCTAACCGAATAATTCCCTCAACACTGTCAAACTATTCACATTAGACTGCAATACTATTATTATTAATCTTCTCATTGTTCCTATCATCCATTTCCTCCAACTTACGACTATATGACTGTAACTTTGTTGCTTGTATCCTTACAATTTATATTGTTTCCTAGTATGATTTGATTGCTTATTTGTACCCTATGACTATCATTAAGTGTTGTATCTTATGATTCTTGATGAATCTTGTCTTTTTATGTACACTGAGAGCATACAGTATACACCAAAGACAAATTTCTTGTGTGTCCAATCACACTTGGCCAATAAAGAATTCTGTCTGTCTGTCTGTCTGTCTGTCTGTCTGTCTGTCTGTCTTGTCCTGTCCTGTCCTGTCCTGTCCTATCTATCTATCTATCTATCTATCTATCTATCTATCTATCTATCTATCTATCTATCTATCTATCTAATAAGAGACAGGAAGGGAGAGAAAGAAAGAAGGAAGGAGACATAGTTGCTCGCTGACCTAACTATTCTCTGATTAGTTCAGCACATCATATGCTATTATCTCTTGGAAGGAGTAGGTTGTAAAAGATGAAAGAAGCAATCATAGAAGAGTAACTGAATATATTAACTTTATTAAATAAGAAAATATGAATCGTGATGTTCCTCGCTGTTTCTTATAGCTTTTTGATTGGGATCTGCAATATATTGGGAAGATGCTATTGTTCCAAACAATAACATGGAAAATTATTTCTTCTCTCTTAACAACATTCTGGAAACTGAAATGGATTATATTTATTACAGCTCATACTTCTTATATTATATTAAATTAACAAGTGAACCTGTTACTGGCACTCCATCACACTAATATCATAATGTAAACGATATAACTTGGTTCCCAAGCTTATCTTTATTGCTCTTCCTCATTTCTCTGACACATAAAGCCTACATAATGCAATTTTAGTTTGCAAAGTAACTAGGAACCAGAATATTTTCTATTGATTTTTTTTTCAGCTAAAATAAGAAGAAATAAATTGCATGTTCTTGCGAAAGCTGAAGAAGAGGAAGAACACTGGGTGTCAACATCATGTTAAAACTCTAGTAGTTCTTATGTAAGAAGGATGTTAGGCTAAATCAACTGTTTAAATATAGCTGAGTAAGATAGATAGTAATTTCAGAAGAATAGGATGAAATTATCTAAAACTCATCAGAAATTAAATTAAATGGAAAGTGGACTGGATTGTAGTTTAGTGCATAAAACAATATTTAAACGAATATATTTTTTCCCAAAGAAATCCAGAGCAGATATTATGAAAAGTATGATAAGGCTACCCTCATTTCATCTATCTACATACTTATCTGTCTATTTTCTGTCATTTATCGTCTCAGCCCCACCGCCTGAAACTGCCCGAAAATGTGACGTATGGAGGCCAAAAACGGGGTTTTGGAGGCTGAAAATGCGACACATGGAGGCTGAAAACATAATGTGCGGAGGTGGCGATCAGCGGCAATGTTTTGTGGTGGTCCCCACAGCCTGGAACAGATCTAAAACAGAGCATTCAGAGGCCAAAAACACAATGTGCGGAGGCAAAAAATGTGAGACACAGAGGCCAAAAACACGAGGCACGGAGGCGGCGATGGTCTGTGGCAGTCCCCACAGCCTGGAAAAAGTCTAAAACAGTGTGCAGAGGCCAAAAATGGCTGAAGGGTGGAGGCTGGTGGGTGGATGGGGCTATATTCGGTGTATAAGACATACCCAAATTTTCATCCTCTTTTAGGAGGGGGGAAGTGCATTTTATACTCCGAAAAATACGGTAGTTGGTTTTTGAGACCAATGATATTAAGTCTTAATCCCGTGGTATAATTTGGGAGGGAGGTGCATGCAAACACAGTCAGTCCTCATTTAGCAACTAGATTGGTTAGTGATCACAAATGTGACAGTAATAATAATAAAAAAAAACATTTTCCAACCAGTGTGTATATTTGTTATCTAATTTCATATACCCGACAACTAGCATCCTAATCAATGTGAAACTGATTAAGATCTGGTCAATTTCAGGGACCAGCATCAATATGTCAGAGAGTTCAAGTCAACAAATTAAGGCTAGAGAGCTAAACTTGTTAATGTATGTTTAACATGTTTTTTAGAGATGTGGAGAAAAGCCGTTTATGAAGGAGAAGCTTGTCTCTCTCTGTGATCATCACAATTTTGCTTAATAACATTTTTTCTTAATGACAAATCCAATGGAAGGACTGGGGTTGCTAAATAGGAGCAGTTTATTGAAGTCTTATCCTATACCAGGGGTGTCAAACTCATGTCGTAATGGCGTCATCATGTGACTTTCTTCCCTTCGCTAAACTGGACATGGACGTGGCCAGCGTGTGATGCATCTGGCCCCCAGACCGCGACTTTGACAGCCCTGTCCTATACAGTCTGTGGAGAAAAAAATGTAGAAAAATCTTATAATCAACTGAAAGAAATTCAGCCCTCAGCCAATGTGCTTTACATTGCAGTCACAGCTTCTCTCTGTTCTAAATGCTTAACTAAATGACAGTCATGTGATATCATTAAAATGTGCTGATGAAAAGAAAGACCAGCTCAAAGCCAAATATAGCAGATAGCTAAGCCATAATGGCAGCCACCCATGATAAGACTGCTAATGTTTGAAGCAATATTCAGTCAGCTTCTCTTGATAAACCAAAAGTCTACAGATATTGTTACCAAAGGTCAAATTGGCAGCAATTTACATTTACAAAGGCCAATGATATGAACAACCAGTGAAATTTCTGTAAATTAATCTACAAAAGTTTTATATTCCGCACAGAACCAAGGACAAAGCCATTTAGCACTGGTCTTACTATCTTACTACTATCACTAGTCAGTTGTTATAGGTATCAGCAAAAGCTGATATTTGGGGATTTAAGTGAGATCTCAAAAAAGCAACCTATTGTATTATCTACCACAGTGTATAATAAGCCTATGTGTTTTAGATTGCTTTTGTACAATCTGAATTTTTCCATGCTAAAAGGCAGCAGTTTTAAGTTGTACTCTAATGTAAATTTGTCAAATTATATATTTAGGAGTTGATGTTTTCCATCTTTTAATTTACCGGTAATTCTTGTAGTTAGACTTCAGTTATTAACCATGTCTCTAACAGTCTTTAAGTGAATAGAGATTTTCTTGTGCTGGCTTGCTTTTCCTTTTCTTAAATCTTTGTGGAATCCACACAGCTGTTTTCCAGTTTTTTCTTTCTCCAGTTTTAGCAGCTTCCACCACTCTTAATATTTGACAAAGGATTAAGGAAATGACAAGATTGACTGCTCTTCCCTAGAAGATTTTCTTCTTCCTTAGTTTAATTTTGGTTAAATCTCCACTTCATTCCCAATAGCACTTTCCTTCCTTCAGTTCACCATTTATCCTCTTTCTCTGAGACTTGAACTTTATGATGTCCTTCTTTCCTCCCTCCCTCCCTCCCTTCCTTCCTGTCACCATGTTGATGGCTTCACAAACAGTATTCCTTCAGTAACCAACAGTTCTCCTGAACTGCTGTTCTCATTTCCCTTAATACTTTTCACCTCCTTCCTCTTTCTAAAAAGGTGATTACCTAGGTACTATCAGAATAGAGAAATCACAGAGTTCAAGCGGACCTTGGAGATCTTCTAGTTCAAACTCTTGCTCACACAGGAGACCCTATACCATTTCTGAGAAGTGGTTGTCTAGTCTCTTCGTGAAAGCCTTCAATGATGGAGCAACCACCATATTAGAAGGCAAGCTGTTCCACTGGTTAATTGTTCTCACTGTCAGTAAATTTCTCCTTGGTTCTAGGTTGCTTCTCTCCTTGATTAGTTTCCATCCATTGTTTCTTGTCCTGCCATCTGGTGCTTTGGAAAATAGGTTGATCTTCTCTTCTTTGTGACAGCCCCTCATATATTGGAAACTGCTATCATGTCACTCCTGATCCTTGTTTTCACAAGACTAGCCATATCCAATTCTTGCAAACATTCTTCATATGTTTTAGCCTCCAAACCCTAATAATCTTTGTTGCTCTTCTCTGCACTCTTTCCAGAGTCTCAACATCTTTTCTATAACCATGTGACCAAAGTTGGATGCATTACTCCAAGTGTGTGATCTTACTAAGGCTTTGTAAAATGGTAATAGTACTTCACATGATATGGATTCTATCCCTCTGTTAATGCAGCCAAGGATTGCATTGGCTTCTTTGATTGATACTGCATACCGTTTTCTCATATTAGATGATTGTCCACTAGGACTCCAAGATCCCTCTCTCGGTTACTGTTATTGAGCCAAGTTTCACCCAATCTGTAGCTGTAATTTTGGTTTTTCTTGCCTAAGTGTAAGACTTTACTTTTCTCTACACTGAATTTCATTTTAGGGCCCAGAGTTCAAGTTTGTCATGTTGTTCTGGGAAATGCTCATGCACAGCCAATGATCTTGGTGAGAGTCAAGCAGAAATTACCCTTTCACGTTATAACACCTAAGGTGAAAGCTGCTGTTCTATTTCCATCGCCAATGTTAAAACAAGCTTCTGAATATAAAATGGTGCCAACATATTCTACACCTTAATCATCGGGAAGATAATTAATTTGTAGAGCTTCCAAGTGTCTGGATTCAGCTTTCCAAAAGTGCCTTGAGCCTGTAAGAATTTGTCTATTTTAAGAGAATCATATCTTTTCCTGTGTAATGGTCTCTTGATCTTAGGACAAAAAATAAAATAAAAATAAATAAGAATTCCTGTCTGGTTTAAGGTATTGCAGACAGAGATTATAGTTGATGTCCTAAGCTCTTGAGAGCACATTCTGGAGATGCATTTTGAAGCATTATATGCTTTATAACTCTCTTAAGTACTACACTTGTACTATAACACTTTCTTTGCTTTTTTTCCCCAAGAAATCTGTCCATGTTAAATTATATAAATCTCTATGTAATTCCTAGTTAATGGCTTAGATAAACTTTTAGGCATACTTTATTCAGGCTGAATATATTTGGTCTCCGTTATAGAAAAGCAATACAGACTGTACTATCATGTAAGTCGTGTCTAGATTTATTGTTTTTGCAGTTCAGGAATAATACTACATAAAGTTGTTTATGACATGAATAAGTTTAGCCCCTCAATAAATAGGGAAGGCAATTATTACTTATTTTTAAAGAAAACTTCATGACTTTTTGCCTTAAAATAGCTAAAGATGGAACTAAGATCTAGAGTCTAATTGCCCACTTTTTCCAAAAGAAATAGTAATTAAAATAATGGTAAAAATACAGAAAAAAATTCATCTAGGGAAAGAATAATGCTAGTAAAAGTAACCAAAGACTTACTGTAAAAAAAAAAAAATTCTGATTTTAAGGAGTGGTCTCTTAATCTTCATGGTTAAGATTTTAGGCTGAGACCAAAGATTTGTCTCCTTGTTATTTTTAATGAGCTGAAAATACACAAATGCTAATTTCACAACATCATTTCATTAAAAAAAATGTCATGTTATACAAGGATACAACTTTGGTCGATTCCTTGCAAAATGCCAGAAGACAATCAGTTATCATTTCCTTGGGGAAAACAAAATATCTGTCTGTCATGAAGAGTTTTGGGAATTATTGCTGCTGCATTATTTAATTCACGCTAACATTAGAAAAGGTCATCTCGTTGTTTAGAGAATGGAAAGAAATGGAAGATGAATAAAAGTCTTATCCAAAATTAACATGTTAGCAGAGAGTGAAAAGGTTTGTCTCAGATCAAAAGTAGTCTTTTGAAATTTTCTTTGATTCAATGAGGAAAAGTTGATTGTTAGATACTGATTGTAATGTCAAAGAAACAAAATTGGGCAATAGCTAGAGTTTTTACTTTGCTGGTTAACTTTTCCACACTAAAAAAGAAAGAGAAAATATCTTTTAATGCAGGGGTCCTCAAACTACAGCCCGAGGGCTGGATACGGCCTACTGAAGCCATTAATCCAGCCCACAAGGTTGCCCCACCCACATTGCCCCACCTACCCACCAGTCCCTACCCGCTTTCTGGAAGCCGAGGCCAAAAACAGGATGCATGGAGGCCTCGGGAAAAACAGGCCCGTTTCTGGCCTCCCCAGCCTACAGAGAGAGACAGAGAGAGAGGGAGGGAGGGAGGGAGGGAGACACACACACACACACACACAAACAAACAGAAGTCCCCCCCCCAAGGCAGCCACATCCCTTCACTAACCACCTTTCCACCCCCAGGAGAATAACAAAGTTTAATTTGTATGTATTGTTTAATGGACTGCTAAATTGGCCATGCCCATCCAGTCACATGCCCACCTAGTCATGCCCACCCAGCTGATCCGGTCTCCCAACTGTTTGAGGAACCGTGACTTGGCCCCTGTTTAAAAAGTTTGAGAACCCCTGTTTTAATGCTTCCTATACCCTTGGAAGGAAATCCTGGCCATGAATCACAATGCTTGGTTCTCAAGGATGCCAACCCACGCCCCCAGCCAGATGCAACAATTGGAAAATTGCTGTAAAGACTGGAAACAAAGTATACAAATTCCTGCCCTTATGGCTCTATTTTTTCATTGATGAAATGCACTGCATATAGTAATTTGGAATACTCTTTGATATTTTCAGTCCTTACTTCATAGAACCGGTACAAAATAGGATTCAATTTTGATGTCTTCTAAAGGTGAACTTTTTCTGGAGCCACAGGTCACCCTAATCCTTGTTTTTCTTTTTTCCTTAAAAATTCAACTTTAGATAAAAATAAGCTTTAAAAGTGAATATTTCCGCTTATCATAACTCTTGCAGAATTAGTTTTCCACTGGGGTTACAGTAAATAATCCAAAAAGTAATACATGACATTGGGAATGAAAACTATAGGAAACAATGGCTGGGAGAGACAGGAATCGAAAGTTCAAAGCAATCACAAGGATAGTTTTAAATGGAAAATATTGTTTCCACCCAATGTACAACCAAGCTTACTGAACATGCACATATTAAATCAATGGTTTGCATGATTGATTATGCAAATGCATTAAAATTGTGTAATTATCCTCCAATTCCTTGTGATATGCATCATTTAATTTAGCAGGTTAAACTCTACTCTTCATAAATTTCTCAGAAATATGTACAGGGGTGAAGTGTCAGAATCAGAACAATACTTGTCAATCAGCCTTGCCCCCTTTTAATGTGTACCTTACACTAGTACAAACCTAAAGAGGGACATAAACCTGATTCTGGAACAGAACTGTAACCCAAGAAAGCATCATAGAAAAGGCCCTCCCTAGGACTCCTGAATATGAAGTGACCAAGCAGAGAGCCCCCCTATAGAGGAAAGGGTGTATCTGGTGCACAACACAAAATTGAGCAAAAGTCTTTCTAGTCATGACTGCCACCTGCTTTTTGAGCAGGGGCCCTCAGTTCAGGATGATCCCCGGATTCCACACCGGATTTGTTTGGGATAGTGCAATCCTATTCAAGAGCAAAGATGATAACTTCCCAGATGCAGAGGGCCCCACAACTTACCAAGGTTTAGGTAAAGTCTATTGTCCCATCCAGACCCATATAGCCTCCACTTTACCCGGGATGGAAATATAGAGTTGGGTATCATCAGTATGGTGCTGGATGATCTCACCCCACAGTTTCATGTAGATGTTAAAAAGAAGCAGAGAAAGCATTGAGCCCTGTGGCACCCCAAAAAACAGGAGCAATGCTGATTGGGAACAGCTTTGGTGGAAGGATGTGAACTAGTACAGAACTGTGCAACTCTGTTCTGACCCAGCTCCCCAAACGTGACAAACCTTCTGAAGTTAACTCAAAGATTCCTTTATTAGGAGTGCCAGGAGCACAAGCAACACTTTTCTGTCTTGAAGCCACAGGCTAACAAGTCCATCCAGCCAGAAGATGAATAGTTGTCTTCCACATCTTTTCATCTCCACCCCCTGCCTTTTATCCCTAGAGCTAGGGTGGCGCCTCGCTAGCAGCAGTGGCTCTTCCATCCCAAGGACCAGCCCATAGATTTCCACTGTTCTCCTCTTCTCTGCCTTCTGCACATCCGTGCATCAGGCACTGGACCCAGCTGTTTCTCCTATTCCTCATCAGCCACTTCCAGACCTGGAGTCTGTTGACTCACCATCTGAGGGCTGACAGATGGCCCAGGCTCTGCCTCTGTCTCTCTCTCTCTGACAGCTCCATTCCCTCTTCCCCCTCGGAGCTCTCAGGTTGCCTTGATGCTGACCCTGACTCCCACGCCTCCTCTTCCACTGATTCGACTGCTGGAGGGGTTGGCAGCCAACAGGCCACAACAAACTCATACTCAACAGTCTAAGTAGATTCCAAAAGATACCAGGGTTGATGGTAATGAACATTGCCATTTAAAGTTAATCCAGTAGTCTGTTCAGCTAAGTTCAGACTTCTCTAAAATTCAGGGGGGGGGTGTTTCCCCCCGTAAGTATACTTTAAATTGGAGAAATGAAAAATAAATACAAAAGTTCATACATGAAATCCATGTTTTAGTACTGAGCAATGACTGAATATTTTATTTGCTTGGATGTCTGTGAGGATGTCTAGAGTTATTTGCTCATTCTGCCTCCTCACTGTCCTGTCAAACAGCTGATTAGTGGGATTTTATGTTCCCTTAAAAAGATGCCCAATTATACTCCACGTTCCACATATTTCTCAAATAGTTTATAGTCAAGATATATTGCTTGAACCTAGGAATTTATTTAATGCTGTTGGTTCTTCTTCTCATTATGGATTTAACATCTGCTCCTAGTTGAATTTTTATTAATCTGCCTACTCAGATAAAGAATATCTCATTTTTCATTGAATTGTACATTAAAATAAAATGAAAGTTCAAAAGAAAAAAAAATGTGATTAAATCTGTACATGTGCTGATTCCAATTCTCTTAGTCACACCATTTGAATTGGATACTTTACTTTGGCTATATAGTTTGCAAGACGTGTATAAGAAATACTTCAAACACTAAGGGTAGGGCTACATAAAAATGTGTGTTATTACTAGCATTTGCCACTGATTTATACATATTTCAAGCTATATCCTTGAGATACTCATGATACTACCTTGACTGTATTTGTATAACTATGCTGTTCAACATACAAATTTGTAATATTTAGTTTAACATCATACAATAGTGGTCCTTTGCTCCTATATCTGTCTAATGTTTTATCTTGGACCATACACCTAGCTTTAAAACTAGGTATATACAATATTTTGTCTCTGCCTAAATATTTAGGTCTTTCTTCAATATTTGCAAGCAATCCTTTTCTTTATCATTGAAATTTGAAATAGTGCTTTCACAGTTAAAAATATAAACCTTTCAAATCACAATATAAAATCTAAAGTGCCATTGCACATTATAGTTAGAGTGCATTCACATTTACAATGTTTTTTTCCGATGAAATATGTTATAAAATAACTCCAAGTCCTTAACTAGAGCATATCATGTGGTACTGAAAAAGTGAAACTGAAGACAGCAACCAAACTATATTTAATTCATTTCAGAAATTTTACATCAAAAAGCATAGAAATTAATTAAGGGAAAAACAGAACAGCTGAATGCAGACATCTTGTGAATTTAAACATAATGAGACAGAGCCAGATTAACTGAAATTAAATTAATTCCCACTAATATCAAATAGAATAAATTAGTTGTGACTTTATTGAAAAAATGTATTCAGTTTAAAGGACAAAATGGTCCATGGTAGACACACAACTTCAGAAGGCAAGTCCTTCCACTGGTTAATTGTCCTCACTGTAAGGAAATTTCTCCTTAGTTGTAGGCTGCTTTTCTCCTTGATTAGTTTCCATCCATTGTTTCTTATCTTGCCATCAGGTGCTTTGAAAAATAGGTTGACCCCCACTTCTGTGGCAATATTTGTGGCAGTCACTCAAATATTGGAACATTGCTATCAGGTCACCCCTAGCCCATCTTTTCACTAGACTTTAAAAACCCAATTCCTGTAACCGTTCTTCATATGCTTTAGTTTCCAGCCCCCTAATCATCTTTGTTGCTCTTTTCTGTATTTCCCCTACATCTCTACATCTTTTTATAATATGGTGACCAAATCTGGATGCAGTATTCTAATAGTGGTCTTACGAAGGCTTTATAACAGCATGAGGTTTTTGCATCAGAAACATAAAATTACTAATACTTGCATAACTAAGAATTAAACATATACAAGCATATTTTTATGTGTATTTTTATTGAATAGCCCAAAGGCCTTTAAGAAAAAAAAAGAGAGAGAGAAAGATAAAGCAAACAGTTACAGAAATAACAGTGTAAAAATATATGATATATGGCATTAAAATTTAACAATATCAAAGTTCAATAACTAAATTTCCAAAACTAGATAACCCAAATAAGATAGCTCCTCTCTAACTCAGCTCGTCTTTCTTACAATCAATGAAATTCTTTTCAATATAACTGGCTCGTATTGCTGTCTCACTGTATTGCGAGTGATAGCCCTTACCAGGGGAGGAGAGTCTGCCTTCAATAGAAATGTTAATTTATGCCTTACATTCCAGTGGGCAAATTTATTTATAATTGGGGACAGATATTGTTTTCTTACTTCCTCATACAGCCTACATTCAAATATTATATGCGCCATATCCTCCATGACATTTGCCCCACATATACATGTTCTTTTGTCATAAGGGATTTTCCGGTAACGGCCGAATTTAACGTTGGTATCTAAAAGTTAAAATCTAAACTTGACAAATAGTTCTCTCTCCACTGATGGCATTTCTAGGTGTAAATATTTTTCCAGGGTGAATACAAGCATATAAACAGTGCTACAGTCAGAGAAGCAAACTGCATTTGCTTTTATTTCCGTGAAGGTTAAAAGTCAAGTTGTAGAATGGAAAATATTACAATCAAACAAACAAACAAAAAATATCTGCAAGATTAATATTGTGTGAAGTTATTGCTCTTTCAAGCTCACAGGCTTGTTTTCACAATTTGGATCTCACAACCATGCTCATATAAATTTGCCAGCTTAAACTACTAATTAAAAAGCAAGGGTACTCCTGTCTCATTCTGCAGGTGTGGTATCATGGTTACGGCCAAGAATTTTAAAGTAGCGCATGAAAGTGGATACTGCCAGAAATGGCTGAGTGAATCTTTGAGATAAGAATTCAATTAAATATTCTTTTGTACTCTGCTGTTTTCTTTCTTTCATTTATTTTGGTTTTATTTCTTTGGAAGCATTTCTCAAATCTTCCCTTCAAAGACTTCCCTCCTTTTTATGTATAAATATTTTATACACGGCTGTTTAACAATTGAAGAAAAAGGCTGCCCTCAGACCTTGCAACTTTTATTCTTCTTACAGATGGAATCCCCCTGGCAGCCACTAAAAACAATGGAATAAACAGTGTCTTAAAATGTTAAGTAAAAGTGAGTGCAAAATATTAAAGCATGAACATTCTTGATTGAATTGTGCCAGTATATTCTACTTTTGGAATAAATTATAAACAGTCAGAGATCTTTCTCCAACTTCAGGACATCCCAACTGGATAGATTCTGTTTCTAGAATTTTCAGCAATAGTTGGATGATTGAGCTAATTGAAGTATAAAAAGGTAAAGGTAAAGGTTCTCCTTGCACATATGTGCTAGTCATTCCCAACTCTAGGGGATGGTGCTCATCTCTGTTTCAAAGCCGAAAAGCCAACGCTGTCCGAAGACGTCTCCATGGTCATGTAGCCAGCATGACTAAACACCAAAGGCGCACAGAACCTGTTACCTTTCCACCAAAGGCGGTCCCTAATTTTCTACTTGTATTTTTTACATGCTTTCGAACTGCTAGGTTGGCAAAAGCTGGGACAAATAACGGGAGCTCACCCCATTATGCGGCACTAGGGATTTGAACTGCTGAACTGCCGACCTTTCAATTGACAAGCTCTGCATCTTAGCCACTGAGCCACTGTGTCCCTTTCAATTGAAGTATATCTATGGGGATAGTACTCGGGCTGAGTTAATGCTTTCTGCATATTGTACAGATCTCAAAAATTCATTCATATGAGTTAACAATAAGGCAGATTCACCATTTTACATATATATTAAAACAACAATTTAGCAGCCTTTCTTCTATCTAACCAGATCAGACTCAGATGTGGTCAGCAGGAAATATGGCAGAAAGCCAAGCTAACCCTTGGAATCAAAGGCTTGAAAGAGAGATTCTGTACAAAGCAGAAACCTTCATGCTATGTCAGAACAATAGTTGTCCAATCTTTATTTGAAAACCCACAGGAACAGAACATCCATTTTTCAAGAGGGGAGGCTGTTTCACTGCTTAATGGCTCTCATAACCATAAAATTATTTCTTATTTCAAGTTTAGATGTTGTAAAACTTCCACCCTTTGGTTCCCTGAGTCCACTAGGAGAAGGGCGGTATACAAATTGAATAAAATAAATAAATAAATAAATAAATAAATAAATAAATAAATAAATAAATAAATAAATAAATAAATAAATAAATAAATAAATAAATAAATAAATAAATAATTGGCCACTGAGAGGAACAAGCTACAATCCTATATCTGCCTTTGGATCATTATATCACAAAACCAAGATCGTGAAATTTTAGCAGAATTGGAATCAAGGCAGCTGCCTCACTGTAGCTTAATATGGTCAATCCTGAGCCAGTTGGGATTGAACTCCTGGCTGTAGGCAGAATTAACCTGCAATGTTGCATTCTAACCATTGCGCCACCATAGCTCTTAGAAAGAATGAGTAAGAAAACAATGCATAAAATAATGACTTTGCACTATTAATATGGGCCATTTTGCAAGGGCCCATATCAAGGGTTCAGAGATTATGGGTGTCTCCAGTTTATAAATGTCTGTGAGGTTGTGGTTCCTCTTTCTTATTTCTAATTCTCACTTATGCATCACTGGAATATCTACTCCTCATAATGATTACTTTTTCTTTACTTGCACTCATACGCTACAGGTAGAAATAAATAATAATCCTTACAACCCTAAAGAACCAGCCCAACTGTCATTAATTCTGAATAATCAGAATGACAAGAATGATTTCAGAGGTGGGACTAAGAAGAGCTGTGGTCATTAAGTTTCCATCGGGATAAGACATTATTAGACAATGTTCAAAGCAAGATTAATTTCTCTTTTCTTGGTGTCAAGAAAAGTCCAGGCTGATTTCCAGAATCCTTCTCAGGATCTGATTAGTCTTTGCACTGAATTCTTTTCCACAATCGGATCTCCTGATGAACATCTGTCTATGTTTCAGACTATTAGAGTAGGTTCAAAAGAGTCCTACTTACATCTGGAAGTGATCTTTTGACAACTTTATTTGTTTACATTCATTATGTTAGAATTACTTCTTCCTTTTCTTCTGTAGCATTGTGTTTCCTGGCATAGGCTGTGAAAATTCAGACGGAAAGAATAAACTATAACTCTGTACTTCCAGACATTGTAATGATGTAATTTTTGCAAAAACCAGAGCACCATATACTATATTATGTGGCAAAATTAATCTGGCCTTAGCTTTGTGACATTAATACTATTACTGGGAATACATGTATGCAAAATATTAAATTTTCTAATATTGTGTTTCAACTAAAAATCTTTGTTTATAACTAAAAGGTAAAGATTTCCCTTCTCCAGTCATTTTCAATTCTAAGGGGTGGTGCTCATTTCCATTTCATAGCTGAGGGAGCCAGAATTGCCCAAAGACATTTCCATGGTCATACACCCAGCATGGCTACTGTATATGCTGAGGCACATGGAATACTGTTATCTTCCCACTGAAGTGGTACCTATTTATCTACTCGCATTTGCGTGCTTTGGAATGTGAGGTGGGCAAGTAACAAGAACTCATGCCATTGCACAGCACTCAGGTCTCGAACCAGGGCTGTCAGATGACAAGCTCAGTATCTTTATCTGCTGAGCCATTGCGTGCACACACATGCACACACACACACCATATATATCTATGGGACTGTAAAAGAACTCCAATCATCCTCTTTGGTCAAAGCTTCAGATGCCCGCAGGCATGTACCGTTTTAACGCCATCAATATTCTACATCTGAGAGCTGAGAACAAGCTGAGAGCTGTCATTTCATTCTGCGTAGACAAATTCCATCATTCAATAATGTAGTGTATGCAAAAGCACATGCTTTCTTTTATCCTGAATCCCCAGACTCAGTTTGAACATATTGAATATAACTATTTGCTCTATATTATTACCATTATCTTTATCAGGCCCCAAATTTTATTTGCTTTCTTCCACCCTAAGCTAATATATATCCCAAATGTTCACTCTCTCTTCAGCTAGGAAGTTGCTTCCTCAATTGATCATTTGGATAAACTGCTTGGTTTTTTTCCAGCTCTGCAGTATCATTCTGGAGACTTCACACTTGCAAAATGGCCCATATCAACAGTTAGCGCAAAATCATTATTTTATGAATGGTTTTCTTTCTCATTCCTTTACTAATGAACTCCCTAAAGTTTGGCTTTTTCACAGTGCTTCATCCCAGGCCAATCTTTTAATTAAATTCTTTGGCAGAGACAGAAGTTCCTTTTCTTGGTTAATCACCACCCACTCAGTTTTACAATTTATATCTAAAATTGGGATTCTGTTTCTAATGATGATATCACCACTCCATACTTGTTTAATTCCAAATTTATATGGCATAAATCTTTGTCAGAATAAATCTCCCTAAGGGGTGGGGTTCATGAAAATTCATTCCATAATAAGTCCTTTAAGAGCCGTGGTGATGCAGAGGTTAATGCGCAGTAATGTAGGCTACTTCTGCTGACTGCCGGCTGACTGCAATTTGGCAGTTCGAATCAACCAGGCTCAAGGTTGACTCAGCCATCCATCCAGAGGTGGTACTCAGCCAGTTCAGATCGGTTCAGGTGAATCGGTAGTGGAAATTGTGGGTCCCACCCACCCACCTGCCCTGGCTCTATGCTGTCCTATTTAGATACATTTTTGAGGCTGGATGCATGCGCGGAAGGCACAGGTGTCAGCAAAGCACATGCACAGAAGACTAGGTGCATGTGCGGAGGCTGGCACACGTGCAAACTGAGTGCGGGGGGATGGCAAACCAGTAGTAACAAAATGTGAAACCCACCACTGCTTCCATCCTTCCTAGGTCAGTAAAATGAGGACCCAGATTGTTGGAGGCAATATGCTGGCTCTGTAAACCACTTAGAGAGGGCTGTAAAGCACTATGAAGCAGTATATAAATCTAATTGATATTGATATTGCTTTAATAATTATCAAATCACAAGGAATATTATAGAACAGGAGTCCTTAAACGTGGCAGCTTTAAGACTTGTGGACTTCAACTCCCAGAATTCTCCAGCCAGCTATGCTGGCTGGAGAATTCTGGGAGTTGAAGTCCAGAAGTCTTAAAGCTGCCATGTTTGAAGACCTCTGCTATAGAACCTTTTCTTCACCATGGACCCCATTTAAATACCTTTTGTGGCCATGGATCATGGGCCATGGACCCACCAAGACCTAACTCAAGATTTAAATCATAACATTTCTTCAAGTCTTTGCAGACCTCCTGTGTTGTCAACATAGCCCTCCAGGGGTCCATGGATTACAGTTTAAGAAACAATGCAACAGATTATTACACTGAGTTCTTTAGCTATAAAAATCTAAATGAATGTTTGATCACCCAACTGAGATACTTGTTAATTCTAACTGAATATTCTAGAAGCTTAATGAGATGGGATTTATTTTGAGAGCCAGTGTGGTTCTAGATCTTTGTCTTCCGTGACTATGATGGGAAGCTCAGGCAGCTGAAATATATTGACATTTTTCACCCTGAAATGAATAAAATCTACAAAAAGTTTGAAAGCCATAAGTAAATAGAATGTGAGAACCCACCACACCTTCCCAAAATAAATGCAGTATTTGAACTGCATGCTTTTGAAATTGATTTTAAATGTGTCAATTGCTCTTTTATTTCTGGGGTTCTTGTTGCTATCTGAGTTTGGTGGTTTTCTTGCAGATGATTCATTACCAAAATTGGTAAACTCATCAGTGCTAGCTAGATTAGGTAACATGATCAAAGCTGGGCATTAGTGTTAGACATCAGTATCAGAGGTGGGTTTCAACAGATTCTGACCAGTTCTGGAGAACCGGTAGCGGAAATTTTGAGTAGTTCGGAGAACCGGTAGTAAAAATTCTGTCTGGCCCCTCCCCCATCTATTCTCTGCCTCCCAATTCCCAGCTGATCGGGAGGATATGGGGATTTTGCAGTAACCTTCCCCTGGATTGGGGAGGGAATGGAGATTTTACAGTAGCCTTCCCCTGCCACGCCCACCAGGCCATGCCCACCAAGCCATGCCATGCCACGCCCACCAAGCCACACCCATAGAACAGGTAGTAAAAATTTTTGAAACCCACTACTGATCAGTATGCCTAACACTAATGCTCAGCTTTGATCATGTTACCTAATTTGGTAACTAAACATTTGCAAGAAAACTACCAAGCTTAGAGAATTCCAACCCTGAGCTACAATTTAATCTTCTTTTCTTCTATCAGTACTCTTTTATTTCCTGACCAAATGGGATGAAATATGCCAAAAAAGGGGAAAACTTCCTTTGGGTTAGTGTTTAATTGCACATATCAACCTGTAATCCATGCAATTTGGCTTTGCCATAAACTCTTCCCTCCTCTCTCCTTCCTCTTTGCCAAATGCATTGCATTCAACATCAATCAAGCGCTTGCAAATTACTCCCAATTTTGCCCACCCAATTTCCCTTACACACATGTTCAAATTTGTCCCTCCAGCATTAAACTTAAAACAGTTGCTTTATTTCACAGTCTTCCAACGTACTATTAAAATGGAGTCATTGCCCAGGCTTCTAGTCCCAAGGCATTAAGTAGTGCTGTTACTGCTGATAAAAATAATCACAGATGTAGGCATTAGCTATATCAATGTCACATAATCCAAAGAAGGCAACCCTATTTTGCATCACTGGCTTAAACCATTTTAGTTAGAAATTTGGTGGAACATAAGTCGATAAGAATTTCCATTTCTCTAAGCAGTATGCTCCCTGGGTCATCTTCTTCCAGTTAGAAAGTTAAACATACCCTTTATGTTTGTGAGAACAGCCAAAATATAGAATTTAATTTCATAGCCTTCCCATCTAGAATTCACTACTTTTACCACAGGCAAGAATTTTTGGAAATTATGTGAAGAACAAATGGGAAAATAATGATGCTTCCCCTGTGTGTCAAAATATGACTGTAAATTTACATTTCAGTGCTGACATTTCTCCTGCTCTTAGACCAAACACATATGCGCACCCATGTGCAACCGAATCAAACAAAAACAAAAATTTCTGGTCATGGTTTAATGCAGGTTGTACTGACTACAAGAAATGGTTGGCTTTTCACTGAATTGTTCTGCTATTTAATGAAGGCAAACCAATACTATTTTCCTTCCTTATCTCTCACGGGAAAAAGAAACAAGTTTCTTGAAATAAAAGTAGGCTTAGCGCTGGATCAGATGTGGCACAGAAATCATAATGCAATATTCTAATGCTAGATCATTGCTATAAATTGTTCTCCAATTGTGTGAGTTTCCAGCATTTATGGTTCAAGTCCTTTATAAAAGAAAGTTGATTGTATTTACAGGGAAGGGAAGGGAAGGGAAGGGAAGGGAAGGGAAGGGAAGGGAAGGGAAGAGGTTCTTCCCACAGCTACCAAAAAGCATTTTTTCTGCAACCACAGTATCCTAATTGTGCCACTCATACTTGGTACCTCCCTCTCAAAAAATCTTCACTTTTGCCCATGATCTCAATGCATACTGAGTCTAAACCTGCATGCTTATTTATCTAGAGCTGGGTTCAAAATCTCCCAGAGTCCTCTGTGTGAAAATCAGTAATCTCTTTTCTGATATTTTTAAATTGGAAAGGAAAAATAATGTTCCGTGAGTTGCAAAATTAGCTTAGTATATAGTTGTCCTTTCTACAAATGGGACATTTTGACATTTTCCCTGTTTATGGTGAGACTGCCTATTTTGCATAATAAGTAGGCTTTCACCCATCCAAAGCAAATTAAATGTATCCTTAGATACCAGCAGATTTTCCAGCTCTGATATATGATTTAGTATTACATATATAGTTTGCAAACCATGGCTTCATAGAATAGTTTGCTATTTACTCAGTATATATAATGATTTAAATAGCCAGGAGTAATTTGTAATCATATTCACAATCAGACATGATTACAATAGAAACATGGCCAAAAGGTTATGTGACACACAAACACACACAAATGAACTCTCCTAACATCTGTCCTAATATTTGTAGAAAAAAAACCAGATCTTCAAGGCCTTTGTAGTTATATGCAGGGTCAAGTCACCCCAATTTTGGGAGGTTTGTTATTCTGAGGGCCAGAGTCTCAACAGAAGAAGAACACTTCCTGGATACCATTATTTATTGCTAATTAATTGTTGGTGCCCAGACCATGCTTGTGAGATTTATTTGGATTAGTAGAGTTAATTGGATAGATGGCCCCACAAATTTGTAAGCCTTGTGGCATGAACAGCTTAATAGACTACTACCAGTATTTGAATTTCACCTGAAAATCCACTAGCAACTATCCTACATAGTGTTGAGTTTATATTTACTGATAAAAAAAATAAATAAAGGGATACTAGTATAGATCTATTTCAAGCTATTTAGCTCTCATCAGCTAGCCAAACCCAGAAGGTTTGATGAGAGCTAAATAGTTTGAAATAGATCTATACTATGGTAGTCTCCCTTTATTTAGAGCCGTGGTGGCACAGAGGTTAGAGTGCAGTCCTGCAGGCTACTTCTGCTGATCATCGGCTGCCAGCAGTTTGGCAGACTGAATCTCACCAGTCTCAAGGTTGACTCGGCCTTCCATCCTTCCAAGGTCAGTAAAATGAGGACCCAGATTGTTGGGGGCAATATGCTGACTCTGTAAAACTGCTTAGAGAGGGCTATGAAGCACTGTGAAGTGGTATATAAGTCTAAGTGCTATTGCTATTTCTTTGTCAGTAAATATAAACTCAACACAAAAATAGTTTGTCGCGAAAGCGGCTGCCTGTGAAGGCTTCTTGGATTGGAGCTGAAAAGCAAAAGCGGAAGCAGTATGTTCCATCCCATATTTGGGATAGACCTGTCTCACAAGAAGGAAGAAAAAAACAACCACTTATCCTACATAGTAATGGTGCACCCATCATTGCATTTTGGATTAACTGTAGCTTCTGATTGATTTTCAATCAGGTTAGTTTCTGAATGTTTCATTACCAGTCTAGGTAACATCTTCAGCAGATGTCAGTGTCAGTGTTCTTCTGTTTATAAAGGCTTCATGTGATGGTGAGGTCACATCAGGTGAGGATCCCCTCAGTCATGGTCTTGTGATGGGCCAGGTGTGGGTGTATCAACCTCATATCTGACCCCATGAGGGTCTTATGGTGGGGTTCGTAGGCTGGTTGTAGGTCAATGTGTCTGTTGATGGAATTGCTTGTGGAGTGCCAGGTTTCATGAACTCATGAGCATGGTGGGTGATAGCGTGGCCGATGATTTTTGTGTTGCTCCAATCAAACTGGTGCTGTATGGCATCAATGTGGGTAGAGATCAAGGATTTGGGATCGTGACTGCCAGCCGGCATTTGCGTACCCTAGTTTTTAATTGATGTGATGTTTGTCTCATGTAGAATTGGTTGCCTCCCATCATAAGACTCATCATAAGACTTTCACTGGTGACTCACACCTGACCCACCACAAGACCTACCACAAAGCCCTCAGTTGACACACCCATACCTGAACTATTTCAAGACCCATACCTCAGGGGATCCTCTCATGACATTCCCTCACCATCACAAAACCTACTGACCACACAAAGCCCTTAAACAGAAGAACACTGACACCGACACTCCCTACAATCTGCTGAAGATGTTACCTAGCCTGGTAATGAAACATTTGGAAACCAACCCACAAGCTCGGAGAACAAATCTTCATTCTCTTCTTACACCCAAGCTGCAGATATTCACCATGATTGCAGATGCCAAGATGTTAAAAGACCTAAAGCTATGCAGCAAGAGGATCCACATATCGTGCAATAAGACTCACAACTTATGCAACCACTCAGCTGGCCACCAAATTTATAGCTACTTAGTTTTGCTGGATGAATCTGATCCTCCCCATCCAGACACTGAGAAATAATATTGATAGTTTTGTGGTCCAAAGATTAGGATATATAAATTGGTATAATCAGCATACTGATGATGATACCTAATCCCAAGCTAATGGATGACCCAATATGAGATACTAAATAGGAATGGGGACAGAATCATACCCTACAGCAGGGGTCAGCAACCTGTGGCTCTGGAGCTGCATGTGGCTCTTTCATCCCTTTGCTGCAGCTCCCTGTCACCAGTCGGCTCCACAATTGATAGCGCTTTTGGTTAGGACAGGTAGAGGAAAAAGGATGCCGCGCTAGGAGGAGACTCTATGGTGGGGGAACTGGACTTCTGGTTGGCTCCAGAATTGAACTTCCAGTTAGGACCTTTGTGGCTCTTTCAGTGTTTAAAGTTGCCGACCCCTGCCCCCTAAGGCATTCCACAAATCAAGGGCTCAGATTTCCCCAACACCAATTGGAACTGGCCTATAAGAAAGAGGTGAATCACATCAACATCATGTCCTCTACTCTTCACTCCCTGAGTTTAAGTATCATAAATAGCTGCGTTAAAGTCCTGCCAGGAGATCAAGGACAGCCCAGATGGATGCATATTCCTTCAAAGATAGATTCTTTGCTGGCTATAGGAAATCTTTGGAACTTGTTCTGCATGACAACGTTCTGACTGAAGAATATTTCAGCACTTGCTATATTCCTTATGAATCTGAAAATAATTGCACAGTGCATTCAATTAGCAGAAACATGTCTCATTTAACTTTATGCCATGTATGGGTCCTGTCATCTTCTCTTCTTTTAAGAAATAATTGAAACATACTATTTGACAGGGTTTTTAAACTTTCACATGCAACTGTACATAGCTGTGTTACTAACCCCCACTATCTATTGTTTATGAGGAAAACAAGCAAAGAAACTAAATTCAAGCAATGCCTTTAATTACCTGCAGCACCAATGAGGCAGAGGAAGAAAAATAACATTATTGAATTATCAATTTGCTGCATATGCTCCTGAGAAGTCTTGTCAAATTGCCTGATTACATGTTTCACATCACATCATGTCAATCTACACTTTTCCCTAACATATTAACTGGCTTTTATCTAATTTTTATCCTATGAATTACTTGGCCAGGATAAAAAACACAAAATGTCAACTTCAATTCACTTCATTCTGCCCACCAGGTAGCAAAGATATAGGAAGGAAGGAAGGAAGGAAGGAAGGAAGGAAGGAAGGAAGGAAGGAAGGAAGGAAGGAAGGAAGGAAGGAAGGAAGGAAGGAAGGAAGGAAGGAAGGATTCATATTCCTCAGTATCAGCTTCGGGTTAGTAGAAATTTATCAGGATAGAACTCAATTTCATCCAATGTCTTTGATAAAGAATTGTACTGAACATTTGAGCAATGGAACAAGGGAAAATACTGATCTGGGAGGTGAACAGAAAATTAAGTTATTTGATATCTATATTGTTTGTGTCATGGTGCTTTTCTATTGCAAAACATGTAATATCAGTCTAGAGTGAACAAAAACACACCTTGGCACTTTCTGAATGAGGTGTTTTACTGCAATTTTTTTACTGCATTAACTGCATTTTACTGCATTAACTACATTTTTTAAAAAGTGCCTGCACATCTCTGTTTCACATACAGGCTTGGGAAATAACAAGTGTTCAACAAGTGACAGGCACCAGCAATTGCATTATCCAAGACTGAGTGGCTGTGGCTCCCGGCATCCCGATATAGTCAGTTGACTCCATCACTGACTATTGGGGGTGAGTCTTTGGCCCCCACAGAAAGGGCTCACAATCTGGGAGTCCTCCTGGATATACAGCTGTCCTTGGAGGAACATCTGACAGCTGTAACCAGGGGGACCTTTTGTCAGGTTCGCCTGATTCGCCAGTTGCAGCCCTTTCTTGATCGGGATTCCCTGTGCACAGTCACTCATGCCCTCGTCACCTCTCGCCTTGACTACTGCAACGCTCTCTACATGAGGCTCCCCTTGAAGAGCACCCGGAGGCTCCAGAATGCAGCAGCGCGGGTAGTGATGGGAGCAGCTTGGCGCTCCCATGTAACACCACTCCTGCGCGAGCTGCACTGGCTCCCAGTGGTCTTCCGGGTGCGCTTCAAGGTGCTGGTTATCACCTTTAAAGCGTTCCATGGCATCGGGCCTAGCTATCTTCGAGACCGCCTGCTGCTACCGATGACCTCCCATCGTCCCGTGCACTCCCACAGAGAGGGCCTCCTCAGGGTGCCATCAGCCAATCAATGTAGGCTGGTGACCCCCAGGGGGAGGGCCTTCTTTGTGGGGGCACCTACCCTCTGGAATCTGTTGCCCCCAGAGATAAGGAGAATCCAAGACCTTAGTGCCTTCCGCCGTGCCCTTAAAACCCACTTTTTCCAGCAAGCCGGGCTGGCTTAAGAAGAAATTTTAAATGTTTTAATTGGTTTGTATTTTTAATTTTGGGCCAAATTTATATATATATTAATTGTTTTTAATATTTGTATTTTATGTTTTTTAATTCTGGCTGTACACCGCCCTGAGTCCTCAGGGAGAAGAGCGGTATATAAATTTAAAATAAAATAAAAAAAAATAAATATTGTCCTAGAGCAGGGGTGTCAAACTCAAGGACTGTGGGTCAGATCTGGGCTGCTCTGGAAACAGCGAAGGACTGGCCTGTGGTGCCTCTGCCAGCAAAAACAGAGCTCAGGAGGGCCAAGTGTGTCCCGCCCGGGCTCCATTTTTGCCCACGACAGCCTCTTTCAGCACTCTGACAGTGAAAATGGAGCCTGGGAGGAATGCCTCTGACATGAGTTATGTCGAGCTGGCCAAACCCATCCTGGCCACAGCAACCTGGCCCCTGAGGTCAAACACAACCCTGATGCGGCCCTCAATGAAATTGAGTTTGACACCCATGTCCTAGTGACTTCTTGACCTGAGGACAAAGTTCAATATAGACTCAGAACAAAATTGGTTCTGAACATGCAATTAAACTGTTGTCCCAAAGAAGCTCTTGGCTCACAAAAGCATCAACAGCATCAGCATTCAATCATCTTATATTGTAAGATGGTGAGTCATGTTGTGCCTTGCTGCTTATTTGAAGATGTTCCAGGGAGATATATATCAACCCCAGGGAAAAGCATTCCCAGAATGGGCATACTTTCTTGTGATGCTGTAACTCTCTCTATTAGCAATGAAAGCCAGCCTCCCTTCCTCCCTTCCTCCCTCCCTCCCTCCCTTCCTCCCTCCCTCCTTCACACATAAGCAACTTTCTTAAATTCAATCACCTTGTATTGCATATTAAGGGGTAAAAGCAAATTCCAAATCACTTTTCATTTATTTATCTGTTATTTTAATTTATTTACTATGATTTATTTTATTTATTATCATGTTTCCCTGAAAATAAGACTGGGTCTTATATTAAATTTTGCTCCAAAAGATGCATTAGGGCTTATTTTCTGGTTAGATCTTATTTTTTGGGAAATATGGTACTAAATGCATCCATCTTAACTGGGGCTTATTTTTGGGGGGTAGGACTTATATTACGAGCATCCTGAAAATTCATGCTAGGGCTTATTTTCCAGTTGGGTCTTATTTTTGGGGAAATAGGGTATTATTATGCTTGTTTATTTGTTTAGTTTTACTTATTTAGCTTGCTGATTTGTTTGGTATCTGAAAAAATGGGGGATGGAGAAATCAACAAATAAAGGAAATATACCGACAGAACACACAAATATTTTAAAACTTAAAAATGTAATTGTTATAAGGCCAGTATTTATCTATTATCATCCATAATAATTTGCCAAAATTATCTGCAACGCAGTTCTATGCATTTCCCTGTGTTCTTGGATGTGGGTAGAAATGATGGTGATAGGCCTAATACATTCTGCAGTCTGGTTAATCCTGCCTAGGTATAGTGGAATATACATTTATTTCTGTCTGAAGAATTTTGTAAGCCAAGCACATAGCTATATTTCTTTTTCTTTGCATACAAACTTAAAGCAGACAAGCATTTTCTTCTATTACAGCATTTTCAAAAAAAAAAAAATGTTCAGACCACAATTAGATCTGTATTTTTTACCATCTAAATGTTTTCAGTAACTTAAATTACTTGGAAAGAGGATTGATCCCTTCTGGGAAATAAGGGGTCTCTTACAGATACATTTCAAGGATGCAGTATCATAAAATGTAAATGCTTTGTGGATATGCAGGTTATTTTCATATGGTGTATTTTGCTATGATTTGCCCAGGATAGTGAAATAATTTCTCCCTGTTATCTGATAAAAGTGTTCAAAACGTTAACACACTGGTTCCACAATGCATTTTCCTGAACTGGAGTTCTTTAGATAGGTAGAGAATTTTAGAATGTTCATTCACTATGGAGATTCTGATGAAAAGTCCTGCAATTTATAGTCCAACATATCTGTTTCCATGTTTGTCTCTGGGTGTCTTAGTTATTAAGAAACTGGACTAGAAGTGGGAGGACTCAAATTCTAGTTCTGTCTTAGACAGAAATCCCATCAAACTGACTTGGGAGCAATAACCTTTCAGTAGCTCAAGGAGAAGGAGAAGGAGAAGGAGAAAGAGAAAGAGAAAGAGAAGGAGAGATCTGTAATGTGTATATCTGTTGACCATTCAAGTTAGACCAGATTTGGAAACCAAAGCTATGAATATTAAAATTAATTTTATTATAGGGTTATAGAAACAGATTTTGAAAGTCTGAAAGCATCGCCCCCTATTTTTATATACAAAGAACTAGAGTGGTCTAAATCTGAGATGTTTTTTCAAATTGCACTTCTGACAAGGACTTAAATTTCTTTTGTCTATTTCTTAGTTGTGACTCTTCCTCCTGTTCCTCAAGGTCATTCTCACATCCCATTAAAATACCAGGGACAAAACTACCATAGTAGTAGTCCATGAATTTGTGCCTCATTAATGCTTCTTGCCTTGACCTGTAATGTCACTGGGAATAAAAAATAATAATAATAAAGTTCCAAAGGCAATATCCCCCCTCCCCATTTAAGGAAAGCAGGCAATAGATGGAAAACATCTGACATTATTAAATTGTTTTGGTTTCCGGGCATTTTACTTTTCTATCCGATTTCCGATCTTACCTGTCACCTTCTATTAAATGTGTAATATTTGCACTCTATTTTAATGTTCACTTGAACCAAAAATACCTGGTGGCTAAATATGTGGATCTAGTGTTGAGTCAATGTCAGTACACTGAAAATGCCAGCAGTAGTTTCTATGTACAACGTGTGCATAAATACAGACATTAAAAATCTCTGAAACTGTTGGAAGTAAAGGTATATACCTTGTTATAGAAAAGATTGTTTAAATTGTTTGTAAATGTATGTGAATAGATAGATAATGAATAGATGATAGATGACAGATGATAGATGATAGAGATAGAGATAGAGATAGAGATAGATAGATAGATAGATAGATAGATAGATAGATAGATGATAGATGATAGATAGATAGATAGATAGATAGATAGATAGATAGATAGATAGATAGATGATAGATGATAGATGATTAGATAGATAGATAGATAGATAGATAGATAGATAGATAGATAGATAGATAGAAAGATAGAGAGATAGATACCATGTTTCCCTAAAAATATGACCTACCCTGAAAGTAAGTCCTGGCTTGATTTTTACATGTGTCCTCAGTATAAGCCCTACCCCCAAAATAAGCACTAATTAAGACCCCACCCACTCCAGGGGTGCACAGGTAAAAATTAAGCTAGGGTAGGGATGAGGGGGGTTGGAACTGCACTACTACTTACCTTCAGACAGTTGCAGACAGGCCTTGCACACCCTGACACCTGCCTTGCCAGCCCATTTCTTCTGTAGTGGGCAAGGCTTTCCTGAAGGTCTCTGCAGCTGATAACACAGCTCTGGATCAATCTGGAGCTCTGTTATTGGCTGCAGAGGCCTTCAAGAAAGCCTTGCCAGCCACAGAAGAAGTCCCTAAAGGCCGCTGACAGCGAAAAGGAGGCTGCGGTGAGGTGAGAAAAGGAGGCAAAAGTGAGGTGAGTCAGTGGACAACATCCCCCCCGAAAATAAGATCTGCCACCTTTTTTGGTGGCAAAAATAATATAAGACATCTCGATTTATAGAATAATATAATAGAAAATTTGGTTGGTGCTACACTACCAAATACTAAAATGAAATGTTTTTATGCTCATTAATACTATATATTCCCCGCATTAAGTTCAAATGCCATGTTTTGGAAACATAAAGGTATTAATTTAATATGTAATCTTTGGCAGAAGATATTCAAGGTATATAGCCTTCCATCCTTCCAAGGTTGGTAAAATGAGGACCCAGATTGTTGGGGGCAATTTGCTGTTTTTGTAAACCACTTTAAAGCACTATGAAGCAGTATATAAGTCTAAGTGCTATTGCTATCTCAAAAGGACTCTGTGTATCTTACAGTAGTGCATTTTTCAGAGCCATTTTGTATTTTAAAAGCTGCCCCCAATGATTCTACAATATGTGTTAAAATAATATTTTTATTTATTTTATTTTTATTTGATTTGATTTATATACCGCCCTACTCCCGAAGGACTCAGGGTGGTGAACAGCCACAGATAAAACACATAAATACAAAATTTAAAAGCAAAGTAAAACCGAATTAAACAATTTGGCCCAAGACAGATTTAAAACACCCCAATAATTTAAAACAGATTAAAATTTACATTTTAAAAAGGGAAAAAAGGGAAAAGATTAGGTCAGGCCAGCCTGATGGAATAAATAGGTCTTAAGAGCGCGGCGGAAGGTGCGCAGATCTGGGATCCTCCGTATCTCCGGAGGGAGCTCATTCCAGATAGTAGGTGCCCCCACAGAGAAGGCTCTCCCCCTGGGGGCCACCAGTCGACATTGTTTGGCCGATGGCACCCGGAGGAGCCCCTCTCTATGACAGCGTACCGGCTGGTGGGAGGCTATTGGTGGCAGCAGGCGGTCCCATAGGTAACCAGGTCCTAAGCCATGGAGCGCTCTAAAGGTGGTAACCAAGACCTTGAAAATTATTTTTTTAAAAAAATTCTACTGAGAACAAAGTCTTAGAGACAATTGACACAATGGGAATGAAATCTAGGAATGGTAGAAATGAGGGAAAAAATGCAATCCACTTGACTGAAAGTAGTTTCACAAATAATTTTGATAAATTCCAGTACTCTTAATATAGATATGAATAGATGCAAATGTTAGCAGCTGGCACATTTCCCTCAAAATGCCAACAATTTATTTTAATACTTTTTTTCAGATGCATGGTATGTTTGTCATTTCCTTCACTTTACTATGCCCTTGTGGTACCTTTATTAGAAAATTTGTGGAGATTTCAGCTCTGTGTGAAAGAAAGAAACCAAGTGACTTAGCCTCAAGATGTCCATTTGGGACAGAAAAAAATGTTCACCATTGTCTTCTTCAGAAGTGACACTTGGCTTAGAAAATTATTTTTGGCTCTGCTGTTTGTAAGTGCCCCTATGGTTTTGGAACATATATGATACCAAATATGGATTTATTAGCTCCAAATTGTGAAAGGAAATAGGTTTAAATGTTAGGGCTGTGCAAAGAAGTAAAAAAAAATGGGACATTACAGAGTGGTTTATCATGAATAAAGCATATATTTTCAAAGCATCAAAATAGTGGCTCTGAATGGTTCTCCAGAAGCTGAAGAAGCTTCTTGGCTAAGAAGCGACAAGTCTTCAAAGAAAAGTTGCCGCTTGAAAAAGCACCTTTGGGACATCCATGACCTAGATGACTGAGAATCTCTATAGACATTTAGAACAGTGGTGACTTTTGAAAGACTCATCTGACTGCTTCAAATGCTATTCCTTGTGGTAGCTGTGTAGCCCCTTTGTTTCATCAGCAACTGAAACAAATCTGTTGTCCGTATGTGCCTTATACCATGGGAAAATTGGCAACTAACACAAATTCAGAAGATACTTTTATTGACACAATCTTTCTTTCACAAAGATTAATTGAATCTGCAAGAGGAATCTTTATTTATTTATTTATTTATTTATTTATTTTGTAAAGCACGTATTAGATAATATATACAAGTATAAACATGATTTAAATACATGAAATTTATTTACTTATTTATCAAGAACATATAAGTATAAATAAGAATAAACATGGATATTAATGCAGGAAATGGGTACTAATAAATGGGGACAGAAGGACAAGGACGGAAGGCACGCTGGTGCGCTTTTGCATTCCCCTTACTGACCTCTTAGGAATGGAGTGAGGTCAACAGTAGACAGTTTAAGGTTAAAGTTTTGGGGGTTTGGGGAAGAAACTACAGAGTCAGGTAGTGCATTCCAGGCATTGACCACTCTGTTGCTGAAGTCATATTTTCTGCAATCGAGTTTGGAACGGTTCACTTTAAGTTTGTATCTATTGTGTGCTCGTGTATTGTTGTGGTTGAAGCTGAAGTAGACAGGTAGGATACAGTGGCAGATGATTTTATGAACTACACTTAGGTCATACTGAAGGTGGCGTAGTTCTAAGTTGTCTATGCCCTGTCTGGTGGCATAAGGTATTCTGTTGCGAGCAGAGGAGTGGAGGACTCTTCTTGTCTCTGGAGCGTGTATCTCTGGACACGCTCAATTGTATTAATGTCCGATATGCAGTGCAGGTTCCAGACAGATTAGCTGTATTCAAGAATTGGTCTAGCAAATGTTTTGTACGCTCTGGTTAGCAGTGTAATATTACCGGAGAAGAAGCTACTTCTTCTTGTTCAGGGAAATCCAGTCTAGTATGTATGTTCAGGTCCAGGGCTAAATGTAATAATAAACGTTTTAATTAATTTGGAAGAGGCTTTTCCAGAGCTTAAGATGAGTAGATACTAATACAATCTCACTGACATTTTCATTGTTGGACACAGTCATTCTTATATAGCTTTACTTACTTTGTGCAATATACCCCCACAGATTTAGATCACAACGAAGGCTTTCAAGATTACACATTAGGTGATTAACATAACTTTGATCTGATCTGCATGTCTTTTAATTCTTTGTGTGATACAATTTAAAAACGTAGATAATGCCATTTTAGTGAAAATATCAGAGGCTGGGCAAGAGCCCTGTGATCAAACAGAAGCAAATGAATCATAATGCCTTATTTAATCAAGAGATACTTTATTCTCAGATTTAGTCCTGCTGATATCTACGATAACATAAAGAGCATCAGGAACACAAACACTATTTTCATAGAATATGATTGTAATTAGCAATGTAATATCATTTTGCTATTTCCATAATCATGTTCAAATCACCTATATTATGCATCTAAAAAGCAATAGGAAATAACGTGGCTTATATTTATACATGTTCCCGAGTGGTATTGTTTTGATATTTTTGTCTTAACATATGTCAAGCACATTTTTTAATTTCAGGGTGGTGCTTTCGTGCCGTAAAAATTCATTAGACTGATTATGTAATGCCTGATATATTTCTACAATGCATTGTCTGGTTTCCAGTAAAGTGTTGTGTAATGACATTTCTTTTTTATTTTTATTTTTAATAAATTCATATGTTCATGCAATATACCATGTATTTCCTAATATGTTAATGAATACAGTAATATTGTGTTTAATATTGGGCCACTCTCAAGCCACTACATGCCAGAAATATCTGTGAAATACTTATATTATCAAATACGTGTCAAATACTTGAATTAATGTCTGTATAAGCATTTATCCCTAAATATAGAATGAATCTGCTAGTAACTTAGCCAACCGTGTCACTATGCTTATTGGTACAATAACATCCTCCCATTAAACAAATGCTGTATTCAGGGAAAATGAAAAAGGAGATTAGGGGAATTGTGTGTTTGTATGTGTGTGTGTTTGTGTTGTGTGTGTGCCTATGTGATATAAGTGATATATGAAAATAGATATAATTTGTTATAAATAATTGTGGAATGCAAAGGAATAACTGGTGCACCAGTTAGTGCCTTGATAATTAGTGGAGTGACAACAGGGGCTAAATAGAATAGAATAGAATAGAATAGAATAGAATAGAATAGAATAGAATAGAATAGAATAGAATAGAATAGAATAGAATTCTTTATTGGCCAAGTGTGATTGGACACACAAGGAATTTGTCTCTGGTGCATATGCTCTCAGTGTATATAAAAAGACAAGATTCATTCGTCAAGAATCATAAGGTACAATACTTAATGATGGTCATAGAGTACAAATAAGCAATCAAATCATACTAGGAAACAATCAATATAAATATAAATCGTAAGGATACAAAGTTATAGTCATACAGTCATAAGTGGGAGCAGATGGGTGATAGGAACAATGAGAAGACTAATAGTAATAATAATGCAGCCTTAGTAGTGACAGTGTTGAGGGAACTATTTGTTGATTATTTACTGATGAAGTTGGTGATGGCAGTGAGGCCTGAAGGCACCCTGCAATGCATCATTCAGGGCAACAGTAGCAGTAACTATACTGACTTTTAAAAAATAGGGTATGTTTATAACATCTAGAGAAAGTTAAGAACATGCTTTCATTGTATAGTGGTACCTTGGTATTCATCATTAATTGGTTCCAGGAGTGTGATGAATACCAAACTTTTTTTTTCCCCATAAGAAATAATGTAGTCAGTCAGAAGGCAGCCGACACTGGCAAGTTCTGGCTTGTGCACTGAGAACCAAACAAATGATGAGTACTGGGATGAAATTTTCATGTCAAAATGTGTTCCATACCAAGTTTGATGAATTTCAAAGCAGTTGAATATTAAGGTACCCATTGTATATATCTGTTCTGGCCACGCTATAGTTCTGACCTAGGAACAGAATTTTACGAGGTTTGGGATAAGTGGCATAAAAAAGAGAAACAAAAATGTATAGAAATAAATGTAGATAACAGTAAGAGACACATGACACAGTACTGTTAAAAAAATGCTTATTGTTATGTAAATTGGAAAAATGGAAAATAAAAATTAAAAAAGAAAAAGGCAGGAAGCAGGAATTGGTCCTGGCAAAACCTCTTTTATTTTCACAACTGTGAATTACTTTCATTCAGAGTCAGCAAGGTTTGTCCAAATAGTTTTTCAAAGGAATATTTCTCAACACACCTTATCTCATTTGGCAAGCTGCTATGTAGCTTGTTTCCAAACGCAGAGTAAGGCAAAACTTGGCACAGAGTCTCTTAGAGTCATGAACAGAACTTTCCACTCTTGAAACTATTGAATGAACGAATTGTTTCCTGCAAAAGCCCCCTCCCCATTTGCTCCTCTGCATGGATTGTGGCTGATCCCGACGAGGAGGAGGCTGGTGTGGTGTCATGCCAGCAGCCTGTGCAGCTGGTGCTCAAGTCAGACAGTGAGGAGGCTGAAGAAGATGTGGTGCTAGAGGCAGAGATTCAGCCAGAGCCTTCAGAACCTCCAGAGGCTCCTTCAAGTGAAGAGAGTGAAGTGGAGGAGCCTCTTCTCAATGCACGAGCATGCAGGGCTGCCAAAAGGCAGGAGTGGTTACTCAGGAGGAGGTCTCCTCAAGAGTAAGGCTTGGGGTTAATTGGCCACTCCCTTGGCCTATTTAAGTTCACACACAGATAGCAGACATTGCTGGAAACAACGTTTGGTCCTATGCAGAGCATTTTGAGAGTGAGTTTCTTGTTACAACTTGGTTTCTAGGCTGATTGCCAACCCTTGTCGGACTTTGTTTAATCTCTATAATTCATAGCAGGCTGATAAGGACATTTGTGGTTAAAGCCTGCATTTTGAAAGGGGTCTGTTTGTATTAAACAGAGTTTTTGAAGCTGTGTGTGTGTGCTACACTTCTTGGGACCCATAGCTGGGGCAGAACACTCTTTTGTTTCCTATGGGAGGGGCCAATCATCTCCAAGGTGTGGCTTTACTCCCAAATTGACCCTGCTTTCTGAGTTGTTCTTGTCTTCTGGCAGCTCTGCGCGTGCACACACTGGAAACAGGCTCCAGCTGTTCCTCTGCCTCACTGCTGTTTAGCTCCCTCTCTGCCTCCAACGCAGAGCCCTCGTCCAAGCTTTCCCCAGCCCCCAGGACTGTCCCATGTTCCTCCCCAACCTCCTCACTGTCTGACTCTGCTGTCAGCTCCACCGGGCCACAACAGCTATATTCATATGAGCAACCTTAGGAAGCATTCAACTTCTCTCTTTCATTGTACAATCATCAGCTTGGCATCTACAGCTTTCATCAGTTTTCATGCTTCAATTAAACCCTAAGGGGAAACCTCATAGGAAAATTCTATCAATGTTTTTTTTTTTTTTTTGCCTTCTATCAAGGCTTCACAGTAATGGAAAAATGTGTAGCAAAAAAATAAATAAATAAATAAACCCAGCAGTAGCCCATTTGCCATCTAGAACAATTAAGTTCAGACCCTACAAGCATTACTTAAAAGTAATTCTCAAATTCCCTGAGAATAAAATTTTAAAAAGACGCCTCTTTCGAGGGAAAGAAAAGTTGAGAAATTGCAACAACATTTGGCCAGAGCATTGTCAGTTTTCGCATTAAGGTAGAGCTTGATGAGAAATATTTTGACATGTGCTTTTGTTTATCAGCCAGCTTTAGAACTGACAACGAAGATAGTGAGGTGGTGGTTTCTCCCCCCCCCCTACCATTTAGGACAACCTGTTGAAAGGAAAGAAACCAGCAGTTAAGACTGGCACTTGGAAGGATAACAATGAAAATAGCCAGTATCTTTAAAAATAAATCAGAGAAGTGTTGGAAGTGTCACCAGACCCCAGGCTCATATTACCATATGTGGTGGACTTGCGCAGATGCCAAGAGATATTGGACTAAGATACATACGTGGCTGGATAAGATGATAAAGAGACATATTGACTTTAAACCGGAGATATTTTTACTAGGGATTTTACCAGAGTCATATAATAAAGAATTGCAATATTTAATTGTGAATGTCTTAACAGCGGCTAGAATTGTATTTGCTAAAAATTGGAAAGGAGTGAAAATACCTAACGATGAAGAAATTATCAAGAAAATGATGGAATGTGCTGAAATGAGTAAATTGACACTTGAAATACAAGAACAGGAAGATAAACAATATTACTTGATATAGGGTTTGTTTTATCAATGGATAGAAAATAAAACATGGAGATGAGATATGAAATATGAAATGCAATAAGATAAAATATTTTAAACTCTTCTTTTAGGAAATAAACTTGTATACTGATATTATGATGATTGCAGGAGCACAAAAGGATGAAAACCGTTCTATACACTGTCTGTAATGATTGGGAATGATGATGTTTTTACGTTTTGTTTGTTTTTTGTTTGAAAATAAAAAAAAATTCAAAAAAACAAGAAAATCTTGGAAATGATATTCAGATGTTGTGATGTGTTTATTCTAACAAATATCAAAATTCTGCAGGCAATAATTTTTCCCTCTGATGCTCAGCGGAAACGAAAGTTTGTTTGAAGAATCAGAAACAGCATTGATTTTTATGAATACATCTGAGAATATTATGGATAGCCAAGAAAACAAACAAATGGATCATAGAAAAAAAAATCATTCCAGAATTAAAACAAATGGTGAGACTTAATTGATCATATTTTGGATTCATTATGTGAAGACTTGGCCCCCTCGAGAAATCAATAATGTTGAAGGGAAATGGTCTGTGTAGCTCCCAGGATCTAACATTGATTTGATGGTGCTTAAAAATTGGGCGGGGGAGGGAGAGTATTACTACTTTATTATTGTTGGCCGCAAAAAACAGCCAGTTGTTTAGGCTGAATTAGGCATTTTTTCCATCTGTTGAGTTCTTCCCAGGGACCTAGGATAGGCAGATGTCATTGTTTGTGGGTATTAAAGGCTTTGTCCCAGGAGGTAAGATGTTCCAAGCAAAGCTGCCTTTTGCAATTGACTGATGGGGATTGTATCAATGCCAATGGTGTTCAAGTGGTGCTTGAACACCATTGTGAGATTGTTTTGAGATTGCACACAAAATATTCCTTTCTTTTTCTAGTTGTTCCACTTCTATTTGCAGAGCTTTGTATGTGATGATTTCTCTTCTATTTTGCTATCTCCAGGTACTTCAACATCCACTATTCAAACTTTTCTGATTTTCTTACCAACAATTGTTAAGTCTAGAGTTATGTGGGAGGTGCTAGTCTGCTGGAATTCTAAAATCCCACAATGTTTAGCTTCTTCATTTTCAGTGTTTATTTTGTAGTCCTACCAGTTCTGGCTTGAAGGCAGATATTCCAATGCACCATTTTTGCAGATATTTTGCAGATATTCCAATGCACCATTGTTGTTATTTTATCATGTCGCTGTTTGTAGACACTCTGTGAGATCTTCTTGTAGTGACAATGTAACAAGCGGTCTACCATTTCTTCATCTTCTTTGCAGAGGCAGCATTTGCTGTCTGTTGCTTCTTTTTCTGAATTCTGGCTTTGTAAGCATTTGGTCTTAAGGCTTGGTTTTATGAAGCCAGAATTAGCTCCTCTATTTTTTTTCTTCTACTTTCCTGCCTTAGCCAGTCTTGCTATTTGCTTTGCCTGCTTCATTTTTTTTAAATATATTGGCCATGTAAAACATTGTCATGTCTCTTTTCTATTCTCCATTTGATATTTCTTGTAAACCAATTTGGCCTCTTCAGTTTTCTGATATTGATGATGACAATGATCTGCTTACTCCTACAGACTTAAAAATACTATTTAATTCTCCTAATTTTAAATGTCTTTTAAATTTCCCCTTTTACTATTTATTATACTGTAAGTCACCCAGAGTCACCGTATCAATGAGATTGGAGGCATAAATAAATGAAAACCTAGGATTCTGGAATAAAATTGCATACATTAGCTGCAATGGATTACTTCCTCAGATTTTATTATTGTTGCCAAAGTCATAAAATATAAGTCATGATTCTAAATTTGTATTACTGTCAGTTTAGAAGGAAGGAAGGGAGGGAGGGAGGGAGGGAGGGAGGGAGGATGGTTTATCATGTTTCTTGAAGTTCAAATTATTTTGAAAATTCTCATTTTGTTCAAATATTTATAAAGTATGCATAAAATTAACCAATGTCAACAAAATGAGAAGTGAGTTTGCAAGCATGCTGTGAACGTATGTTGTATTTTGTTTAGGCTACAATGCTGGAGAATCCTCAATGCTGGAGAAGCCTCCATCCAGCTAAAACAATGAAAAAGCCTGGAGTAGCACATGGAAATTTATAATCTGCCTCTCTGTACTTACTCTGTCTCTGAAAAGATATTTGAAATGAGTTATCCAGAAGACCTCTTGCCAATTTTCTACTTTACTTTAATTATTCCGAAGAAGGTAAGAGCTTCCAAGTATGTTTAACATAAAATAACATTAAATGAAGTATAATAATCTGATATTTGAAAGTAAGTTACAAAATTATTATTATTATTTCTCCTCCTCCTCCTCCTCCTCCTCCTCCTCCTCCTCCTCCTTCTTCTTCTTCCTCTTCCTCTTCTTCTTCCTCTTCCTCTTCCTCTTCCTCTTCCTCTTCCTCTTCCTCTTCTTCTTCTTCTTCTCCTTCTCCTTCTCCTTCTCCTTCTCCTTCTCCTTCTCCTTCTCCTTCTCCTTCTCCTTCTCCTTCTCCTTCTCCTTCTCCTTCTCCTTCTTCTTCTTCTTCTTCTTCTTCTTCTTCTTCTTCTTCTTCTTCTTCTTATCTTCCTCCTCCTCCTCCTTCTCGTCCCCCATCCCCCCCCCCCCCTCAGGGTTAGACCTGAGATTTAGGAAGCATGTTTCAAACATTCAATGATTTTTATTTTACCACATATAATAAAAATGCTTCTTCAGTGATGGGATTGCCACATTTATTTATTTTTTTCCCTGATGTAATCATTAACTTTTCATAGTGAGTATAGTACATAGCAACCGATATGAGATTTTGATTCTTTCTGTATTTAACAACATAATTTTCTCAAAAAAATGACACAGAAGATGTTTGAGATTGAAAAACATTTCAGCTTGCAAGGAAGCGAGTGAGGAGGGGCAGTTGGATCCAAACCAAAACAGGTATTTCATTTATCATAATGTTATTCCACTGCTGTGAATGACATATTAGAGTGAGAAGAGAGTAATAAAGGCACCCATCAGCCAATAATTAATGAACCAGCCTTCAAATGCCATTTCATGTGTGTGTCACTGCAACATAAGTCATCATGTATAAACTGAAGCATAAAAGCTAATGATGCTTCTAAGAACATGCAACAAATTTATAGCTGACAAAGAACAAAAGGACAGCTAGATATCAAAATAATTTGAACCCGACAGGATTTTGTGCACAGTTTACATAGACTTTCTCATAATGAGTACAGCATCACCTACAAAAAGCCATTTGGCACTCTGATAGTTTATGAAATACATTAGCTGTTCCTATTAAGTGCTAATCCATAGAGTTAATGGCAGACATCAATGTACTGCTTTAGAGCATCCATAGAAAGAAGACCCTTTAGCTGAAGCAAGATGTTAATGGAACATCAATATATTCTCCTTAATTAAGCAGCAGTAGTCCCTCCCCCCCATAAGTATATAGAGAAAAGAAAAGTCACGGAATGGAATGGAATGGAATGGAATGGAATGGAATGGAGTGGAGTGGAGTGGAGTGGAGAGAAGTAGAGTAGAGTAGAGTAGAGTAGAGTAGAGTAGAATAGAATAGAATAGAATAGAATAGAATAGAATAGAATAGAATAGAATAGAATAGAATAGAATAGAATAGGAATTATTTATTGGCCAAGTGTGATTGGGCACACAAGGAATTTGTCTTGGTGCATATGCTGTCAGTGTACATAAAAGAAAAGATACATTCATCAAGAATCATATGGTACAACACTTAATGATAGTCATAGGGTACAAATAAGCAATCTAATCATATTAGGAAACAGTCAATATAAATCGTAAGTATACAAACAACAAAGTTACAGTCGTGCAGCCATAAGTGGGAGGAGATGGGTGATAGGAACGATGAGAAGATTAATAGTAGTGCAGACTTAGTAAATAGTTTGACAGTTTTGAGGGAATTATTTGTTTAGCAGGATGATGGCATTCGGGAAAAAACTGTCTTGTCCTGTGTCTAGTTGTTCTGGTGTGCAGTGCTCTATAGCGTCGTTTTGAGGGTAGGAGTTGAAACAGTTTATGTCCAGGATGCGAGGGATCTGTAAATATTTTCACAGCCCTCTTTTTGACTCATGCAGTATACAGGCCCTCAATGGAAGGCAGGTTGGTAGCAATTGTTTTTTCTGAAGTTCTAATGATCTTCTGAAGTCTGTTTCTGTCTTGTTGGGTTGCAGAACCAAACCAGACAGTTATAGAGGTGCAGATGACAGACTCAATAATTCCTCTGTAGAACTCTGTAGAAAAAGCCACTTTATGTAATGCATGTGGTAAGAATAAGGATGTAGATGTAAGAACATCATTGTTCCTTCCTTGTTCTTGTCACTCCTCCAACAGAAGATTCCTCAACAGAACTAAAATAGGGTCTGGAAAATCGGGAATCAGGATTTCCCAACCTAAAGGAAAACACAGAGTTAACAGCAATTGTTCTGGAATAAATAGGGTGAACATCCTTCAGGGTCTGTGGAAAGGAAATTTTCCAGATTGGAAAAAACTGAGACAGAGTTCCCTCTTCACAGAGTTTGCAGAATGAGAGACTTGAAAACATAGTATGAAATCTAGGCAAGCAAGGAAGTGTTCTGAGCCTCAGCATGTAAGTGGTAGGTTTGTAAATCATAGACTCTATCATATTAGAATTGGTGAGGGTGTGGTTCTTTGATTAGAGTATTGTTCTCTGCTTGTTTGTCTGTTGTCGATCCCTTCTTATCAAAGTGTTCCTAGCAACACATGTCCTTCAGCAACCAACCCCACATTACCTCTGAAACTGTCAAGCTATTCTTTATAAGTAGGCACCAAGCCCCACATTCCCTCATACTGATAATATTACCTTGTTTGATAGTGAAACGTTCACCAGCAAACAATGAGAGAGCACCAAGAACTTTACAGTTCTGTCCTGAATTACAGAGTTTTTTTTCCCCCTTCTTCTAAAGGAAAACATCAACTCACCTATTTTAAATGTTTGTAGAAGGACCAGATTGATTGGATTGTTGTTTGGAGAACAAATAGCAGAGTTTTACTATATTTTAACAAGGAGAATTATCTTGATAAAAATGAAATAAGCAAATTCCAATTATCTTTGTACAAATAGAAGTATAAAGGCACAATCTGGATTGGCAGAGTTTCTAAGATCTACTGCACTAGCTGGAGGCTTCTGTTGGATGATTTAGGAATAAAGATATTATTGTAAATAAACATTAACTGACAGATGTATTAATGCTTACTAGAAGTGTGTGTGTGTTGACTTCCTATGAATTTTATTTATCTCTCCTGTTTGAATTCTCTTAAATATAACTTTTGTACCATTCAGATTTATTTTCTGATAACTTTACATTCACATTGACTCAGGTAAGAGTATATAAGTCCAAGACGTATACCCAAAGCAGGGAATAAAATACATATGAGAACATGGCGATTGTGTGATTTTAAGTCCAGAATCATTAAAACTGAGGAAGCAACAAAGTCCAGTTTTCTAAGTTAAATAAGAATGAGGGAAGGATATTCAGAAGCAGTCAACAGGGCCAAAGGTCAGAGCAGATTTCTGGTTTTGGCAAAGACATGAATTAAGTAATGGAGCTGCAGACATCTGTAGTGTTGTGTGTTAAAGGTCTTAACAGTGATGCTTGTATGGTTGACTGTGAAGTGTAGGGTTAATTCCATGACCCTGCTGCCATAGCTGATAATCATCAAGACTGCAGAAAAATTTCTAGTGCTGCAAAGCCCTTGTGGGTGTTGTGTATCACAACTTTCAGATGCCTGCTTTTGATAGCAACTGGAATAGGTTCTTCAACTTTGACCGTGAGCTGCTGCATTTGCCCCAGCCCTGCTCAGCTTTTCTTTCAGAAGTTGAGACCTTTTGCTTCAATGAGGAGTTCTCCAGGGAAGATGTGATGAAGTGTATGTTTGTACTCTGAGCAGAGATTCTGTTTCATTGCATCCAAAATCGCGTCTTTATTTTCACAGCCACACAGTTGGTTCAGCTTGATTCTGGCAACCATTTTAAGTGATTTAATAACAAAATGAACTATGACAAATTCCTCCATTTCACAAACCAGTGCCTTTATGCATACTCTCCGCCCGTTCTCCACCAACAATGACAACACATTTTTGTGATAGTTTCCTCACAAGAGAGAGAGAGAGAGAGAGAGAGAGAGAGAGAGAGAGAGAGAGAGAGAGAGAGAGAGAGAGAGAGAGAGAGAGAGAATGGAACACTAATTTAATAAAACTTTATGCTTATTCTGAATTGAACATATGCACAAATTCTTCTAAAGCCGTATTGTTTTTGATAGTTAACTTTAAAATACTTACCTCCTAGCTTATCATGTCATATTTAACAGGAGAGTGACCTTTCCTTTTTGACACTCCATTTTCACCCTGGAATGCAACCTTAGTGCATTAACAAAAGTTTGTGCTTAATTGTCTTTTTTGTTATTTTCTTTTTCTTCCATATTTCTGACTGATATACTGTAGGAGAGAGAGAGAGAGAGAGAGAGAGAGAGGGAGAGAGATTAGACAGACAGACAGATAGATATAGTTTTTATATTGATAGAGAGAGAGAGAGAAATTTTAGATGAGAGAGAGAGAGAGAGATTTGATAGATAGAGAGATTAGACAGACAGAGAGATAGATAGATAGAGATAGATTTTATATTGATAGAGAGATAGATAGATTTTAGATAGATGATAGATAGATAGAGATTTGATAGATAGATAGAGAGATAGAGAGATATTTGATAGAGAGAGAGATTAGACAGACAGACAGATAGATATAGTTTTTATATTGATAGAGAGAGAGAGAGAAATTTTAGATGAGAGAGAGAGAGAGAGAGAGAGAGATTTGATAGATAGAGAGATTAGACAGACAGACAGATAGATAGATAGAGATAGATTTTATATTGATAGAGAGATAGATAGATTTTAGAGAGATGATAGATAGATAGCTAGATAGATAGACAGACAGATAGAGATTTGATAGATAGATAGAGAGAGAGAGATATTTGATAGAGAGAGAGAGATTAGACAGACAGACAGATAGAGATTTGATAGATAGATAGATAGATAGATAGATAGATAGATAGATAGATAGATAGATAGAAAGATAGAGAGCGAGAGAGAGAGAGAGAGAGTGAGAGAGATATTTGATAGAGAGAGAGATTAGACAGACAGACAGATAGATATAGATAGATTTTATATTGATAGAGAGATAGATAGAGAGATTTTAGATAGATAGATAGATAAATAGATAGATACAGGTGAAACTCGAAAAATTAGAATATTGTGCAAAAGTTCATTTATTTCAGTAATGCAACTTAAAAGGTGAAACTAATATATGAGATAGACTCATTACATGCAAAGCGAGATAGTTCAAGCCTTGATTTGTCATAATTTTGATGATTATGGCTTACAGCTCATGAAAACCCCAAATTCACAATCTCAGAAAATTAGAATATTGTGAAAAGGTTCAATATTCTAGGCTCAAAGTGTCCCACTCTAATCAGCTAATTAAGCCATAACACCTGCAAAGGGTTCCTGAGCCTTTAAATGGTCTCTCAGTCTGGTTCAGTAGGAATCACAAACATGGGAAAGCCTGCTGACCTGACAGTTGTGCAGAAAACCATCACTGACACCCTCCATAAGGAGGGAAAGCCTCAAAAGGTAATTGCAAAAGAAGTTGGATGTTCCCAAAGTGCTATATCAAAGCACATTAATAGAAAGTTATGTGGAAGGGTAAAGTGTGGAAGAAAAAGGTGCATAAGCAGCAGGGATGACCGCAGCCTGGAGAGGATTGTCAGGAAAAGGCCATTCAAAAGTGTTGGGGACTTTCACAAGGAGTGGACTGAGGCTGGAGTCAGTGCATCAAGAGCCACCACACAGAGACGGATCCGGGACATGGGCTTCAAATGTCGTATTCCTCTTGTCAAGCCGCTCCTGAACAACAAACCGCATCAGAAGCGTCTTACCTGGGCTAAAGACAAAAAGAACTGGTCTGTTGCTCAGTGGTCCAAAGTCCTCTTTTCTGATGAGAGCAACTTTTGCATCTCATTTGGAAACCAAGGACCCAGAGTCTGGAGGAAGAATGGAGAGGCACACATTGCAAGATGCTTGAAGTCCAGTGTGAAGTTTCCACAGTCTGTGTTGATTTGGGGGAGCCGTGTCATCTGCTGGTGTTGGTCCACTGTGCTTCATTAAGTCCAAGGTCAATGCAGGAGATTTTGGAGCACCTCAGGCTTCCTTCCGCAGATGAGCTTTATGGGGATTTCATTTTCCAGCAGGACTTGGCACCTGCTCACACTGCCAAAAGTCCCAAAACCTGGTTCAATGACCATGGGATTACTGTGCTTGATTGGCCAGCAAACTCGCCTGACCTGAACCCCATAGAGAATCTATGGGGCATTGCCAAGAGAAAGATGAGAGACATGAGACCGAACAATGCAGAAGAGCTGAAGGCCGCTATTGAAGCATCCTGGTCTTCCATAACACCTCAGCAGTGCCACAGGCTAATAGCATCCATGCCACGCCGCATTGAGGCAGTAATTGATGCAAAAGGGGCCCAAACCAAGTACTGAGTACATATGCATACTTATACTTTTCAGAGGTCCGATATTGTTCTATGTACAATCCTTGTTTTATTGATTTCATGTAATATTCTAATTTTCTGAGATTATGAATTTGGGGTTTTCATGAGCTGTAAGCCATAATCACCAAAATTATGACAAATCAAGGCTTGAACTATCTCACTTTGCATGTAATGAGTCTATCTCATATATTAGTTTCATCTTTTAAGTTGCATTACTGAAATAAATGAACTTTTGCACGATATTCTAATTTTTCGAGTTTCTGTAGATAGATAGATAGATAGATAGAGAGAGAGAGAGAGAGAGAGAGAGAGAGAGAGAGAGAGAGAGAGAAAGATTTGAGAAAGAGAGAAAGAGAGCTGTATACATTGCTTCTGATAAGTGAGGATTTAACGGTTCAGATGAGCCCAGATGATAAAACAATTTACCAGTGTTTCAAGTCCTCGTAAAATAAATAATTAATTTCCCAACATAAATAAAGATAAATTAAAAAAAAACTTCAATGAATTATTCTTGAAGTAGGTGGCAATGATAGATAGATAGACAGACAGACAGACAGATGATAAAGAGAGAGAGAGAGTAGATATTCCTCTCTTTCAGAAGTGACTTAATGTTAGAATATTGCACATCATGTCATTTCTTTTTGAGATAATGGTTTTCAGACATACATACACATGCTTGATTGTATCCAAGCAACCATTTTCAGCTCTCTAATCAAGATATAACTATATTGGCTATAGAAAAAAATTACTAATATTGACTGAAGTGGAAGAATAGGCTATAGATGGCTTAATATCATCTTGGCTAGAATATCAAAAGTTCGTTTTCCACTTACATATAATTTTACAACTCATATGAATCCATCTTGCTTTAAGGATTAATCCTTTTTCAAAATTGAATTGACAGCTATTGAAAGAAACACCGTCTTAAATTTAATACCGAGCACAAAACTTGCAATACAATTGTCCTGTTTGCTCTTCCACCATGGAAACCATTGGCTACCAAGTTTCAGTGTCACCTTTTGCTGCAAATTGAAATAAAACTCTACCAGAAAAATAAGGATTTTAAACTAGACAGGGAAGTCCAACAAAAAACATTCTCTGAAGGCAAAACCACTTTGATATTCTTGCTGAGAAAACTCAGTGTCCATTTCTATGAAGTACCTAAGATCAGAGTTCACCTTGAAGGTGTATTTGTAAAATGCCATTACTTTTCTGTGATGCATTCCCCATTGTTTGTGGTATGAAAGCTCAAATCTGATGCTGGGCCTATGTTTTCCAAAAAGAAAAAGAAAAGAATAGGAACGAGTGCATTAAGATAAGCAAAAATGAAATCCTGACTCTCGGTCTTGATCAAGCTCCTGGGACCAATTATTTCTGTCCAGTAGTGCATGCCAGTTATAGAATTCACACCACCGATTATTTAAATCAGGCAAGTTCAATGTGACCCACAATACATCACAATGTGTGTGATGCAGCCCTTAATATCCTTGTTATTTCAGAAATTAAAAATAAAAGATATTTAAGAAAGGCATGTTTTTAAGAGGGCAGTACTCTGAGAAAGAATTATTTCTATTCCCCTTCAGGATAGATTGTAATTAGTCTCAAGAGCAAGCCACATCAATTGTTGTTTTCCATTCAAAATAAAAAAAATACTCTGCCATAGTATAAAGATGACTGATGTTGATTTCAGATTTACTGTGCAATTCTTGATTGGCTGGTAGATGGGAGAAAATACTTTCCAAGAAAAGTAACCCAGAAAAGGGGAGATGGAGGGAGGTACTCTCATAGAACTTGCTGTTGGCAAATATTAATCAAATATTGAATGAAAAATAATCACACTCTCAGGTTAAATATCATTAGCCAATCAACTTAAAAAGTGTTCCAAAATTCCCCATAGGATTTATCAAATCTGAATCAATTATATGATCTTTATTATTCTCTCCCCATTATTGTAACATAATACAAAATTATGTATCCATTGTCTGCATGGCTTCAGTTTAGTCCATATAGATTCTATTTTTATTTAGCTTACGTGTGTATTAGTGGTCGGTTTCAATTTTTTTACTACCGGTTCTGTGAATGTGGCTTGGTGGGCATGGCATGGTTTTTTGGGTGTGGCTTGGTGGGTGTGACAGGGGAAGGATACTGTAAAATCTCCATTCCCTCCCCACTTCAGGGGAAGGTACTGCAAAATCCCCATTTCCTCCCAATCAGCTGGGACTTGGGAGGCGGAGAATAGATGGGGGCGGGGCCAGTCAGAGATGGTATTTACCGGTTCTCCGAACTATTCAAATATTTCGCTACTGGTTCTCCAGAACTGGTCAGAATCTGCTGAAACCCACCTCTGGTGTGTATATACAGTATCTCCTTTTAATGTATGATTTTAAAACTATTATTGTAAAGAAGGAAGTATAGCCACCACTTTTTAAATTTCTTCTTATGCTACGCTAGGCATGCAAAAAAATAGAGAGAGAAGAATGGAGGGGAATTACTTATAAAACATAGCATTGGAGCCAACTGTCTTTACGATGAATGGCTTTGGTGTACCATTAGAAAGAAGAGTGCCCTAAATCTGGTTGACATCTAATGAACAAATCAGGATGACATCTGTTTACTTTCTTTGGCAATAAAATATACAGTAAATGGTATTCACTGAGTTCCTCTAAGCTAATTGGTTGATTGTATTGTTTAACCTACAATCTTGGAATATCTGGTAGCATCCCATATAAACACTAACCTGGTGTAACTCTTATTAGCATGTATTAAAGAAAAAAAATTGAGTTATTACCAAGCATATTGTAATGATTTACTCCTATATTCATATGTATAATCCATCCCCTTTCTAAATCCATCAAGAAAGTGAATTAATATAAAATGCATTGGGGGGGGGGAATAATCAGTATTATTGAGCTATAATTCAAGGGCAAATAGTATTTTTAACAGCATGTAGGTGAATATCCATTGCTTAAATATTCATTATTAACTGATTTGTGCATTTCAAATGAGAACCAATTTGGCAAAATAGTTAAGTCACTGGGCAAGAAACCCTAGAGTTCATGAAGTCCAGTCCTGCCTTAGGCACAAAGTTTAAGATGACCTTGGGATGTTCACTTCTCTCTGAGTTCTACACGGAGACAGTAGCAAACAGCTTCTGAAAATGTTGCCAAGGAAACTATGTGAACTCAATAAGGCAGTAGTCAGGACTCAAAAACTGATTTGAAGAGAGAGAGAGAGAGAGAGAGAGAGAGAGAGAGAGAGAGAGAGAGAGAGAGAGGCAGACAAGCAAGCAAAAAAAAAGAAAGAAAGAAAGAAAGAAAGAAAGAAAGAAAGAAAGAAAGAAAGAAAGAAAGAAAGAAAGAAAGAAAGGAGAAGGGAGAAGGAAGGAAGGAAGAGAGGGAGGGAAGGAGGGAAGGAGGAGGGAAGGAGAGGAGGAGAGGGAGGGAGGGAGGGAAGGTGGAAGGAAGAAGAAAAGAACAGAGGGAAAGAAGGAAGGAAGGAAGGAAGGAAGGAAGGAAGGAAGGAAGGAAGGAAGGAAGGAAGGAAGGAAGGAAGGAAGGAAGGAAGGGGAAAATACTATTTCTATATCATGAAAGCTTCTTCAATGATTGCCATCTCTTGGAGTGTTGATTATGTCTGCTGCAATTTTTATGTAGCATTACAAATTTACATGCATAAAAGAACAAGGGCAAAGGTGCAATATTTCAGAACATCTGTGATATTCTATCTACGTACTGCTAAACCTCTCATGTCTGCAACCTTTAATGAGCAAAATGTGCATCGTAGGGCAAAACCTTTTGAACCAAAGTATCTCAAATGGGCTAACTAACAGAAATGTAGATGTTCAGAGGAGAAGCTGATATGAGGAGAAATCAACAAGTGGAACAGAAACTGTTCAGTGGAGAAACCAGTAGGTGGAACAGAAAGGAACATTTAATGCAATTTTCATTATTCATAGCTTCTGTTTCTGATGGATCAATAAAGACCCACAGAACTATTTAATTAATGCATCTATTACTAAACATTAACCATTCTGCCATGTTGTGCTACAAGAAAATGCAAATGCCTCCTGCATTTCTTCCAATTATTTTCCTTCCTTAAATGCAGTCCTTTCAAAAAGAACATTTTGAGTAGTTTCCCATCCGTGTGATGCAGGGCTTTTGCATTTTAAGTTGGTGAATTGGTGTGTCCTTGTCAATCTCTCTCCATGTGGTACAATATTCCTGGCATCTCATGTTTCACTTTATTCCCATTGGAATTGCTCATGAGAACATGCAGACAAATGGAGACAAATAATGGTAACTAGCATCTTGCAGTCAACATAAGAAATCTCTTTTGCAGGATAATTTTCAATCAATTAGAGAATGGTATTTAGCATAGTATTGTACTAAAAGATATGGGACAGTTGGGGATGAGTATGAGTAAGGTAAAGAGGAAAGTCGTTCAAATTTAGGATTTAGGATTCAAATTTAGGACCTGGTTGCCTCTGTATATGTGAAGTTGGGGAAGTCTACTCCAATAATAAAACCTGAACTACTTCCTACATCAATATTCTCAATAGACCTTTACAATGTTGATTGGATAGCCTGAGAGAATTGGAGCTTATTGGAATGAGAGAGAAAAAATGAGTAGAACTTCAGTTTTACAACGATATGCCATGCCATTCCAACATGAGCTAAACTTTGTCAGTTAACATAATATAATTTGGGAGATCAGAGATGGGATTCAGCCGGTTCTGTCTGGTAGTGGCGACTATGGGAGGCTCCCCCCCCCCCGCCCAGACGTAATGTGCAAGTACTGCACATGCGTGGAAGGCCGTGTGCATGTATGCACAGTCACATTTGCAAGCCAGTAGGGAAGGTAAGTGAATCCCACCTCTGGAGGATGTGATTAAAAAAAAAAACAAATTACAGATGTAAAGAAACTCCATTAAACAAAGAAACAAAGCATGTTAATTGGCACAAGGAATTAAACTGGAAGTCTTTATTGTACCTCTTCCTAATTGTAAGAAAGGCCTTGGTGAGTAAACTGGATAAATCTAGATACTCTGTATTATAACTGTTGGACTAAAAAGGCAACATAAAAAATAAAAAAGGCGAATGGTTTTAATGTGGAAAAAATATATTGGATTATATTATTTGTCTTGCATTAATATTGCTTTGGAAGGAAAAAGCATCAAATCCAACTGTCACAGAAGGAAGTATTTTGTTTTTAATAAAAACTACCAAACATTAATGTTGGAAAACCAACGTTAAAACATTGCAATGCATCCACCATAAGATGCATGTAAGTATTGTTTAGTCTACAGCATTTAGGATAGTTATGAGGTTTTATTCCTTTCTCTGGATTTCAGAATGCATGGATTAGTCTATGACAGCTGAAACAAAGGGAGAGAGAAGAGAACTGGAACCATAACTATTCAAGCCAGCCAACCTTTAAGCAAAAGACAGAAGAAGAAATGCTGGCTCTATTATTAAGTTGCAGGAGGCATCATGATATTGGTATCGTAAGATTTCTAACTTTTCTTATTTGTATTATTGTATTATTATTGTATTAACAGAGATGCATAGAGATAGTATACAAGTTCCAGAACAAAACAGAACAGTGAATAACAGAAGGGGTCTTAGAGGTCTTTGAATCCAATCCCCTGTTCAAGCAGGAGACCCATTCCAGACAAGTTTCTGTCCAGGATCTTCTTAAATGCCTCAGTGATGGAACACCCACAATTTCTGAAGGCAAACTGTTCCACTGGTTAATTGTTCTCACTGTTAGGAAATTTCTCCTTAGTTCTAGGTTGCTTCTTTCCTTAGTTAGTGTCCATCCATTGTTTCTTGTGTTGCCTTCTAGTGCTTTGGAAAATAGTTTGACCACATGTTTTTTTTTTTATTTTGATTTATATGCCGCCCTTCTCCGGTGACTCAGGGCAGCTTACAATGTGTTAAGCAATAGCCTTCATACTTTTGTATATTTATACAAAGTCAGTTTATTGTCCCCATAATCTGGGTCTTCATTTTACCTACCTTAGAAATGATGGAAGGCTGAGTCAACCTTGAGCCTGGTGAGATTTGAACTTGGCTCAAGGTTGACTTGAGGTTGACATGTATCTTTGTAGGAGCCCCTCAAATATTGGAACACTGCTATCATGTCACTCCTAGACCTTCTTTTTACTAGATTAGACAAACCCAATTCCTACAACCATTCTTCATATGTTTTAGCATCCCTAATCATCCTTGTTGTTCTTTTCTGCACTCTTTCCAGAGTCTCTACATCTTTTTTAAAATGGTGAGCAAAAATGGATGCAGTATTCTAAGTATGGTCTTGCTTTATAAAGTGGTACTAATACTTCACCTGATCTTGATTCTATTGCTCTGTTAATGCAACCTAGGATTGTGTTGGCTTTTTTGAATGCTACTTGGTTCTATATTCTGATTTTGATGAATGGGAACAAAGATGCCATCTTAAACAGTCAATGTATGAGACCAACCCAGAGTGGAAAAGAAAACTTTGAAAATGGAATAAATCTATGTGATTCATCTTTTCATGCCATTTTGGAAATAACAATTATTAGCTTTATGACCTGGAAAGTTGCCATAAAGATTATTCTTATGTCTTACATAAAAGTGACAAACTTGTAGTCCACTGAGGATTTATGAGGATGTATTTAGTCGCCAGATCGAGAGTAGAAGGTTGAACAAAAGGTTATGTTTTTTTTTTTAAATAATATATTTTAGGCTCAAATCTATATGTAGGTAGTTGCTAGTCAAACTGGATTTCTTTCAATGCTATGAATCTTGACTTTTAGAGTTTCACTGTAATAATTTAATACATTACCAAAAGGTGGCAGTACTACATTCACTTTACATTGAATACAACTTTAACTAAATTGTTGGCGTTCTCACAATTTTCTTTAATTTAATTTTTAATTGTTTTTAGACTCTGATGGCCCTCTCTTTAAAAAGAAGAAAATGATATTTAAGGCCTCACGTAAAGCACACTTAAAACACACTTTAATAAAATAAAGAGACAAAGTTATTGTTTATTCCAGGGAAAATGGCTGTAACAAAATAATTTGAAATACTCTTTTAAATATCACAACATAGTAATTCGTGTATTTGACCACCAATATGTAATTTCATACAATTTATTCAAAAAGGTATAAACTGGAACCAAGCATATAAATTAGCCAAAATACATCCAGGATTTGTTAACAATGCCTGGAGAAGTCATGTTAGATTGGTATGTGATGGCAGCTTGTAAGAGAATCTACGTGAGATAAAAATACATTATCTATTCACAACGTAGATCAAAATTTTAACTTTGCTTGAATTGAAATGAGAAGGAAGAGAAGGAGGAGGACTCAAAATTTCACAAGAATATCAAATATTAGTGTATTGTGGAAATTTTGATGCAAATATACCAGGTAACATTTCCAAACCTGGATCATCTAAAATATTTTAGCTCTTATAATATAAGAACTTTGTATTGAATGAAGCTATTAATCCATGAAATTTGCCAGGATTACAATATTGTATCTAGGTATTTGATTCAATGAATAAATCATAATGTATTTATTTATAATTAATTCTATGAATCCATCTAGGGAAATTGTGGTCACATTGGCATCCGTAGCCACATTTTCCATCATTACTTTTTTAAGAGATAAAACAAGATTCAGTGATTATCCAGAGTAATTAGTTTCAAATCCATGAAGTGTAGGAGAACTATGGGAATAATGTAAAGAAGCAGAAGAAGCAGATGGAAATTGCCATGAGTATAAAAGCATAATCTTATCTCACAATGACAAAAGACAATCAAGGGTTTAATATAAACTTCAGTCTAGTCTGCAATAAACATTCTTACCTAACTATACTGTTACCATTGTCTGACTGTGCACTAGGAGGCAGGAGCCTTGGTGGAGCAGCGGACTAAAATGCTGTTAAGTAGCATTTAGCTGCCAGCTGCCTGCAATTACTGAGAGTTCAAATCTCACCAGGTTCAAGGTTGACTCAGCCTTCCATCCTTTCGAGGTAGGTAAAATGAGACCCGGATTGTAGGGGCAATAAGCTGACTTTGTATAAAAAGAACACCGCTTAGGGGGGGCCCGAAAGCCCTACTAAGCAGGTATATACAAAAGTATGAAGGCTATTGCTTAACACATTGTAAGCCGCCCTGAGTCTCCAGAGAAGGGCGGCATATAAATTGAACCAATAAATAAATAAATAAATAAATAAATAAATAAATAAATAAATAAAGTTAACCTAGGTAAGCTCTGTGAAATTAAGGACTACATTTCATAGAATAGTCCTGGTTGGGAATCAGAAATATTATTTTATTTATTTTATTATTTTATTGTATTTTATTGTAAAAATTTTTTACTGGAGGACCTCTATGGTTCCTCCCAACTCTATTACCATGTTTCCCCAAAAATAAGAATGGGTCTTATATTAATTTTTGCTCCAAAAGATGCATTATTATTTTCTGGTTATGTCTTATTTTGGGGGAAATGTGGTATAAATGCATCCATCTGGCTGACAATCTTAACTGGGGCTTATTTTGGGGTAGGGCTTATATTATGAGCATCCTGAAAAATCATGCTAGGACTTATTTTCCGGTTGGGTCTTATTTTTGGGGAAACAGGGTATTACGTCTCCTACTTGAGAAGGGGGTTGGACTAGAAGACCTCCAAGGTCCCTTCCAACTCTGTGACTCTGTTTGTTAATGTGAGGAGACATTTTTCAAGAGACTTTCAGGTGGGATCATGTGGGGACATATCTGTATAAATTGGGCTATACTTTAAACAGTAACAGTAACCTTAGGTTACTGTTTAAAGTTTAGCCCAATATATACAGAAATGTCCCCTCATGTAAGCAATAGCAATAGCACTTAGACTTATATACTGCTTCATAGTGCTTTTACAGCTCTCTCTAAGCAGTTTTCAGAGTCAGCATATTGCCCCCAACAATCTGGGTCCTCGTTTTACCGACCTCAGAAGGATGGAAGGCTGAGTCAACCTTGAGCCGGTGAGATTTGAACTGTCAAACTGCAGCTAGCAGTCAGCTGAAGTAGCCTGCAGTGCTGCATCCTGTGCCATTCTTTTTTCCTTATTATAGGCTTAATTTTGCTTTATATATACATTTGACTTCACTCTGAAAGGCAATGACCAAAGTATAAATACTGGCTTCTTGTTTTACAGTAGAACTCCAATTTAACTGACAGTAAAACAACAATGATTAAAACAAATTTCACAGTATTCAATCCAAATTATTTCAGCAGTTTCCCTGGCCAAACTCTCAGAAACAAAAAGGAACGCTAGGCAAATGAGCTGTTCAATTTTTAGTTGTTGAAACAAATCAGAATCATAAATAAAGGGAGGAAATAATGTAGGCATGATGACAAGAACTTCATTTCTACAAAGGAAATGTGAAATAATATTTTGACAGAAACAGCCAGAGTTAAAAAAGAAAGAAAATAAAAAAAGTGACCTTGTTGCTCTCTGTATTAAAAATGAAAAATAATCTAAAATATAGGAACTACATTGGAAAGTAGTTACATATTGAATGTACCAGTATGCACATTTCAACAAGAGAAATAAAAATCAACTTATATCCTTAGATATATCTTACAGAATATCGGCTATAGAATATCCTATAGAATAAAAAGGGCAAAGAAGAGTATAGCTATATTACTACCTCCATAAGAAGAACTTGACTTAGTTTATAGTATTTCCTTTTAAGATCAGCTAGATGATGGGGCTACATTGACCTTGCCTAATATCATAAACTAAATCAAACTTCTTTAGTAAATGAATAAAATACCAAGAAATATTATGACAGTTGAGTAAGTGGATCAGGACATTAACAACTATCATCATGATGATCACTCCATAAAAGTCAATAATAACCCAGAATGTAATCAGGAGTTTACCTCAAATCAAAAGAAACCTTGTTTTAATTTCCCGTGAAATTGGACATGGATTTTTCTTGTTCTTTCTTTTTCTGCTAAACCATATTAATTTATTCTAATTTTCCACAATTGGAGTATTTCCAAGTTTTTGTGGGGGAAATCCAACTGACCCCAATTTTCAGTTTACAGATTGACTCATCAACTGGATTTACTTTTTGGATTAATGATACAGGAACTAATTACTGAGTCATTAAAAATATTTTCTGTTTTATGGGTCACATTAACAAAGAAGTAATTGAAGCCAACATTGTGTTTTTTTCCCTAGTTTTTATTTATGTGTAATGCAATTATTTTTTATGTAAACTTTGGATCCATTATAGACATCTTCCTCTAGTTTATGTAACTTATTAACATTATCAAATCTTTTGAAAAAAATACCAAATAAAAAACAATCTTCATTTTTTTTCTTTACTATCCACAGTAAGTTTCATTTTTAAATGGAGTTTCCACTGATGACAGTTGTTTGCCCAAAATATTCAGTAGAGAAGCTTTTATTTTTTCCCCAAGACATTTTGAAAATGAATTTTTGGTCGGAGAAAAGGCCAGATTCAATCTAAGGTCATCCAATAAACTTTCAGTGAACTCTAAGATTTCATCTTTTAAACCTAATAGTACACTATTTTCAATTTTCTTTTTCCTCAGACATTTCTATTAAATGTCCAAAGTGTCCAGATTAGCAAGAAAATTATTACCATTGATTGCAGTCTGTATTGTCATCACTCATCACTTGAAGCTTTTAAGAAGAGACTGGACAGCCACTTGTTTGAAATGGTATAGGGCAGTGATGGCTAACCTTTTTGCCGTTGCGTGCCAAAAGCAGGGGGAGCATGGGGGGTCACGTGCGTGTGTGCCCACACCCATAATTTAATGTGCTCCACACATGCGTGCATGACCCTTTCGCACTCCCCCCACTTTTGGCACGTGATGGCACGGTGGGCTCGGTAGGCCCGTTTTTTCGCCGTCCCCAGCCTCCATAGGTTTTCTAGGAGCCTGGGGAGGGCAAAAATGGCCTTCCCCACACACCCCAGAGGCCCTCTGGAGGTCGGAAATGGCCCATTTCCCGACTTCATGTGGACCTGGAAGGCCTGAAAATCAGCTGGCACATGCACACTGGAGCTGAGATAGGGTAACTCTCACATGCCCACAGATATGGCTCTGCGTGCCACCTGTGGCACATGTGCCATAGGTTCACCATCACAGGTATAGGGTCTCCTTCTTGAGCAGTGGCTTCGACTAGAAGACCTCCAAGGCCTTCCATACAATACAGAATACAATAATATATTAATAATAAGATAATATAATATTCTGTATTTTGTAAATAGGTAAGCAAATATCCAAGATCAGCCAACATAATAAAAATACGCAAGATGGTCCACTGATTCTGAGGAAAAATGAATAGTTAGTCGTTTTAATCTACATCCACGTCTACCATTTGTATCTCAAAGATTAAAGCAACATCTGACAGCTGTGGCTAGGGGGACCTTCGCACAAGTTCACCTGGTGCACCAATTGTGACCCTACTTGGATCGGGAGGCTCTCCTCACAGTCACTCATGCCCTTGTCACCTCACGGTTAGATTATTGCAACACGCTCTACATGGGGCTACCTTTGAAAAGTGTTCGGAGGCTACAGTTGGTCCAGAATGCAGCTGCACGAGCTGTCGTGGGTGCACCTAGATACACCCACATTACACCAATTCTCCGCGAGCTGCACTGGCTCCTTATTGGTCTCCAGGCACAATTCAAGGTGTTGGTTATTACCTTTAAAGCCCTACATGGCTCAGGGCCAGGTTATCTTCAAGACTGCCTTCTACCACATAGCTCCCAGCGACTGGTAAGATCCCACAGAGTTGTTTTCCTCCGGGTCCTGTCAGCTAAACAATGCTGGCTGGCAGGCCCACGGGGAGGGCCTTCTCTGTGGCTGCCCCAGCTGTCTGGAACCTCCTGAAGTCCGGACTGCCCCACCCTATTGGCCTTCCGAAAAGCAGTGAAGACCTGGCTTCTCCGGCAGGTCTGGGGCCGTTGATCTCGCTGTTGCGATCTTGTGAGATCCGGCCATAAATGGTGTGAATGGGTTTTAATATTTTAATTTTTAAATGTTTTTATAATGCATTGTAAGCTGTCCTGAGTCTCTGGAGAAAGGCAGCATATAAATTGAACTAATAAATAATAAATTGAACTAATAAATACCTTGACCATCTGAAAGATCAGGTCCGATTGATGATATTGAGGTATGCTGATATGATAATATATATTTCATAAATGTGATTTTCATGCTCAGTACATAATAAGATACAATGCAAATGTTTAGGCAGATAAATTGGGGATGGGGGGTTTTATAATGATGATTTTATACTATATTAATGTATTTGATTCTTTTTATTAGTTTTATTGTTTTAAAAATGTGGTTTTATATTCTGTAAGCCACCTTGAGTCGCCATGGGTGAATAGGCGGCAATATAAAATAAATAGATAGATAGATAGATAGATAGATAGATAGATAGATAGATAGATAGATAGATAGATAGATTAATAGATGTTTAATTGTCTGCACAAATGAAACAATTTGGATATTAAGAAGAGAAATCTACCTACTTTTATTTAAACAGCAAATATTATTTATTTAAACAACAACAACAGAGTTGCTCTTTCCAGATTATTGGAAGGGAATGTTACAGAAATTACTGTATAGTTCTGATAAATACTTGCTCATTTTTAAACCAAATTTTATGAATGCATATCTAGGCGCATTTGCAAGCAGGACCAGTAATTTATTTTGAAAGATAACCTGAGATCTTTGTTCTGGTCAAACCAAGCCAGAGACAATTCATTTGCATGAATTGAATAATATTTTCCAACTCCCCTCCTGTTTGATATAAATTTATCAAGCTCCTGAGGAGTTGCTACTGCACATTGCTAATTAGGTACCTAAATTGTTATATAATTCCTACATCCATAGAGTACATCCTAAATATACTCTATTTAGCAAATGAGACTTAGCAAAGTAACCTAGGTAACTTTCTGCATGTATGCAAACACCTAAATACTATATGTGAAGATATAATCATGGGCATAATACATGCATTTTCAAAATTATGTCTTAGTTTTCCCTTGCCTTAATAGTTACTCTGTTGAGCCCTTTCTCAACAGAGGGGGAGGGATATGACATCATGTATCTCCAGTCTACAACACAGTCCTTTCAGCAGTTCCAAAAAGGCTCCATACCCATTTGCACTACTCAGGTGACCCTGAGGACACAGATCAACCTCCATGTGTCTTCAACGACTCTCTAAAGGAATGCAAATGCCCAGCTGTCTGCAAGGAATATAAATCCTTCCATTCCCCACCATCCAGACAGAACAGAAGAAGCTTTGTGGATGAGAAGCGAAACCAGTGGTGGGATTCAAAACATTTTACTACAGGTTCTGTGGGCGTGGCATGGCTTGGTGGGCGTGGCATGGCTTGGTGGGCATGGCACAGGAAGGCTACTATAAAATCTCTATTCCCTCCCCACTCCAGGGGAAGGTTATTGCAAAATCCTCATTTCCTCCTGATCAGCTGGGACTCAGGAGGCAGAGAATAGATGGGGGTGGGGCCAGTCAGAGGTGGTATTGCCAGTTCTCCAAACTACTCAAAATTTCCGCTACTGGTTCTCCAGAACTGGTCAGTACCTACTGAATACCACCTTTAAGTGAAACGTCTTCAAAGAAAAACAAGAAAGTTCAGTTGCCTCTTGAAAAAAAAGCACCTTTGGGACAGCCATGATCTAGATGACTGAGAATCTCCATAGACATTTGCCTTAACGTCTCACTCTGAATGGCTACCCAAGAATTTCTCTCTCTTATCCCTTTTCTCTTCCTCAGACAAACAAACATCCTCAAACAAACACACACAATGAGAAAGAGAGAGAGAGAGAATGAGAGAGAAAATGAGAGAGAGAGAGAAATGAGAGAGAGAGAATGAGAGAGAGAGAAAAATGAGAGAGAAAGAGAGAAAGAAAACAAGAGAATCACGAGTATGCTGCTTATAGATACTTCTAGTGCACTATGCTCAACTACCATTCACTGCAGAGTGATAACCATGAAACCACTATAAATAATTAATCTCTCCACCTTTCTTAAGATAAAATTCACTCAAAAATTGAATAATAATGAAGAGAAACACAGAATGTTTCTCTCCATTATTTATTTCAAGGGAAGCCAATTAATTTAGCATATTTTCCTTTATTTTCCAATCCTTTCAGGAAGTAAGTGTCAGAGAGCTACTTGCCTTAATTGTATTAGGAAATAATCTGTTCTGGAAGAATGCCATAAGTGCAAATGCATTAAGCTGGGGGTGCCTAAATGATTTTTTTTTAAGTAGAAAAGCTGTGCTGTGGATGTGCTAATTGGATGACCAAAAAAAGGTCTTTTTTCATGGTTGTTTTAGGAATATTTGCAATTTCAGAATTGAAAAACCTGGAAACCTACATCATCCTCATTGAGCACCAAGATATTTTTGTATATATGTTCAACAGATAATTTTACATTTCAAACATCAATTTAACTCCAGGACTAAGGAAGGGGTAAAGTTGAGTAATCATTGCCAGGACTTGGGTTACACTTTTGCAAGCATTGTTTATAAGAGAGCTTCAGGAGATATTACAGCAAATCTGGTTTTTTGAGGAGTGGGATACGGCTGGAGGTAGTTTCTTGATTTTTTTCTGGCTAATCATGATTTATTTAAAAGGTGTATATACTCAGCCAATTTATACAGTATAATCCTGCATGTGACTTACAAACAAATTTAATTTAATTTAATTTAATTAATTCAATTTATATGCCACCCTCTCTGAAGACTCAGGGCGGCTCACAATACATTTTAAAAAATCATTATAAAAAACATTTAAAAATTAAAAACATTAAAAACATTAAAAACTCATTCACGCCATTCATGGTCGGATCTCGCCAGATACATAGCTGGCTTTTAAAATAAATAAATAAATAAAAACTAGCCCCAAAACTAGTGTACTTATGATGTTACCTAGTCATGTAGTCAAATAGCTACAAGCAAACAACCCATCTGAGACAGCATTAAATCTGCTAGTATGAACTGTATTAAAAACAAGGAATAACATATTTAATACAAGTTTAATTATCATGATTGGCCAAAAGTAGTGATTTCCTTTTGTTAATAAATATAAATTATTCTGCATAATGTATATTTCATGCTGCACTGCTATGACACTAAATATAGCTTTAGCTCTCTCTCTCTCTCTTATAGGGATGTGGTGGCTTAGTGGCTAAGATGCTGAGCTTGTCAATCGAAAGGTCGGCAGTTCAGCGGTTCAAATCCCTAGTGCTGCGTAACGGGGTGAGCTCCCGTTACTTGTCCCAGCTTCTGCCAACCTAGCAGTTGGAAAGCACGTAAAAAGTGCAAGCAGAAAAATAGAGACCACCTTTGGTGGGAAGGTAGCAGCATTCCGTGTGCCTTTGGCATTTAGTCATGCTGGCCACATGACCACGGAAACATCTTCAGACAGCATTGGCTCTTTCAAATGGAGATGAGCACTACCTCCTAAGGTTGGGAATGACTAGCACATATGTGCAAGGGGAACCTTTACCTTTACCTTTTACTCTCTCTCTCTCTTCCCCCCCTCTCTCGCTCTCTCATATCTCACTTCAGTGTCCATCTTGGGCTGTTTAACATGACATTTAATTTTTTGATAAACAATCAGTACAAAGCTAGCATGAAATATAGTAGATCTAGCTACATCTATTGCATTATCAACACATTAGTATTTCCTAGAGCAAGAGAAGGAAGGAAGGAAGGAAGGAAGGAAGGAAGGAAGGAAGGAAGGAAGGAAGGAAGGAAGGAAGGAAGGAAGGAAGGAAGGAAGGAATTTAGGTTAGTATCATCTTTCTTATGATACTGACCAGAATTCTGCAAGTCCACAAAGCAACGGTTTCTGTTTCCATGGGGGAAAAAATGTTACCAACAGAAAATTGTTTCTAGAGTTGTAATCAAGACATCTTTAATTCTACAAATAGTATAACAAAGTGCTGCCTACACTGAAAGAAACAAAAAGTATTGAACTGCTCTGACAGAAGTAACTGTACAGAAAATGAACCATCATTGTGTGGCTATTTCACCAAATGGAGTATTATGAAGCAAGCCCTGGAGTCTTTATAGAAAATGTAATCTAACACAGTTTTGATGTGCCCTGAGTTTAGTAGAATCAGGAAAAATAATCCCCAAGTATTTTAATTTTTTCTTTCTTCTATTACCTGATTATTTAACTGCCAGGTATACATTTTAGGTCTTGATTAGGATTATTGGGGTTTTGTTCTTTTTTCTGTATAATTGATTTCATGTTTTCCTCTGAACAATTAGTGTCTAATTCAGAGCTCACTTTAATCCAGTTGGTGCTTGCAACAGGAGTACTTCATCATCTGCACATGAGTGATAAGTATCCTCCTTGGGTATTTTCAAAGCATGAGCCTCTGAATTACTTATTTTAGCCACAATAAAGCCAAGCTTCGCATTAAATATTCGAAGGAACCATAGTTCTGTTTGAGTTGGAATCTCTTTACCACAATGAACTTTTATTTTACAGTTCTTTTTACATCCTACCATGAACTTTTATTTTACAGAATAAATTGTAGAATTTGTACATTAGCAGAAGTAGCTGTTGATCTATTTTGGCATTTTCTGAGTTAGTCCCGGAACGTTTGTTCTGGAGATAGGTTTAAATGAAGACCTCAAATCAGTACGTATACTGTATAATGAAGAATGTGCCTTATTTTTCAGCCAGAATATATCAGAATAAAAACAAGGCCAAATAAAGCTCTCTATAGAGGGGAGGAAAAAAAGGATAATGGGGGGAAAAAGAAGAAAGAGTAAGAAATGAGGACATAGGGGAAGAAAAACAAAGTAACAAATGGAAGACCACTATGAAACAATGCTTAAAAATGATAAGATACCTATATGTTGTATGTTGTGTAAATGTCATATATGTGTTATAATAAAATTACAAATTTTAATTAAAAAAAAAACAAAACCAAGGCCAAAAATTGAACCTCCGATTCGGAAACCTGCCATTGACCTGCTCAAGGTTGACTCAGCCTTCCATTTTTCCAAGGTCAGTAAAATGAGGACCCAAATTGTTGGGGACAATGTGCTGATTTTGTAAAATTGCTTAGAGTGGGATGTAAAGCACTGTGAAGTGGTATATAACTCTATGTGCTATTGCTATTCCAAACTTTGACACCATGATAGAGTTTCAATCATTTTCAGCACATTTATTAATGATGCTTGTTACTTTTTGTTTTGACACAAAAAGGCATTGCTCTGTCATATGCATTGAAAAAGTAACCATAGATACCCTTGGGATATAATGATTCTTTTCAGGAACATTACATGAGGGGAAACTGAGGTAGCTATCTTCTCCCCATGACCAATAAAATGTCTTTCAAATTGGCAATCATTTATCACAAGTCATTACGCCATGTGACACCTTGTCATGCTGAGTAGACTTAATCGCCATTTAGATTTATTTCATTTTTTTTTCTTTTCAAGGAAGAGAAAAAAGAAAGTAGCTCAGAGTAGCTTATTAAAAAAGTATGTAATATGCATAGTTTCAAGAACTGGCTGACCCACTCACCCCACCCCACCCCTCCCAGGAGTCTCCACGAGGCCCGTTTTGGATTCCAGGTAAGTGCAGGGTGTGCACAGAGGCTATGGGAGGGTGAAAAAAGGGCCTACCAAAAGTACCAGAAGTCCAGAAACTGACCCATTTCCAGCCTCCGGTGCCTGGGGAAGGCAGTTTTCATGTTCCTGGAGGCTCAAGGAAAGCCTCCAGAGCCTGGGGAAGGGTGAAAATGCCACCACCACCCCTCCGTGGTGCAGGAGGTTGAGTAGGCCATGCCCCCATGTCCATGCCCACCCAGAAACCAGGCAGCGAACCGGTTGCTGAAATTTTTCAATCCTACCGCTGGCATAGATGTGTAAAAATCACACATGGAGAAACATGGAAAGAAAGGACTTGAAAAGGAAAATAATATATACGGAGGAATCAATAATGCCATTGATTGCAAGTCACAAACACTATATATTACCATTTTTAAGGGTTTGTGAAAATGATCAGTGAACTAGGAATATGGGTCTCAGAAGAACTGGAAGTAGATGACCTATAATAACTTTTGGTAGCGACTTAAGCCTTCTCTTCACATTCATCTGTAACTTTTATTTTTTGTGAGGAACAAGAGAGGGGTTTTAATGTATTCAAGTTTAAAATTCATTTTAAAAAAGCTTATTTTCTACACAGCTCTGAACTGCCCATATGGGATTATCCCTTTTAAGATTCTAGTTAGAAGAAAATGTCATATCTTGAATCAGAAAATGCCTTTCCCAATTCTGAACATTCATCATGATGAGGAGACTTTCCAAAGGGAATGCTTTTGAGGATCTATCAGAAATTTTATATTTTTAATATAACTTTTTATCACCTTATGCCAGGGTCTTACATTTATCCCAGGCTCCTATAAAGCAAGTATTACTGCTGCAATCTACCTTAAGATTGCTTTGGATTTCATTCCACAAAATTTAAAGGAAAAAAAAAATACTTGTGCATGATAGAAATAGTAAACTATGTTTATTTCAGTTCATATACCTTTAATTGTTTTTTTTTAAAGCAAGTAGAATTGTACTGCAAGTGAATTGTGAAGGAAAGTTAAATCTGACAACTTAAGTTTAAAAAGTTTTACAACTTTTTTAAAATTAATTCTATATGATGTCCTTCTCTGTATGGTAGAACATATATTATTATTTTTGGGGGGGAAAAAATCATGAAATAAACACACAAAGGCTGTTTGTCAATCATTCAGTAGCATATTGCGATAAGAAAAAATAAATTTCCCAACTCAACCATTTCTTTGGTGTCTTCTACACACTCCTTATTCTATACTGACATTAACAAAGAAAGAAGAAGAAAGAACGGAAGCTGACATGCTGTAAATGAAAACTGCCAACATTTTATTTGTTTGCAAGAGACGGATTTATGTGGATCCCATAGCTATTCTTTAAATGATAACAAGGGTGCATTTTTGTAACTCAGTGGTTTATTGGGAGTCCACCCGGAAAATGTATGTATGTATGTATGTATGTATGTATGTATGTATGTATGTATGTGTGTATGTGTGTGTGTATTTCTCTTTAGCCTACCAAAACCAAGATTTTTCTGCAGCCCTAGTTCAGTGAAATCCCAATCCATTAGTTTCTAGGCTTTTTTTCCAGCAGCCAGCAAGTTCCCTGCTGCCCATTGGGAGACTAAGCAGGGAACTTGCTGGCTGCTGGAAAAAAAGCCTAGAAACTAATGGATTGGGATTTCACTGAACTAGGACTGCAGAAAAATCTTGGTTTACGTAGGAAGAACCTGGCTAAAGAGAAATACACATAAAGACCTACGAAAAGAGTGTGTGTGTGTGTGTGTGTGTGTGTGTGTGTGTGTGTGTGTAAAACTGAGGTTTTCATGAAAAGTAACATCTTCTTCAATTGAACTATTGACAAATGTACCAAGGCAATAATATGGGTGGCTATTTGGTAGACAATTCCCACTTTTCAAAAATAAACAATAATTTCATGTTTCTCCTTGTATCCATTGGATCTAAAAGATGAAAGATCTAAGGATTAAATTGAGTTTCAATCGCTTAACTGATCTAGGAAGGTTGCTGTCAACCCTGAAGCTGACCTGACAGAAGCCATCTTGGAGCTTCAGTGTTGTCATACTCAAGATGAGGGACAGGGAGGGGGAATTGAGAGAGTTGGGACTTTGTAGCCAAAATAAAATACTTTCTCTTGGGAACCAAGGACATTCTCACAACTGGCCCGAGGAAGGAGGAGTGATGTCACCAGGCAACTAGACAGAACCATGATTGGCCCATGTGACTAAATGTTTTGAGAAAGTGAAAAACTTTTACTTTTAATTAGGTGTAAACCTTCGGTTCTTTCAGAGTTGGTTTTCACCAGATCTGTGCCAATATGATATATCCAATAAAGCTATTATTTGAGGAATCTACCTGCCTCGGAGTTTTGCTTGCTATGGGTCTATTACTTGGAACCCTGAGAGTTGCATTGACATTGTTACATTTTACATATGAAGTTGTTATTAAAGACAATATTAAATAAATGAATACATCTACCAAGTAAAGGTAAAGGTAAAGGTTCCCCTCACACATATGTCCTAATCGTTCCTGACTCTAGGGGGCAGTGCTCATCTCTGTTTCAAAGCCGAAGAGCCAGCGCTGTCTGAAGACATCTCCATGGTCATATGGACAACATGACTAAATGCCAAAGGTGTACAGAATGCTGTTACCTTCCCACCAAAGGTGGTCCCTATTTTTCTACTTGCATTTTTTTACGTGCTTTCGAACTGCTAGGCAGAAGCTGGGACAAGTAACGGGAGCTCACCCTGTTACACGGCACTAGGGATTCAAACCGCTGAACTGCCAACCTTTTGATCGACAAGCTCAGCATCTTAGCCACTGAGCCACTGTGTCCCCCTTCTATGCAGGTAGATGAAGATAAATATAGGTAGAAGTAAAATATAAATAATGCATGCATAGAAAGCAGACATAGTCAGTCAAAAGTGAAGTAAATGGGACAAGCAGGCTTTATAGTCAATAGGACAAACTAGTTCTGACTTAAAATGAAATAGACCAATTAATTGAGTTTTATTCGAGTCTATATCTTTAATATCTTGCCACAGTGCAGTATGGAAATAGCCCTAGCATTGTTTCTTCTAAATAAATCTATTTCCGGCACTGGAGCTGGCAAAGTGATTGAAAAAAAATGTAGTGAATTGGCACATTATTCATGTGCACTATCCTTCGGCACTCTTATTTTTCTAAGCACTGCAAGGAACTGTTGCCATCATGTTTGTTTGCCTGAAGTGCCAAGTTAATGTTATAACTGAAGACTGGTGGATACTTTTAATAAATGAGCAAATGACTCAACAGCCTACACAGATCAACTTCTCCTAATCTAGTTAGGGAATAGGAAATCCCTGAGTAACCTAAAATTGTACTTTCTCAACACTCCAGAAAACTTGGGAGTGTTGAGTCTCTCAAATAAATAATGATTTTATGGTATGATTAAAATCAGCAAGGAAACAAAAGGGCTATAACAAAAAAAAAAAAAAACATGCATAGAAGCAAAAGGTGCAAAACAACTTTAATTTAATTTGATACTGGCAGTTATGTAGCTATTTTTAAAGTGTGATTTTATTTAATGTGAATTGATTACATTCTTTTTGACGGCAAATCATAGTCTAATAAAAAGCAAAACCAACCAGCCAACTAAACTTACATGTATGACCACATTCTAAGAAAGCAGTAAACAGCCTTTGGAACAACTCCAATTCTAAGACTAGGAAAAATTTCAGTGTGTATAAGAATCATTTTCAATTGCCGCTAATGGCAATGTCAATTTATGAATAAGGTAGAACATACTATAATGAGTCAAATACATACATGAATGTATATGCCACAATGTCCTTCCTGTCAATGACTACTTCAGCTTCAACCACAACAATACATGAGCAAATAATAGATACAAACTCAAGGTAAACCGTTCCAAACTTGATTGCAGAAAATATGACTTCAGCAACAGTGCATTCCAGTAGTGCATGCCAGTCAATGCCTGGAATGCAGTACCTGACTCTGTAGTTTCTTCCCCAAACCCCCAAAACTTTAACCTTAAACTGTCTACTGTTGACCTCACCCCATTCCTAAGAGATCTGTAAGGGGTGTGCATAAGTGCACCAGCGTGCCTACCGTCCCTGTCCTAATATTCCTTTTTACTTACTCTTTTCATGTATTCAAATTATGTTTATACTTTTACCTGCTATCTTATATATGCTTGACAAATAAACTTATGATTATGATAGGTAACAATAGTGCTTGGGGCATCTTTATATTCTATAGATCAGGCAAGGCTTTGTCAACATCACCGATAGACAAATCAGGAAATTCTCCAAGAGTATTTTAAAAATAATAATAATCAGGAGCACCACATGAGAAAAAAGACTCACTACCAGCCTAAATTGTCTTCCCTAAAATATCCAGGTTATCCAGCTTTGAACCATATTTTATTTGCCTAGCAACATTTCAGCAACAGTCAGCAAAAACATTAAAAAGAAGTCTTTTTTAAAAAATCTATTATTTAATGCATATTTTTTATTTAAACACAGGGAAAAGACTAGCAAAATAGATTAACAATTTTGGGTTTTTAAGCCATACAGTTGTCTGTTCTTTTTCTACTTGCAGAAAATAAATTCTCCTAACCATTCTCCTGAGTTACAGGAAGTTATATGAAACTTTTTATATGCCTTTTAACTGGAGCCAGAAGTTTTAAAAGGCTAGCAGTCCAGAAGCAGGTTGGGAAGGGGGGAAATAATCACAAAATTATCTCTAAAAGACACACAGTTGAGGGGGAAAAAACCCCATCCACACAAGGGTGCCTTCAGCACAGCTTAGCTTGAAACAGCCTGTTTGACTTGTTTATTCTTCTTAAACCAAGAACAGTTTGCTGATTGGGGCAAAAGCTAAAATGACAGTATGAAATAACATCTGTGGGACATGTGAACTCACTCAGCTATGGGATCTACTCCCAAAGATCCTGTCAGTGTTGTAATTAAGAATAAGCAGGGCAAACACGATTTTTCATGCATAATATTTTTAATCTATTTTCCCCACATAATGCATTAAAATGATACTTTTTTGTTGTTGTTGTAGCTTTAATATTATCTTCTCTAAGCAATTCTGAGTAATCAGAAAAGTCCAAGGAGATAAGAAGTTCAGTGCTAACTCAGAGATTAGGGAATTCAATTCAGAGATCAGAAGATTGACTTTTTCTCTGGATTGCAATAGAGGATTTTGCTGGATAGCACTCTTCAGAATTTATTTCACTAATTGCTTCCCTTCATAACCCAACAACCAACCAAACTTATAAGGTTGTTGTTGTTAGGTGAAAAGCCATGTCCGACCCATCGCGACCCCATGAACAACATTCCTCTAGGCCTTCCTGTCCTCTACCATCCTCTGGAGTCACGTCTACTGGTTCAGTGACTCCATCCAGCCACCTCATTCTCTGTCATCCCCTTCTTAATTTATAAGGTATTGTAGGAAGAAATATCCTTCTGAGTTCAGCTCCAAGAGGGGGAAAAGACACTGGAAACATGGAGACTGCTTAGAAAGATGGTTTAATGGTGGAGAGGATCACATGGTTTGAGTTCCTGAACAGAAAAAGGGTGAGATGCAGCGAACCCCCGGGTTTTTGCCCTCTCTGGCTTTGAACTTCCTGGGCCCCCGAAAGAGTATTCTGATTGGTTGTCACTCCCAGAGGGTGGGGGTCTTAGGTAGCCTTGCTGGCTGATGCAATCTTCCCAGGTGCCATGTGGTGAGTTTCTGTTGCTAGATGGGTTCTATTGTGTTACAGATGATGGTCCATTGACAAAGATGGGAGGGAATTGAGTTTCTGCTTCTGGCCCATTGTCAAAGGGTGGGGGGGGGCAAGAAGGTGGGAGTTGCTTCGTCTTTAAAACATGCTTCTCCATTTCTCATCCAGGGAAACATAATATTCTGCCTTTTTAATATTTCCTAAAATATTTCATTCTTCTAGGAAAGGGGTGGGTGCTAACTTCCTACAGTATGATCACACAATAAGAAAGTAGTATGCTATAAAAATTACCTTTGGAACAATTCCAATTCTAAAACTCGGAAAAGGTTCAATGTGTATGAGTATCATTTTCAATTGCCAGTATTGATGATGTCTCTTTTACCTTATGAATAAGATAGAACTTAATATAATGGGTCAAATATATACACGAATAACACTAAAATCAGAATGTATCACTAAATGTCTATGGAGATTCTCAGTCATTCATGTCATGGTTGTCCCAAAGGTGCTTTTTTCAAGAGGCAACTGGATTTTCTGTTTTTTCTTTGAAGACATTTTGCTTCTCATCCAAGAAGCTTCTTCAACTCTGAGCTGAAGTCTAGCTGCCTCTTGAAAAAGCACCTTTGAGATAAAATCAGAATGATTTTTTTGGGTGGGGGGAGGGAGGAAGAGGGTTCAGTAAATAGTTAATTGATGGTATTTATGTTAAATAATAACTGGAAGTCTGATTTGCCATTTTTTAATAATTTTGTTTTTTGTAGTTGTACTCCATCAAGAGCCCTTCAGTTTTGGGAGAAAAACATATATATATATATATATATATATATATATATATATATATATATATATATATATATATATATATATATATATATACTCTCTTAATAAATAAATAAGTTCTACTAATCAGATACAGATGGCAAACGGGTGTTAAGAAGTGTGGAGGAAAGCAGCATAAATTATAGGCAATAAGTGGAGCACTAAGTGTTTAGATAATATATTGAGTGAACTAGGGAAGGCTAAGAACCCAGCCAATGATTTACACAAGCCTGAGTAAACTGTAGTGAAATGAGCAAGGATCACTGAGGAGGAATAAATACTCCCTAGGGCCTACTGACTGAGAGTAAGTAAAGCCAAGTGGAATAATTCATAATAAAGGCAATGTTACTTCATCCCGGGAGAGCAGGGACTGGGATGGCCCAGAACTTCTAATTAGTAGATTCACCATGAGACATACTTACTGAAATCTACCAATGTGTCCTTCACCACTCCTTGTTTCTCCTTTCTTTTCTGGCTGCCTAAGAATTTTGTTTTTCCAAAGCTAGATTAGAAGTTTAAAACTCCAGGACATGGATCAGAAACTTCATGAAGGTATAGACTTGAAGAAACACAACTAAATGGGTTGACTCAATTTCACCCAGAATGATGCAAGGTAAGGCCACACTTGGAATACTGCATTCAGTTTTGATCACCACAATGTAAAAAAGATGTTGAGACTCTAGAAAGAGTGCAGAGAAGAGCAACAAAGATGATTAGGGGACCGGAGGCTAAAACATATGTAGAACGGTTTTTTTTTTTTTTTTTTTTAATTTGATTTATATGCCGCCCTTCTCCGGAGACTCAGGGCGGCTTACAGTGCATTAAGCAGGTTGCAGGAAGTTTAATGAAAAGAAGGACTAGGGGAGACATAATAGCAGTCTTCCAATATCCCAGGGGCTGCCACAAAGAAAAGGGAGTCAAGTTATTCTCCAAAGCAACTGAGGGAAGGACAAGAAGCAATGGGTGGAAACTAATCAAGGAGAGAAGCAACTTAGAACTAAGGAGAAATTTCCTGATAGAACAATTAATCAAATCCATTATGGTAGAACACTGATTTATCATTTTACAGCCCCAAACTGGTTTTCAACATAGTCTTTAAAAAAATGGATTAAAGAATGGATCATTGAGAAATACAAAACTATTGACTTTGGAGGGACATGATTTGCAACTAGGATGGCATGCTTTCTTGTGGTATGGGAAAAACAGGAAACATGAATACTTCCAGAGACATTATGTAAGAAATGGTTTATTAACAGTGTGGGAGAGAGTGAAAGAAAAACATTACATGGAAATACCAATGTGGCTTTCAACTATGGAAGCTTTGACACATCCAAATGTTATTAATATGAAAAATATTGTTAGATGTAAGGATGTTTTAACAGAAAAGGGAGAACTAAAACAAAAACAAGAGTTGGAAAAGCAAGGGATTGAGACAGATTGATTTAAAGCAGAAAAAATCCCATTAGAAGGAGAGATAATGAAGAAAATTTTAGAATGTGCAGAAATGAGTAGATTAACATTAAGAATAAAAGATAAAGAGTAATTGGTGTATTTCAAGACATGGGTACGGAGTAAGGAGAGGAAGAAAGGAAGGGGAAATAAGAGTAGGAGAGAGGTTTAGAAAGAGAGGAAGAGGGGAGGAGTGGGGAAAAGGAAGGGGAAGGAGAGAAAGGAAAGGAGAAGAGGAAAGAAAAAAAATTGAAAAGAATAGAAGAAAGGAAGGAAGGGTAAGAAAAGAGAAGGAGAGGAATGGTTGTTGTGGAAGAAGGGAGATATGGAATGGTAGAAGAGCAGCTCTGAATGTATTTTAAAGTTTTAGGATGAAGAATGAACGAATATGGAAACTAAAAGATAATATGTGTGATAAGAATGGTTAAAGAGATTGTACATTTATATGTTTTATGAAAAATAAAAATAAAAAACTTTAAAAAGTATGAAACAAAAAGGTGTATACTTAGGAAGTATACAATCAGGAATTAAGTGATGTTCTTCAGCAACACTCATACTACTGACCATTTGCAGCCATATAATTAAATCCAGTTCTTAGCTATAGTTAAGGCACAATTGACAAAAATATTCCAGTACATTAATCCTACTTTCCTTTGTTTCTTCTTCAGCACAGACATGAACTGGCCTTTTTCTTTTTTTCTTTTTGCAGTGCTTAAGTATCACATCCACTATCGATATTGTCATATTCTTGTCGCTGCAACTACAAAGCCCTTCCACTCCAAATTGAATGGCACTGATTTGTGGCAGTGGAAATTTCTGAGAGAAAAGTAGTCCTCAGAGGAACAGAATTGATTACAGAGGGGTAACGTTAGCATGATAAAATGTTTTCCCCACTGCATACTTAAACTGAATGTAAAGGACCAGTCTTTTTAAATAGCAATATCTCTGACGAGGAGATACAAAAAGACATCACACTGCTGGAAAACAAGATGAAGCTTTAGAATAACATTGGGAAGGAGAATGCTAGGTTTTGCTTCTGACCAGCATATAATAGAAACTTCAAAGTCATACACAGTATCTTTATAATGAACAATTATGCTACAAAATTTCTATGGCGAAAATTTCTTGCCAGACTCAGATGGCATTTATCTGTGGCCACTGCCACCCTGAAGAATGATGTGGAATATACCTTACACAATTGATCAATTAATTAAAAAGTCCAACATCAATAGAGAAATGTGTCCTGTAATCTAGTACTATAGTGTCATGATGAAATGTTGACATAATCAATAGGGCTATGCAAATCCTTCAAAAGAGGCATTTCATAACATGTGAGGGCATAATAGAAACACTTCTCTTTGAATCACTACCATGTCCAAGATTTTTTAAAAAATGTCTCTGTAGCTTCTTTGGAATTTTTTTCCAGATGTAACCATATGAAATGCAGCCACAGTTGTTTCATTTAACGAGGGAAAACACAGCTGTAATATTCAGTGTTCAGTAATCATCAGATATTGGACAGGAATCCAGTTCTTGTGATCCCAATGAAATGTCTCCCTGTCAATCATAGTCAGAAGACAATGAAACTATATCCATAATTTTTATCTTCATATTATGTTGTTTATTTAAAGTCTTGGGGATGCATTTACAAAATAAGATGGATAGGATAGGGTAAGGTAAAGTAAGGGGGAGTGGAATGGAATGGAAAAGGAGAAGAGGAGAGGAGAGGAAGGAGGGGAGGGGAGAAGAGAAGAGAAGAGAAGAGAAGAGAAGAGAAGAGAAGAGAAGAGAAGAGAAGAGAAGAGAAGAGAAGAGAAGAGAAGAGAAGTTATTATGGAATGATTAAATATAGTATTAATTTTGAATGATTTTTGAACAATCCAAAATGGCCATGTCTCAGAATTTTTTAAAAAACAAAACAAAAACGCTTCATTTTGACATCTACAAGATGGCTACTGTGATGGCTACCAAGGTACCACTGTATGATATACAGTGTACCTTGATACTCAATTGCTTTGAAACTCATCAAATTCGGTACTCACCATATTTTGATGCAAAAATGTATCTTGGCATCCATCATTTATTTGGTACTCAACAAACAGGCTGGAACTGGCCAATGTCGGCTGCCTTGTAAGTCACTACATTATTTTTATGGGGAAATAATTGCTTGGTACTTATTGTTGTTCGGTACTCAACACACCTCCCATTGTAATTGGCTGTCTGTAGGGGATTATCCTGCCTTCTCTCTATTACTGTAATATCCAAATCATTGTAAGTAGTTTATTGGGGCACATGCCAATTTGAACACCATTAATATACCAATAGCATTGCAGCTTACTTGAAGTCTTCTTCTGATATCTTTGCCAAGTATAGTAATCAAATATGTAGCTGCAGATGTAACAGAATTTACCCATATGCCTTAAACTAGTCAGTAAAGAACTGATTAAAGAGAATGCACTGAACCTTCTAGGATAAGGCTTTAAGATTTGCTCATCTAAAACTGTCCATTAATAGCTTTATGAATGTGAGTATGAAACATGAATGAAGACTCATGCACATTTAAAAACGAAGCACTTATTCTAAACCTGGTAAGTAAGATTGCAGGACTATTGCATAAAATATTCCCATCAATAATTGACTACAAGCAGTTAGCTATCAGGAAATAAAGCAAGGAAGATAATGTCCATTAAAAAAGCACAAAGATCAGAACTGTCAGCTGTAGGAATGTTTGTATCATTCAGTAATAAATTTGCTGCTGTTGATTATGATTTTTGACATGCTTGGTGTATAGAACAAATTTGAACCATCTATCATGTACCTATCATCTGTCAGTCTGTCTCTGTCTCGGTTATTTATCCATTATCTATCTATATGAGGGGTGGGTTTCGCTTACCTTTGCTACCAGTTCACTCGTGCGCGTGCCCCATCTGCGCATGTGCAGAAGCTTCTGTGCATGCGCAGATTGTATTTGATGACTCCGGCTGGGTGGGGGGAGTCTCCTGCTGCCGCTGCTACTGGTTCACCCGAACCAGGGTGAACCAGTAGCAACCCACCACTGATCTATATGCATCTATCTATCTATCTATCTATCTATCTATCTATCTATCTATCTATCTATCTATCTATCTATTTGTCATCTATCTATTATCTATCATCTCTCTCTCTCTCTCTCTCTCTCTCTCTCTCTCTCTCTCTCTCTCTATATATATATATATATATATATATATATATATATATCATCTATCTATCTATCTATCTATCTATCTATCTATCTATCTATCATCTATCTATCATCTATAATTTATCTCTATCTATCTATCTATCTATCTATCTATCTATCTATCTATCTATCTGTCATCTATCTATTATCTATCATCTATCTATCTATCTATCTATCTATCTATCTATCTATCTATCTATCATCTATCTATCTATCTATCTATCTATCTATCTATCTATCTATCCCCTTGCTAAAATTTTTGAAGCCCACCCCTGATTTAGTTCCCTGAGGATGAGCTCCAGCATGAGTCTGAAAGCTTGAGTCCGAAAGATTAAACCTTTGGTCTCAGTGGATCAACCCAGATTGGATCTTGCAACATTATCCTGCGACGTGTATTATTATTATCCCTAAATTATATATTGAATATTAATTATGTTTGGTTAAATACACTTTCAGCCCTTCTTCCCTATTAAATGTCCAGTATTAGTGCCTGATTCTTGCATATAGCTACTACACAACATTATTTTCCTTATGCTAGATGGATATGGAGAATTACACTCCTTATTATAGAATTAATACCCTATGGGGAGTTTTATTTTCCTTGTTATCACTTTTCCCATCACACCATTACTCATGTCACTTATCAAAAGTCAACAGAGCAGATAACTGAGCAGAGAAAGATTAACCTAATTCAGCTACTAAAATGCTCTTGTTGCCTGAGAGAGCCCTGTGAAATTCACTGCAGGCATGTCAGTGCTGATGGTGTGTGCCAAGATGACTAGCATTTTACTTAAGATCTCTTTTATGTTCAGGAAAGTTGAAATCAAAAACTTTGCCATGGGTTGAATATAAAGGGAGGTCTATTAAAATAATCTCCCAAACAGAAATTGTCTGCATATTGGGATTGCAGCAAATAAATCCCATTTTTTTAGATAAGTGATATTTACACATGCTAAACAAGTAAGTTACATTCTCTCCTCTAGCAAAAAGCAGTAGAATCATGTTAAGTATGTGATTGTGCTGAACTGCCCATACTTCTGTCGGTTGACTGGCAGAAAACAATGGAATGAATAAAATAAATCTTTAATTATATGCTTTCCAACCTCCGATATTAGTACCAGGTGACTGACTGCTCAGGAAGTTCTACAGAACAAAGGAATTAAAAAAATCCATCAATACACCGAGAAATACGTTTCTACAATTCAAACTTGTTTTGCATTCTGTGAAAAAAATAAACTAGTCAGAATTGAATGATTTTTTTTTAAAAAAAAAATAATAACAAGCAAGTTAAAATTGATCAGATGGACGGATCTGATGGCAAAATTCATCTTACAGTCAGCACTGACAGGAGTAATAAAGAGAAATGAACTAGGATTGTCAATCACATTATACAGGGATAACAAGGTATATTGCAACAGCTGTAAAGCTTGTCCACAGCTGTTACTTTCTGAAATTTTCACGAGGTACATATTCTCTCCAGCGTTTATAATAAAAGACGTTGGAAAAAATACATTGGTGAAAAATGTGTGATGTGTGATCGACCTGGATTTTGTAATAGGGGGGACATTAATGTGTAGAAAGTTAGCACCCACCGCTCTTAGAAGAATGAAGTATTTTAGGAAATATTAAAAAGGCAGAATATTATATTTTCCCTAAAGGAGAAACATGTTTCTCAAGACAGAAACTCAGAGCTTCAGCTCCCTGCCCGCAGCAGATATTTGGTGCCCATTGAGAAGGACTGGGCCAGCCTATCTATAAAACAAAAGACCTTCAGCTCCAGGATGATGGGATTATCGTTCAGGGCAAAGCCATTCAGCCACAATAGAAACTGCACAACAAAGCCCCTTCATTGCATCACCCAGCAAGGTTCAACCAAACGTATCCCAAAAAACCTCAGCTATGACCCCTGCCTACCCCCTGGGAGTCTGACAACCAATAGAATACATTCCTTGCACAGGAACAGGAAGCTCAAGGGCAAGGTCCAAGAGAGGGTATAAATAACCCTCATTCTCCACTCCATGTGGTCAGCTGCCCAGGACCTCAAACCCGTGTGGTCCTGTTCATCAATAAACCATCTTTCCAATCCATGTTTCCAAAGTCTTTCTCCCCACTTAGAACTGAACTAGATGGATATTTCTTCCAACAAATGGAAGGTTAATTTTGAAAGAAAGAAAAATCAAGACAGGGCTATCAATTTTTATTTAATTTGAAATCTAAATTTAAGTAATGTGACTAAAAAGACAGAACAAAAGAGGTGGTCTCCCCCCCCCCCCCAAATCAGGAGCCTGGCAGATGTGTTGGGAGCACCATCTTCAGAATTCCAAGGTACCGTAACACTAAGCTAAAAAAAAAAAAAAAAAAAACTAGAACAGATGTATGATTTAAGAACCACTCGAAATAGAAGGGAGTGGTAGAATTACAAATGTTATCCTTTTTAGGCTGCAGTAATGTGGAAACTCAGCTTAATGCATGGTGATTGTGTGTACTTTTAGCCTCTATTTAAAAATCTTCTGAGACTTTTACCATAGAATTTAATGCCCTACATTTAACTTCTGTCATAATCTTTTTTTCCTCCCCTGTATGGGTGACTGTGTGTGTGAGTGTGTCAGAGAGAGAGAGAGAGAGAGAGAGAGAGAGAGAGAGAGAGAGAGAGAGAGAGAGAGAGAGAGAGAGAGAGAGAGAGAGAGAGAGAGAGAGAATGCATGTACATTTAAAAGTCAATGAAGAAATATATTGCTTGAGGCCAAAAGCAAAATAAATCAACCAACTCATGCTTATTTCTGATTTTTCTTGGCAGACTCCCATCAAGGTAGGTGATGGTTTAACCTACCATGACCAACTTACCATGAAGATAAGACAAGGTAAAAGAATTAAAAGGTGGATGGAATCGAGTGACAGAGAAAAAGGGGAATGAAAAGAAAAAAAGTTTCTAAATATATGTACGTGTGTGTGTATACAATATAGACATATATTGGATCTATGACCTTAAGTAGAAGTGTAAATATTTTATATTTGTAAATCCTGTATTTTTTTAATAACGTGCCCTTTTGTCCAAACTACAGTAATCAGTTGGTGAACTAATAAATAAGTGAACAGATCTGAATACATGTAATGGTAATTGTAATTTTTTTTTAAAAAAAGTTATTCACAATTTTTACAATTGTTTTAAACAACAATAATGCAAGGAACTTCACAACAACAATTACATGTATGGAAGAGCTGGCCAGTACTAAATCTACATTGGCCACTTTGAATTTGAAGGGCAAGAATATTTTGTCCTTCAAATTTATTTATAATTCCTGTTTCTAGCAAATTAAATGTAATCAGGTTTAGAATTTGCACTGAAGAAGTCATAGATGGTGACCATTCTCACTTGAATTAGAGAGTAAAATATCTGTTTCAATAGGCTCAGAACAGCATCCTCCATCTTCAGATTGTATACCATGTTTCCCTGAAAATAAGACCCTGTTCTTATATTTTTTTGAACCCTGAAGTAAGCACTTGGCCTTATTGCCATGCGCTCAAAAGCCTGATTGGGCTCATCATCAGGGGATGTCTTATTTTGGGGAAAACAGGGTAGCAACTACTACGATGCCATGACCTGACACTTTTTAACACTTTTTTTTTCCTTATAGAAAAAAAATAGGTTTTATTTTATTCTTTTTCTGAGACATAAGAACATGTTGAAAATTTTCTGTGTAGACTAAAAGGATGAAAATGACTGGTGGTCTAATTTACATTACACAATTGCTTCCAACATGCAATCTAAATTATTCCTGGCTTTCATGGTTTCCATAAAAGAGTTTGTGCTTGTGGAAGAGGAGGCAAATTGTGACATGTCTATGATAGTACAATTACACAAATTCAGCAATTTATGTGCTTGTATCAAATGTCCTGATGCACATACAGTACATAATCATGGGTTTTGCATAATTATGTATTTGTGGGCCTGTCACTCATGTCATTATGGTTAGCATCCAATGCTTCAATTAAACTCTGAGGAAGTTGGGAAATAAGATACGGCAGAAGAAATCAGTGAGCAATACATGTTGTGAATCCTAAAATAATCTCATGTCAATGTTACATTAAGATTTAGCTGTCAGTTGGCTGAACATCGTGTGGAAAGAGAGGAGATCCAACTTGTCCTTTAACTCACAACATCTTAGACCAGCCGAGCTCAGAATTATTCAGGTGGAGAGATGTCAGGATAAACACTATTGCCACTCGCCAAAGAGTTGAGACAGCTTGGGCGGCCATCCGAGCAAAGCCTGTCACAGCCATGAGAACTCTCATATTATCAGATACAAGCAGAGTAGACACTTTCTGAGAGACCAGTCAGTGTTTTTTCACCCTCTCTGTTCCCATATTTGGACTAAATAATTTATCCAAGCTGTTGAAAAAGTTGGGAAAGACAGCTATGGAGAATAGTTTCTGCAGTGCCGTGCCATTATTCCAAGAGCAGCGGTGAATATTATAAGGAGTCCCCACATGGCCTGTTATGGATGCAGGTAAATGCAGGATGCACGCGGAGGCTTGGGGAGGGTGAAACACAGGCCTACCAGAAGTTCGGGAAGGCCAGAAATGGAGCCTCTGGAGCCTGGGGAGGCCATTTTTGCTCTCCCGAAGGCTCGAGGAAAGCCTCCAGAACCCAGGGAGGGCAAAAATACATACACCCGCTGTGGTGCAGGAGGGCAACTAGGCCACACTGACCATGGCCATGCCCACCCAGCAACCAGCCAGAGAACCCCTTGCTAAAATTTTTGAAGCCCACCCTTGCATGCACCATAGCATACCAAACTCTCTTGTCCTCCACTGTCTCCCAGAATTTGCCCAAATTAATGTTCATTGTGTCTATCTAACTATTTAACTGTCTTATCCTCTGCCATTCCTTTCTCCTTTTGCCTGCAATCTTTTCCAACATCAGGGCCTCTTCCAATGAGTCTTCTCTTCTCACTAGGGAACTGATTTGATCTCCTTGCAGTCCCAGGGACTCTTCAGCACCATCTGAGGCAGTGCAGAAAGATATGGTTGTGTGTACTGAACACATTAATAAGTCTAATGATGGATATTTTCCCTTCACAGAAGACCCAGTGAAGATCTACTGCTCTTTCTTGGTCATAATGAGTACTGAATCCTGACTGAAAAAAAAAATCCAGGTAATTATTTCCTTCTAGAATATTCCTTCAATCTATCAATCAGTTCATTTTCAGTGAAGAAGTATAGAGCAGGGGTATCATGCCCCCGTAGGAGCCTGAATCTGTACGGGAAGATGAGCTGGAACAGGAGCCAACAGAGATCAAGGGGGAAGTTCCATTGGCTTTGGAGGAAACTGGGGAAGGGCAGAGCCAGTCTGGGCAGGGTTTTTCAGGATTAGAAAGGCTAGCACTCTGCCAATGAAAATGGAGCTTGGGAGGGCTGTGCGCGGCTTCCCCGAACTCCATTTTCACTGGCAGAGGGCTGCAGGAGCCTGCTGTAGGTGAAAATGGAGCTTGGGGGATGTGTGTGGCTCCATTTTCACTGGCAGTGGGCTGCAGAAGGCCGTCGAGCTCCATTTTCATCAGCAGAGTGCTAGCAAAACAAACAACTAGCAAAAGTGGATCTCCCCAGACCACCACAGTGCCCCTGATATGAGTGACATTGAGCTGGCCACACCCACTTGCCCCCCCAAGGTCAAACACAACCCTGATGCAGCCCTCAATGAAATTGAGTTTGACACCCCTGGTATAGAGCATCTATTCAGTGGGATCTGTTTCCTCCAATCCTAAAGACACTCTTCATCTTACCTCTTGAACCTAAAAGGTATAGATATATACTCAAGGTAGCAAGCTGTTTGGTAAGAAAACCACATTGTTGACAATAACCCGATACTACTATACACAGCGATATCAAACAAATATGGGAAACTTCAAGGGAATAAGCTTTAATCGAGAATCAGAGGTTTCCCTTTTTTAACTTCCTTTCCAATTCAGGGTTTTTATGTAGGTTTAATATCAGACCTGAGCCCAGTTCAAAGCAGAGCAATTAAGCAGAACAGCATCAAGAAAGTAAGTATTAAATTTATGCAAATCTGGAAGCAGCTCATGAAGCAACTAAGAAACCCCAGATAAAGATACAACTGCTTCAATGATTAAAAAGAGAAATACTTTGTATAGGTTTTGATTAGCCCCAATAAGCAATAAGAGGGGAAGATTTAAAAGCTATTTGCCTTTTGCTCTCCAAGTTGGATTTCTACCTATTTTTGACATAATAGAGACAGGCAGACAGAATACTGAAAAATCATTTAATATCTCTCCCTCATCAGTATTACGTACATTTGGTGAGTTTGTTTATTATGTCAATGTTCCATAGCATTTTATGAATTTTATATGGGTCCTTGCATATATACTTTTTATGCAAGTTTCCCAAACATTCATAATTTTGCACAGAGCTTCTTTAAATTCATAAAAGCTAGTGGACTTGAATGACATACATTATCCATTCAATTTTTTTTTTAAAAAATGCACTTTTATGGAACACATCTGATAGCCAATAAAAACCCTAAAAATAAGTACTTAATGAAACAAGGAGGATAGTCATCAGCATGTTTGTATGTATGTATCAGGGGTGAAATCCAGCAGGTTCTGACAGGTTCTAGAGAACCGGTAGCAGAAATTTTGAGTAGTTCAGAGCAAATTCTATCTCTGGCTGGCCCCAGAGTGGGGTGGGAATGAAGATTTTGCAGTATCCTTCCCCTGCCACGCCAACCAAGCCACGCCCACAGAACCAGTAGTAAAAATAATTGGATTTCACAACTGGTATGTACTGTATGTATGTATGTATGCATGTATCAACTAAGAAAAAAAATATCATCAATGCATACACCAAGCTTATGGAGACCTCTATTTTCTCAATTCACCCCCTCTCTTTCTGGCTTTCCCTCCCTCCCTCCCTCCCTCCCTCTCTCTTTCTGTCTCTCCCTCCCTCTCTCTCTCTCTCATACACATCTCTATGTTTTCTTTCACAGATACATATATATATATATATATATATATATATATATATATATATATATATATATATATATATATATATATATATATATCTTGGTCTATTTTCCTTACACATACATATGCACACACATGGATTGATTGATTGATTGATTGATTGATTGATTATATGCCACCAAGTTATTTTCAACTCCTAGCAATCACATAGATAGAGTTTCTCCATGAAGACAAGAGTTTTTGGATTTCTTTCCATAGCATCTGTTCTCTTAGTAGTAACCTTTTTAAAAATTTGCACTAGCCTTTGCCAAGATAAAGGCTTGTAAGCTTGCTTCAGGACTTAGTCATTTATTTTGCTTGTTCTGACTCCTTCCTACTCAGACAATTCAGCCCTGAAGGCAGTTTCATGCTTGTTATATCCTGTCTCCAAGGCTTATTTTACATGGCATCAGGAGAATACGTTGACCATATTTGGGCTACAAAAATCTTAACAACCATTAGTTGGTAACCAGCAGGTAAAAGGTAAAGGTAAAGGTTCCCCTCGCACATATGTGCTAGTCATTCCCGACTCTAGGGGGCAGTGCTCATCTCCATTTCAAAGCTGAAGAGCCAGTGCTGTCCAAAGACGTCTCCGTGGTCATGTGGACTTGTTTAGACTAATGGGCACATATCAAGGACCTCACCCACACAGGATGTTGTGAAACAGCTGACTAATCTGCAAACATTAACTCCATCAACCAATCAAGATGTAACAACACAGGCAACCAACCCACTCACAGCAACAAAGCCAGCACCCCACACTTCCCCACCAGTATTTATAGAGAGACGTCAGCTCCGATTACGCTTTCCTCGCACAAGCATGAAGCCGAAGACACCAGCCTGAAGATGACGAGTGAGACCTCGTCGAAACGTTGCCAAGATACTCTCAATCTTATATGGGAAAAGACCCGAATACACCAAAACAAGAGCACATAGAAGGGAGAGATATTCCACTTTCAAGAAGACAAATATGTATTCTCAATAATCTAGCTTCTTTGGTCCAAATAAGGTGGAATAGCAGACTATTCTCCATCATCTACAGCTTCCTTGCATATAGACTTATGATCAAAGGGCAATCACATTTCTTCATTCACGTAACTGCGTTCTATCTTTGTGGCACTGGGAATTGGATGCAACCAGTCAAATCTTCTGTATAAGTCAAATAAAAACAGAAAGATGAAAGACACAGATGGTGACTAGCCATTCAAATAATGACCACTTTTTTTATTTAATTCTTCATCTAAGGTGCTCAGCCTTGTATACATATCTCCAACATCATATTTCATTCTTTCTAAATCCATAATCCTTCCTCTAATTCACGAACATCTACCGGTAATTCATTTTATGCATATTGTATTAGTGGGTAACATGCTTCCCTACAAACCAGTGAATGAAAGAAGTGTACAACTTATTTCAAAATCCTCATGGCAGAAGAAAATTGAGGCTTTTGAAATATAGCTCTAATCAAAACCAGAAACTGTCATTTAATATTAGGGAGGAGGGGGGAAAATCTAATATAAGGATGAAAAGTTTATGAAATCATAAATTTAGAATTGTTTTTAACATTTTGTCTCATCTTAACTAACAATTATTAATTATTATTATGGTGGCGCAATGGTTAGAGTGGAGTACTGCAGGCTACTTCTGCTGACTGCCAGCTGACTGCAATTTGGTAGTTCAAATCTCACCAGGCTTAAGGTTGTCTCAGCCTTCCACCCTTCTGAGGTGGGTAAAATGAGGACCCGGATTGTTGGGGACAATATGCTGACTCTGTGAACTGCTTAGAGAGGGCTGTAAAGCACTGTGAAGGAGTATATAAGTCTAAGTGCTATTGCTATTGCTATTAAACTTGGACTCATTTATCCCAGTTCTAGCTTCATTCTCTTTTCTTTCAGCAATCTTTCTTCTGAAGTCTGTAAATAGGAGTCCAAAGTTCAAAATCTCCAATATGTTAGCAGTCACAGAGAAAACATTTTAATTATGTGCATGAATATTCATTATATTTTTTCAATAAAAAGCCATAATGCATTTTACAATTCACACTCACATAACTGGAACAGAAAAAAAGGGAAAAATAGTTTCACTATTTAGATTATTTAAGTATGATTTGTTATTTTGCGAAGACCTAAATCCTACTTGGTGAAAATAAAAATAATACCTTTTTCTATAATTACTGCACTATGTATAAATATTTAATTCAAATCAATAGAACCTTTTAAATTTAAATTGTAAATTTTTCTTGGCTGCTAGAAATCAATAAGGAAGTGGACTATATTAAACTTTAGGATATACTAATTAGAACGTTTTTTTTTCCCTGTAATGGAATTTATGGATGATCTATACATGTTGTAAAATGAATAGATTATAGTCTTCAAATGTGAATGATGACATGTTATATAAACTACCTTCGTACCGGCAATTTCAGCTCATTCATTCCACCATTATTATACATATCCAATAAGATTTTCTGTGATATAATTGTAGATTCAGTGATGAGTTTCAAATGCAGCATTTGACATCTCTTTTGAAAATAAATTGCCAGATTTGATGATGAATTAATATATAAGAATCTTTATTTTAGCAGGGCCCTCTGAAAAGCCATATGGTTTAAACCACAACTCTCATATTTAATTGAGTTCATGGATGCTGATGAGATAGAAGCTATCTTAAAGTGGCCAGCAAAATCCATTTAAACTCCTTATCATCTGGTAAATTCCTGAGTGTTCTCCCATGATTCTTATCAGCACATTTCAAATCAATCAAATTTGTCTCTGGACACTGAATACGAATAATGTTTTTAAATAATGGGATGGCAAATGCTAGTTGGACGATGTGAGGAGTGGGAGAACTTTTCCAACAGTAAGAAGAATTCAAACCAAGTACCAAGGTAGGAATGGATTGAGCTTCCATTCCACAGATACTTCCTTGTGGTGGTAGACATCCATCTGTTGGAAAAGCTTTAATTTTGATTTCTTCACTGAGGTTGGCTTTGATAGCCTAAATAGATCCTTGCAAATCTGTGATTCCTTCCTATTGCTGTTATTGATCAAGCCCATGTAGATCAGTGAAAGCTTTTTGTCACTGCATGTTAATATTTTGTGCAGAATACATCTTTCTCAAAACTTGAACTCCTTTAGTTTTGTGTTCAACTATTCTTTCCTTCCTTCCTTCCTTCCTTCCTTCCTTCCTTCCTTCCTTCCTTCCTTCCTTCTTTCCTTCCCTCCCTCTCTCTCTCCCTCCCTCCCTCCCTCCCTTCCTTCCTTCCTTCCTTCCTTCCTTCCTTCCTTCCTTCTTTTTCCCAAGGAGCAAAAGCTATTATACAAGCTGCTTTCAAGGTATTTCTTTTAAATGTCTCACAATGGTTCAGATGCATTATGGTATTTCTTTCTTATCAAATGGCAACATCTGATGCCAACCCAATCAGATATTATGATTTTACATAGAAGAAGCAAGCACAGCAAGCACAATCACATTGCTTCCATGATTTACTTCCCATCTTACACCCTGGAATATGGAATATGGAATCGTACTACCGTATGTCAGCGTCCAAATTAATTTTGGTTACTTATTTGGTTGGCATCATCCAACCTTATCCTCTGCTTACCCTGTTTTCATCACTCTCCCACAGAACAATGATTAAATATCTCATTTTTTCCAACTTGGATGCAGTCTGAATATATTATTTGTTCTGATTAGGGGCTAATAGTAATAGCAATAGCACTTAGACTTAAATACCACTTCACAGTGCTTTAAGGCATCTCTCTCTAAGGGTTCACAGAGTCAGCATATTGCCCCCAATTTGGGTCCTCATTTTACCCACCTTGGAAGATTTGAGTCAAGGTTGATCTGAGTCAACCTTGAGCCTGGTGAGATTCGATCTGCCAAATTGCAGTCAGCCGGCAGTCAGCAGAAGTGTCCTGCAGTACTGCATTCTAACCACTGTGCCACCACAGCTCTAATAGGAAGAATGCAGGATACAATCTGGGTTGGTCACCAGGATCAGAAGTTTAATCTTGTGACCTTTTGGACTCATGCTGGAGTTCACTCTCGGGGAAATTCTCTCTCAACACATTCTTGAGAAGTTCCTTGAGAATGGACTCCCACACAAGTCCAAAAGCTCAGAAAACTAAACTCTGGTCCCACTGACCGATCCAGATTGGATCCTGCAACATTATCCCTGGACACATACTGTATATTTGCCTTTGTTCGTAATGGGAAGAATAGTACTTTCTTCCATTGTAAGAATTGTTACCTTGTAAGCCGCCCAGAGTCACCTTGTAGACAAATAGGCAGCAAACAATAAACGTGGCATGAATAGAATTTGAATGGCCATTGTTACAGTAATAGCAACAGAAAAGTTAAGGAACATTAGATGCCGGTTTCTTTCACCAATATAAAATACTCGAAGCTCTACTCTAGGGTGGGAACAAAAAGTTCCAGGAAGGGAGAGATGTGCAAACAGCTCCTATCACAGACATGAATAGCTTATTCATTCTCTTGATTATAAAAGAAGAAGTCAGTGAGCCTGACAGGAGTCTGAATCCACATCCTCATCTGTACCTCTACTTATATTTTTACCTCAGGGATGTCAAACTCGATTTCATTGAGGGCCGCATCAGGGTTGTATTTGACCTTGGTGTATGTGTATGAGCCAAGGTGGGGTGAAATCTAAATATTTTCCCTATCGGTTCTGTGGGCGTGCCTTAATTGGTGGGTGTGGCTTGGTAGTCAGGTGACCGGGTAGGCATGGCCAATAATAATAAATAAAAATAATAAACAAAGTACACAAAACAATAAAAGGTACCAAAAACCAACTTTCACACTTTACACACACACAACACAACACAACTGACTCACAATGTACAATTTACACAATGTAAAAGCAGCTGCACTTGACCCAAACTGGCCCCTGCAACAAGCAGGAACCTCACACAGCCACAAAAAGCTCAAAAACCAACTGGCACACTTTATACACACAAAATGCCACATACAGCTTTGTGAGATTTTGTGTGTTTGTGTAGTTTGAGTTGAAACACTACAGAAACACCAAATCTCAGAAAGCTGCACAAATATTTTATTTTATTTTATTATTTTATTTTATTTTATTTTATTATTATTTTATTTTATTTTATTTTTAGATAAAAACAGCTAAATTTAAAACTTCCTTAACTTTAAATTGCTATGTCTAAAAAAAAAAAAACCTCCTAAAAAAACCCAATTAACTATTTTTTAAAGCTCCCCCCCCCCAAAAAAAAAAAAAAAACCCAGTTACTTACCAAATTGAAGGCACAAGGCAGGCAGATTGAGTTGCTCACCGATTTAATTGATTGCAGGCAGGCAGATTGAGTTGCTAGCTGATGCAATTGATTGCAGCAGGAGAAGCAAGGCAGGAAAAGTGAGAGACCCCGAAAGAAGCAGCAAGCTGCCAATTGGGCAAGTGAGGACCAGGCAATTGGGTGGGCATGGGCGGGGGGGGGCAGGGATTTTTGCTACCAGTTCTCCAAACTACCCACCGCCATTGCTAACGGATCAGGTGATCCGGTCTGAACTGAGAGCATTTCACCCCTGAGCAGGATGTGCGTGGCCAGCTTGATGTCACTCATGTTGGGGGCACCTGATGGTCCAAGTGCTCTGCCAGCAAAAATGGAGCTTGGCAGGGCTATGTGCGGCCCTCCCGAGCCCTGTTTTTGCTGGCAGAGGGTTGCAGGAGGCCATCACAGCCGAAAGTGGAGCCTGGGAGGGCCGAGTGTGGCCCTTGCATGCTCCCTTTTTGCTGTCAGAGGCACCACAGGTCAGTTCTTTGCTGTTTCCAGGGTGGTCCCACAGACCAGATCTAAGCAACTCATGGGCCAGATCCGGCCTTTGGACCTTGAGTTTGACACCCCTGCTCCAGTGGTGGGTTGCTACCGGTTCTCCCCGGTTCTTGCAAACCGGTAGTGGAAATTTTGAGTAGTTCGGAGAACCGGTAAATACCACATCTGCCTGGCCCCACCCCCAATCTATTCACTGCCTCCTGAGTCCCAGCTGATCAGCTAGAAGGAAAAAATCAGGTCTCACTTGACAAAGAAGAGGAAAAAAAACCAAGACACCTTCGCTTTAAATTGAGAAGCCAAGAAGCCTCCCAACTGATCGGCTAGAACCGATCCGCTCCTTATAAACTGCTTGGTGGTGGTAGATTGGCAATTGAGGCCAAGCTGCCTGAAAGCAGTTTCCAATGCTCTCGGTGGTGGCAGAGTGGCAAAAAACTGTTTAAACTCTTGCCACGGTGCTTCAAAGGGCCGCCCTACAATTGATCAGCGGTAAAAGGCAGTGTGGTGGTAGACCAGTGCACTCGAAAAACAAATGGGTAGACCAGAACCCTCCAAAAACAAATGGGTAGGCCGAACCCTCGAAAAACAAATGGGTAGACTGATACGCTCCAAAAACAAATGGGTAGACCGGTATGGCTCTGCAAGCAGTTAAAAGCCTAGTAGACCAGTATCTCTGTTAAATCATAAAGAATTGTTTGTCACATGGCCATCAAACCATGCCCACAAAATAAGCCACGCCCACAGAACTGGTAGTGAAAAATTTTAGAAACCACCTCTGCCCTGCTCTACCTCAACTTCTAACTGTAGCTGTAGCTATACCTGCCTCTATACCTCTACCTCTATCTCTATCTCTACCTGTATCTGTACTTGTACCTGTATCTGTATCTGTATCTGCATCAGCATCTCTATTTCTACCATTACCTCTACCTGTATCTATAGCTGTACCTGCTTCTGCATCTGCACCTCTACTTTTACCTGTGCTGTACCTGTACCCAGTAGTGGGATTCAGCTGGTTCGCACCAGTTCGGGAGAACCGGTTGTTAACTTTCGGAGCAGTTTGGCAAACTGGTTGTTGGAAGAAATTATTAGGACAGAGAACCGGTTGTTAAATTACTTGAATCCCATCACTGCCTGTACCTGCATCTGCATCACTACCTCTACCTGTATCTCTACTTGTTTCTACATCTGTATCTCTATCTGTATCTTCCTCTTCCTCTACCTGTTTCTCTACCCGTGCCTGCATCTATACTTGTATCATCGGTATTTGTATCATCTGTATCTTCCTCTTCTTCTACCTGTATCTCTACTTATGCCTGCATCCTCTGCATCTTTCATGTTCGTTCCTGTGTACCTTTGTATATGTGCCTGTCAGTGTGGGCATGTGCATGAGAGAGAATGAGTGTACATTTCTCTGATCACTTCTGGAATTCTTGCTTTACTTACTTGCTCTTTGGGCCCAGCAATGATTTAGAGAAGAGTATTTTATCTCCCAGAGGAATGCCACTGGGGATAAATTTTTGGCAGTTTTTAATGGGCTCTTAACCTGGGTCAATATTTCTTCTGACTTTTTCATCTTGCTGTTGGTACAGGCAGGACAAATTACCATCACTGTTACCACCTTCCTGCTAACAGACTACAGAGATATTTAAAAGAAACACAAAAGCTGCCCAAATCCAGAAAACATAATTGCTGAATTTGCTGTCTTTTATTCTTTTGTATTCTTGGAATATAAGATATATTTTTTTAGAAAATAAGCTACAGTGGTAACTAAATCAAGGACATTCGTACCTATAGAAATAATTTTTACCCATTGATTCTACTGATGTTTGAGGGGTTTAGAAGCATTCTGGTTTTAGGCAGTGGCGTGCAAAGAATGACAAATATGGCATCACAACATTATTCCACAACCTGTAGTCCAGGCAGCATCACAATAGCAATAGCAATAGCAATAGCATTTAGACTTATATACCGCTTTAGAGCCCTTTCTAAGAGGTTTACAGAGTCAGCATATTGCCCCCAACAATCTGGGCCACCCATTTCAGATATACTACATAGGATTCATAAATACTACTGAGGAACAGATATTCAAAAGATACTTATGTGTAATGGCTTTGATCCACTTGCATTCAAACATGGTTCCATTTGAGACGTATGGTACAAGGCAGTCTATTGCATGGATAACTGCTACTGATAGTATATTCAAGGATTCATATATATAGAATCAGAGCAATGGTGAAGATGCTTGCCTCCCAGTTAGAAGGTTGAAAGGTCAATCCTAAGTAGTGGCAGATATTTTTTTTCTCTCTGGATGCAAAGAAAAAAAATATCTGCTGTGAACTCCGTATAGGCATCAGGAAAGGCATCTGACCAGTAAATTCTCAGCTCCATCCAGTCGTCCCAATTCTACTCTGAATTAAGGAATTACAGGGTTGTAAAAGGGAGTATATATGTAGAATCAAAACTGTACACTTGTAGGGCATACCAAATCTTCTGAATTTTATCTCATAAACTGATCAGAGTAGATCAGATAGGATATCACCATACAGAAAATGTATAATATCCTTAACATCATTTCTCTTTAAAAATGGTTATGAATATATATATATATATGTAAAAGTTTCATATTTCTTAATCTAACAAATTTGGATTTAGAAGAATATGTGCAACTGAGGATATGTGTAACTAAGATATAATTCAGTTAAGATTTTTTATTATTATTATCTTCCACATTCAGGATGACACATTCATAATTGTTCTATTAAAATTCAGTTTCCTGTTTTCTTAACTTGGCAAACATTGTAAAGTTCAAGGTTTCCCCCCCAAAACATCTGTTATTCATTATATTCATATGACAATTTTCAATAATGAATTAACCGCTCTTCTATGAGGAAATGAAAAAAGCACACATTTTAATTTGTGTCTTGAGTTACTAAAAGGAATTTTAAAAATAACTATTAATGGAAACTGCTCTATGATAATGTTATTCTACTGAGTTTGCCAATTGAGTTTTATAGAAAGAAAAAAAGTAAAAACAAATCAAACTATTCTAAAAACCTGCCTGTTTTAAAATATGTAAATTGACCAGCATGAAATAAAAAAACAGGGAGAATAAGCCACGAGAACACCCACATTTAAATGTATAGGACACACAGAAATCCTGAAATATGTTCAAGTAAGGCTTAACTGAAGAATAGAATCCCATTCATTCTTTATATCTAAGCTTATCTTGGATGATCCAACAAACAGCTTGGGTGAGCAAAATAAATCTTGCAGCTGGAGGGCTAAGATGAATGTATATATTGCAACTTGCACTACGCGCAATAAGAGAGTTCTCTTTCCAAATGTGGTAAGACAAAATGACAGATCACTGACATGTGGATGGATACGGCTGCCGAATCACTAATATACTTAAAACATTAATACCACTAAAACATTGGTGGCGCAGTGGTTAGAATGTATAACTGCAGGCTACTTCTGCTGACAGCTGGCTGCCTGCGATTTGGCAGATCGAATCTCACCAGGCTCAAGGTTGACTCAGCCTTCCATCCTTCCGAGGTGGGTAAAATGAGAACCCAGATTGTTGGGGGCAATATGCTGATTCTGTAAACCACTTAGAGAGTGCTGTAAAAGCACTGTGAAGCGGTATATAAGTCTAAGTGCTGTTGCTAAGTGCTATTGCTAAAGGGACATTTTTTTATATAGTTATCAGTTTCAAAAGACAAATAATAATGCATATTATTTACTTAAAAGGTAAAGGTTCCCCTCGCACATATGCGCTAGTCATTCCCAACTCTAGGGAGTGGTGCTCATCTCCGTTTCAAAGCCAAAGAGTCAGCGCTGTCCGAAGACGTCTCCGTGATCATGTGGCCAGCATGACTAAATGCCCAAGGTGCACAGAACGCTGCTACCTTCCCACCAAAGGTGGTCCCTATTTTTCTACTTGCATTTTTTACATGCTTTCGAACTGCTAGGTTGGCAGAAGCTGGGACAAATAATGGGAGCTCACCCCGTTATGCAGCACTAGGGATTCAAACTGCTGAACTGCCGACCTTTCGATCGACAATCTCAGCATGTTAGCCACTGAGCCACCGTGTCCCTATTATATACTTTGGGGGCTTCCAAAATTTAGCCTGAGAATGGAAAGCAACTTCTATCCTCTAGGGAGTCCTCAATTTACAGTAATTCATTTAGGGACCATTTGAAGTTACAATGGCACTGGAAAAAAAGTGACCTGTGGCCATTTTTCACACTTATGATGGTTGCAATATCCCCCATAGTCATATGATCAATATTCAGATACTTGGGAACTGATTTATGACAGTTGCAGTGTCCCGGGGTCACATGATCATCCTGGGGTCATGTGATCATGGGTTTAGAAAACTTAGAACTATGCCGCCTTCAGTCTGACCTAAGCGTAGCCCATAAAATTATCTGCTACAATGTCCTACCTGTCAATGACTACTTCAATTTCAACCACAACAATACACAAGCACACAATAGATACAAACTTAAAGTTAAATTTGTATCTATTTAAAGTTTGCAATTGAGTTTGCTCCAAACTCAATTGCAGAAAATATGACTTCAGCAACAGAGTGGTCAATGCATGGAATGCTCTACCTGACTCTGTGGTTTCTTCCCCCAACCCCCAAAATTTTAACCTAAGACTGTCTACTGTTGACTTCACGCCATTCCTAAGAGGTCTGTAAGGGGCATGCATAAGAGCACCAGTGTGCCTACCGCCCCTGTCCTAATGTTTCCTCTATTTGTATCTATTTTATATATCCAATCCGTGCGTATAATTAAATATATTATCTAATACGTTCTTGACAAATAAATAAATAAATAAAATCTTTTGCAACCTTCTGTCAACCGAAGTCAATGGGGATGCCAGAATCAATTAACATCCGGGTTACTAACCTAACAACTGCAGTGGTTCACTTAACAACAGTGATAAGAGAGGTTGTAAAATGGGGCAAAACTCACTTAAGATGTTTCACTTATTAACAGAAATTTTGGGTTGAATTATGGTCATAAGTCAAGGACCACCTGTATAGTGTTTTAGGTGTACCAGACCTCCTTGATTTGTAGCTAGCTTTTTAACTCTTGGAAAGGAAAACCACAGAATTTTCATATTTCAATATTACTTGAGAACAATCACTACGGAACTACATATGCAATTAACCCTACATTGGTAAACTTGTTCACTAGAATAATGGCTCTTAACCTGTGAGTTACAATTCCAAAATGGAACACCATAACTTTCGGAATGAGTTACCATGAGCTTGTTGATAAATTGAATTATCTGTTTGCATCAGTTTATTAAAGCCTAGAAATATGCATTGAGATTGATCTGACAGTATTAAATGTACAGTATTTAATGAACAGCAAGGAGAGTTTGACTGACTAAGCAAGAAAGTTTTCTATTAGAAATTAGACAACAGCCTTCTCTTGTTCACTTCCAATTTTCAGTATGTCTCAACAATACCATGCTGATTCAGTGACCTTGCTTAGAGAATCATAGTATAAACAAACATAGAACATAGAAGATCAGATTTGGAAGGGACCTTGGAGATCTTCTAGCAGGGGTGAAATGCTCCCGGTTCGGACCGGATCGCCTGATCCGGTAGCGATGGCGGTAGATGGTTCGGAGAACCAGTAGCAAAAATCCCTGCACCACCCCACCATGCTCAGCTGAGTCGCACGATCATCAGAGGCTTTTTTTTTTTACTTTTAAAAGCATTTTTTCTACAACCTCTTCCAACAAAAAAAAAATGCTTTTAAAAGTAAAAAAAGAAAGCCTCTGATGATCACGCGGCTCAGCTGGGATCATCAGAGGCTTTTCAAAGCATTTTTTTCTGCAACCTCTTGGCCGAAGAGGTGGTAAAAAAAATGCTTTGAAAAGTCTCTGACGATCCCAGCTGAGTTGCCTGATCGGCAGAGAGGCATTTTTTAAAAAGCCTCTCTGAAGATCCCAGCTGAGTTGCCTGATCGCCAGAGGCTTTTCAAAGCATTAGAAAAAATGCTTTGAAAAGTTAAAAAAAAAAAGTTGGCCACGCCCACCCAGTCACATATAACCCCCCCCCCCCCCGCCAAGCCACGCCCACAGAACCGGTAGTAACACATTTTACATTTCACCCCTGTCTTCTAGTCCAAGTTCTGCTTCTAAAGCAGAAGACCCTATCCCATTTCAGAGAGACTTGATTCGCTTCATGCTCACTTTATTATTAGACATTGTGCCCTTCCCTTCAATATATTTCTATAAAGCATATTTTTCCTGCACTTGAAATTGCAAAATCCAAATTTCAAAGCCACTTATAAGTTTAACATAGCTTAAGGTGAGGTTTTTCAATTGTACAACCATGATTTCAAAGCTTGTACAAATTCAAGGATTGTATTGATATACAAAGGATGGTAAAAATACAAGAATTATATTAATATATCGATAGTTGTTTTAATGCTGAATTCCTTTTCAAATATGGCTTTTGTATAACTACTGTTAACTTCCAAAACAAATGAACTCACTGTTAATTGGATTTACTTATTATATTGTACACATATATAAGTTTATATTTTTAAAAAAATAAGAATAGTAAGAGAAATTAATAACAAATACTTTCATTAATTTAAACCTGAACCACAGGTTATAAAGCTAGCTCCCAACTGCATTTTGGTTCCCTTCTGGTAAACTCCTGTAATAGAGTTATTATAGCAATTTATAGACCCTACATTTGAGGTTATGTCTCAATACTTTTAGGAAGATGGTCCCAAAGGTGTTTTCCAACTTCTTCAGTTCTGAAGAAAATTCTTGGATGAAAAACAAAACATTTTCAAAGGAAAAGAACACAGTTTACACTTGCCTTTTGGAAAAGCACTTTTGGGATAATCGTGACCTAGATGACTGTGAATCTTCATAGACAATAAGGAAGACATGTCACCCATCATTTGCACTAGTAGTAATTGAGACATTTTCATGTATTTTGATTAAAAGAAATAACCTTTAACTAGAGGATCGATGAATGTGTAAATGTGAAAAGTTTATTGTATGTTTGTTGATCCAGATAACATGTATGCTAAAGTAAACAGACTTGAATTATACAGAATAACAGAGTTGAAAGGTCTTCTGGTCCAAACCCCCTGCTCAATACCCTTGTTGTGACCTAGGCTTCCTGAGTCATTAAAACACATGAGTAGTCTCAAAAACCTCTTTTATTGCAACAGCTGTGAATTACGTTCATTCACAGCTGAGTCCCAATTAGTTGCAAAAAGTCCTTTGGGATAATCACCAACCTTTATCTCCCTTGACACTCTGCCAAAGATCTACTTGGCAAAGCCACATGGATTCCAGAATCAAATAGAAATGCCGACTAGGAACAGAATTAACAATGTTGCTTTCCTGCAAAATGCCCACATGCTCATCTTTTAAGCCTTATGGGAGGGGCCAATCATCTCCAGGCCTTACTCCTGAGTCATCCTTTTTGTTTTAACTGTTCATGCCTTCTGGCAGCTCTGCGCATGTGCGCACTAGGAAGAGGCTCCTCCTATTCCTCTGCCTCTCTGCTGTCCAACTCTGGAGGCTCCGGAGTTTGCACATCACTCCCAGATGGCCCTGGCCCCATCTCTGCCTCTGACACAGAGCCCTCATCCAGGCCTTTCCCAGATTCCAGGACTGGCCTATGTTCCTTCCCAGCCTCCTCAATGTCTGACTCCACTGCCAGCTCCTCAGGCTGCTGGTTGACCACAACAACCCTATACCATTTTAGACAATTGGCTGTCCAGTCTCTTCTTAAAAGCCTCCAGTGTTGGAGAACCCACAATTCTGAAGGCAAGTTGTTCCATTGGTTAATTATTCTTACTGTCAGGAAGTTTCTCCTTAGATATAGATCACTTCTCTCTTTGTTCAGTTTCCATTCATTGCTTCTTATCTTGCCTTCTGGTGCTTTGGAAAATAGATTGACCCCCTTCTTTTTAGTGGCAGCCCCTCAAATATTGAACACTGCTATCATGCCATCCCTAGATCTTCTTTTCACTAAACTAGACGTACCCAATCCCTACAACCATTCTTCATATGTTTTAGCCTTCAACCTTGCACAATCATCTTTGTTGCTTTTCTCTGCATTCTTTACAGAGTCTCAACATCTTTTTTTATATTGTGGTGATTAAAATTGTTAGAATAATTGCAGTATTCTAAGTGGGTCTTAACCGGGCATTATAAAGTGGTAGTATCAATTCTCATGACCTTGATTCTATCCATCTGTTAATGTGTTATGAAATATGTTGCACAAATATGGAACTGAAGATTGACTGCTAAATATTATAAGGGAAGAGTATTACGAGAGTATCTACTCAGGTTTAACTGGGCTGCTTCATTGTGGCAGTGGTGGGAATGAGGAAAGAATTCTGGAAGTATATGTCAAAAACACATAGCCATAACCAAAATATCATCCCAGCTGACCAGACAAAGCAAGAGGGCACTTATATCAACCAGCAATGAATGGAAACTAATTAAGGAGAGAACCAACCTAGAACTAAGGACACATTTCATGACAGTTAGAACAAATAATCAGTGGAATGACTTGTCACCAGAAATTGTGGGTGCTCCAACACTGGAGGTTTTTAAGAAGGGTATGGACAGCCATTTGTCTGAAATGGTATAGGGTTTCCTACTTGAGCAGGGAGTTGGACTAGAAGACCTCCAGGGTCCCTTCAAACTGTCTTATTCTGTTATCTCAAAGCAGTGATATAAGAAGATGCTAGAGAGGCATTGTGACAATGGCAAAGGCATCATTTCATACTGCACAGAAGAAAGCAACAGTGAACGGTCCCAGTGTTTTACCAAGAAAACCATACAAATAGACAAGTTAAAGTGATTGATGATGTGGTGCTGAATGATGAATCCCTCAGGTTGGATGGCACTAGACATGCTACTGAGAAAGAGCTAGGGGCTTTATGAAGTGCTAGCAGGATTTATGTTGTGACTGCAGTAAAGCCTTCAGGAGGTCAAGTTGCTGATGTTGTCGAGCAGGAAACAAAAACCAGAAGCTGTACACACAGGCTGAGAACGTAGAGTGCAAGAAGCGTAGACATGGGAAAGCTTATCACAGTGAAAAACTAATGGACTGTTTTGGGAACCCATTGAGTTGAAATGGTCTGGAATTGGACACTTGAAATCAGATCATAGTGCTTATAACTCAGTGAATGAAAACGAAAGAAGTAGCAGTGTACTTATCCAGAATATAGCAAAAATAATACTTAGGTACAATGCAGTTGATGACTGAGTAATTTCAATTAGATTTTAGACACAACCCTAAACTATGACTGTTATTCAATATTATGCCCAATGTTGTAATGCAAAAGAGGAGGTTTTACACGATTAATGGGCAAATTCATATTGAAATTAACAGAACAGGCAAACTAAACAGGTTGTTTGTAGATAGAAATAGGATCCCAAAGTTGGAAATACTAAGAAGGAAAATGGAATCAGATTTTGTAGCCTAAGAAACAAAAATGAACTAGAATGACTACTTTACTGTTTCTGCCAAATCTTAAAATAACCAAAACAACACGTGTGTAAATGGACATCTCTAAATGAAGCACTCAGAAATCCATTAGACTAGGTCCGTGATGGCAAACCTATGGCACGCATGCAGAGCTATCTCTCCAGGCATGCCAGTTATCATCGGTTGCTCTTCCAGTTTCTGGTGCTCCCATGCACGCAAAGCTTCGTCTTCACAAATGTGGGAACACCAGCCAGTTGGTCTTTGTGCATGCATGCGTGCCAGAAACTGGAAGACCATGTGACCAGCATGCATGCGCACTCTGGAAACCAGAAGCTCAGCTTCCCAGCGCATACATGCATGCCGGGGAGCTGCTCTTCCAGTTTCCAGTGCTCCCCCCACGCATGTGCGTGCACTCCCGTTTTGGCACTCATTGCCAGAAAGGTTCGCCAACATTGGATTAGGTGCAAGGAGATGGAAGAATTCTGTTATAAGAGCAAAGGCCTAATTTGGGGATGATTACAGAACAGATAGCAAACTGCTCACATACAAGTTCCAACATAAGCTAAAGAAAGGGAAGGAGCAAAGCCATACAGTTTCCACAATATGACATTCAGTACATAATTACCACAACTGTAATAATACACAAGCACACAATAGATACAAATTTAAGTTAAACTGCTCCAAACTTCCAACCTGTCAATGACTACTTCAGCTTCAACTGCAATAATACAAGGGCAAACAATAGATACAAACTCAAGGTAAACCGCTCCAAACTCGATTGCAGAAAATATGACTTCAGCAACAGAGTGGTCAATGCCTGGAATGCACTACCTGATTCTGTAGTTTCATCCCCAAATCCTCAAAATGTTAACCTTAGACTGTCTACTGTTGGATCTCACCCCTTTCCTAAGAGGTCTGTAAGGGGCGTGCATAAGCGCACCAATGTGCCTACTGTCCCTGTCCTACTGTTCCCATTTATTCATATCCATTACCTGTATTCATAATCATGTTTATACTTATATCTGTTATCTTATACATGCTTGACAAATAAATAAATAAAATAAAATAAAAAGTACATCAGCAATTGATAGAGAATCAGAGGTGCTGTGGGACCAGAAGTTGGCAAACAGGCCATTTCTGGCCTCCGGACTGCCTCCAGGAGAATAGGAAAGGCTGTTTTTGCCCTCCCCAGACTCCTAGAAAGGCTCTGGAGGCTGGGGAGAGAGAAAAACAGGCCTTCCCACCACCTCCCGAGATCCTCCATAGGCAGGAAACAGCCTGTTTCCCTACTCCTGGTGGACCCAGAAGGCCTGAAAATCAGCTGGCCGGTGCGCACATGCACGCTGGAGCTGAGCTTACATGTCCACTGATATGGCTACATGTGCCACCTGTGGCACACATGCCATAGGTTCGCCATCACCAACCTATACCATTTCAGAGAAATGGTCGCCCAGTCTCTTTTTGAAAGCCTCCAGTGATGGAGCATCCACAACTTCTGAAGGCAAGCCATTCCACTGGTTAATTGTTCTCACTGTCAGAAAATTTCTCCTTAGTACTAGGTTGCTTCTCTCCTTGGCTGGTTTCCATCCATTGTTTCTTGTCTTGCTTTTTGATACTTTGGAAAATAGCTTGATCCCCTCATCTTTGTAGGAGTCTCTCAAGTATTGGAACACTACTATCATGTCTTCCCTAGTCCTTCTTTTCATTCCTGTAACAATTCTTTGTATGTTTTAGCCTCCAGCCCCCTAATTGTTCTTCTTGTTTTTTTTTTTTCTTATTTAGCTTTGCGACCTTTCTAAAAAAGTGAATTCTTTACCACTTTTATGGGTTTAGCCCTGGCTGCACCTAATCAACATTCAAGAGCTGAAATCCAAAATGGCCTTGTCCTAGATTCAAAAGGACAGCATGGGAAAAAAAAAATCAGTCCCAAATCTTCAGAAAATACATCCCAGAATCAGGAATCCAGCATTTAAAGATTCTGACTTGCCTCAGATTGTGCCGTGTATGTTTTGCGCTGTACATTCACCCTTCTAAATATGCATGAACAGTAGTGAAAAGAGTTTTGTCTGCTGGTTGCAACCAGCAATTTGAAGACTTCAGTCTGATCTTGCAATTGTGCTTGTGTATGAAGTGATGAATAGAGAGCTGCTATGGAAACCATTCTACAAATTGTTTAAGCACTACTTTCTCTTCCCCATACTTTCTCGAGGTTTTTTTCTTTAACTTTTATGTTACTGCTCTTACTGTGTTTCCCAGCAGACTTCTGCCTTCAAAGAAAAAGAAACAAAAGTCAAAACTTTTCAGAAGGCTATGTTACATGCCCTCATGTTTGCTGTTTCTGTCACTTGATTTCCTTTAATTACAAGGCGCTGTGCAGTAAAATATGCCATCTCCGTACTCATTTATTTTCATAATGATTATTTAATGAATTTTGCAGAAACAGTATTTATACAATTATTTTATCTTGTAAAATCTTTCCTCTTTCTTCACCATATTTTCTTCTTCTTTTTCTTTTTTTAATTTGATTTATATGCCGCCCTTCTCCGGAGACTCAGGGCGGCTTACAGTGCATTAAGCAATAGCCTTCATACTTTTGTATATTTTATACAAAGTCAGCTTATTGCCCCCACAAACTGGGTCCTCAATTTACCTACCCTAGAAAGGATGGAAGGCTGAGTCAACCTTGAGCCTGGCAAGATTTGAACTTACTTTAATTGCAGACAGCTGGTGTTAAATTACAGTGCCTTGTATGCAGAGCTATCCAGGCTCTTTGATGATGATGATGACAATTTTAAGAAACATTCTACAATAAGTAATATACTGTTGTAAATTAACTTTTATTTGATAAAACAAACTGAATTCACAACCAGGCTAAAGGGGAAAATTATGTACCACTTCATTTATATTAGGAGTCGTGGTGGTGCAGTGGTTAGAAAGCAGTATTGCAGACTAATTGTGCTGACTGCCAGGGGTTCGAGTCTCAAGTTTGACTCAGCCTTCTATCCTTCCGAGATCAGTAAAATGAGGACCCAGATTGTTGATGTCAATATGCTGACTCTGTAAACCACTTTGAGAGGGCTGTAAAGCACTGTGAAGCGGTATATAAGTCTAAGTGCTATTGCTATTGCTATTAGAACAAGCATAAATTGCTAGCAGGAGATCTTTCAGCATCATTTTGGAACAGGCTTCAAAGTTCTTTTTTCCCAACTGGTGTAATGTATAGTGTGACTTATTTTTTTAAACAAGGCTTTAATCTGACCACATCATAAATAGCATTATTGTTTTGAAATAATTACTCTCAGTAACATGTTGAGTGCCATCCACACAAGGGACCCATCATCTCGTATTATATCAGGCATCACTATATTTTGTCTATCCTTTATATTGTTTAAATAATGGAGTGATGTATTACTGCCCTTTCCTTTGCAGTAGGAGAATATCATCAACCCACAGCTGTTTCCCACTATGGTTGCCATCTTGCTTTAGTTGAGTAGCTGGGGAGATTTTCACACCTTAGCTGACCTTCTGTCTTGATATATAATACCCAGCATGGTTATTGGTTGCTCATCCCTTTCAGGAACACCCCACTCATGCCTCAGTGGGATTGGCCCACCCCATTCATGCTGTTGTGGCCCACCAGTGGCCAGCGGATCTGGCAGCAGATTCAGACAGTGAGGAGGTTGGCAAGAAACATGGGCCAGTCCTGGAGTCTGCAGAAGGCTCTGACGAGTGCTGTGCATCGGAGGCAGAGATGGGGCCATGGCTGTCTGACAGTTGTCAGCTGCCTTCGGAGTCAGACATCAGTGGGGCAGAAGAACACCTGGAACCTGTTCCCAGTGTGTGCATGTGCAGAGCTGTCAGGAGAAGGGAATAGCTAAGGAACAAGGGTTGACTCGGGAGTAAAGCCACAGGTGGATGGTGAATGGCCCCTCCCATAGGGAATAAAGAGGAGCGAAAGGGAAGCGGAGTTTGCAAGAGACAATTAGTTCAATTCATTAGGATGAAGATCTGTTCCTGACTTCTTGCCAAGTATTGTCTGCTACAGAATGGTGTTTGGAAGATATCGGCCTGGCAGCTCTCCAAGCCTGATAAAGGTCTGTAGTTGTGAAATCTCTTGAAAAACTGTTGGCCGGGACTTTGCTGGAGAGGAATTCCCTTTAAACTAAATAAAAGGGGTTTTCTCAGGATGAGAAGTTGGCTTCGTGCTTTTGGGAAGCCTAGGTCAGAACACATGCTGGCAGAAGAGGCCTACCATGGACCCCATCAGTCACGGAATCTGCTGGTGGAATCCAAGAGAAGACCTTTTTGGCCATGGACCCTGCCCTTTATAACATCCAGGAGGTGCCCTCTCTCCTTTATCTTTCAAGAAGTCTTAAAACTTGGTTATATCCTGAAGGAGAAGCTGTTGGCTGGAAGTGGCTAGTGAGTTAACGGAGAAGCTACCACCACCCAACCCATTGTGTTTTAATCTGTTTTAAACTTTTGTAATCTTTCGTTTTTATCATTGTTCTTACATCCAAATGTTTTATTATGTTGCAAGCCATTCAGAGTCACCTTGAACTGCAAGATGAGCACAATTTAGATTTGATAAATAAATAAATAAAAATAAAAAAATAAACAAGACTTGAAGGGAGTAGGGAGTAAGTTGTCCAATTTATATTATGGAATGTTGTGTTGTGTTGTGTTGCATTGCATTGCACCCTCTTAATTTTTACTTACTTACTTACTTACTTACTTACTCATTCATTCATTCATTCATTCATTCATGCATTCATTCATATGATTATGTCATTCAATGGGAATGGGTGGGTTAAGAAATATTTGAAGCAGATGGCTTTTAGCTAAATAGATATTATCCACTTCATTAGAGTAGTCCATCAAGAAACCACCTTCATGGATTCATTATCTTGTAACGATGATTATCCTCTGCATTTTATTCTGTGATGCTTTGCGATGCTATATATAATGAAGTAACAGACAAAGGATGCAACTAAACATGACTCCCCAAAAAGGCAGCACCTCTAATATTTTGCAGAGAAACCCAAATGAAGATTTACAGCCAGAAGAATATCAATGCTTAAAGTATTCCTTAAGATATTGAGCAAGACCAGAGGAAAGTACAAGAAGAATTAAAGCTAATGATGTAGCTGGAGTGAAGCAGACGTAGGTGTGGCAGAAGGCAGAATAATGGTTTCATGCTGAAAAGATATATATGGAATTGCTACGTAGTACATCAGAATCATAAACCAAAGATAACATTTCTTAAACATTACATTGCAGTTATCCTTTTCATACTAGGCAAATGATATTTTCCACCAAATTTTATTGCTGCAATTGCTTTTTTCTGTAAATGAGCAGAATAACAAGCAGCTATAAGAAATTGTGTCCAGGAGCTATGTCAAAACAAGCCACATCATGGCACTGTAATTAAAAGAAACAGCTTTATCAACCCTCTAGAAAAGTTTATCAACACTTTATCAAAACTCTAGAAAAACTGCAGAGAAGAGCAACCAAGATGATTAGGGGCCTGGAGGCTAAAACATATGATGAATGGTTGCAGGAACTGGGCATGGCTAATCTAGTGAAGAGAAGGACCAAGGGAGACATGATAACAATGTTCCAATATTGAGAGGCCACAGAGAGGAGGGGGGGGTCAAGCTATTTTCCAAAGCACCTGAAGGCCAGACAAGGAATAATGGATGGAAACTGAACAAGGAGAGATTCAACCTAGAAATAAAGAGACATTTTCTGACAGTGAGAAGAATCAACCAATGGAACAGCTTGCCTTCGGAAGTTGTAGGAGCTTCATCACTGGAGGCTTTCAAGAAGAGACTGGACTGCCATCTGTCAGAAATGGTGTAGGGTTTCCTGCTTGGGTGGTGAGTTGGATTAGATGACCTACAAGGTCCCTTCCAACTCTGTTAATCTGTTAAAAAAGACTGGTTATTTTATTAAAGAATTATTTTTATTTACAATAAGGAGAAAAATGGGAAAAAAAATATTGTGGTTGATTGTATCTAGTATTTTAATCTTTTTTATGACCTTCTGTTGCTTTGGTGGAGATAGTCATCAATTATACCCATTCTTAATGCTGTTTGAAAAGTAACAAATACATGAGAAATGGTCACACAATTGCTCAATAGTAATACCTCCAATATAAAAGAGTTATTTTTCCCCCTGGTCTCTTGGGAGAACAATAAGGTGAAAGAAGGAACCTTGCTGCCAATGAGTGATGCAAACGTAACCATAGAAACTAATGAGGCAATGTTATATGTGATACAGAAGCAATAGAATCATCAAATTACTTAACTCAATCAGAAAGGTTGGTGGGTTTTTTTCCCCAAAAAAAGTACAAATCAAAGGTTCTCCTTTAAAAAAAAAAGTGGATTTCACTGAGTAAGCCTGTTGGGAAATATTTCGGTCTTTGGATGCAATTTTTCATAGCTTGGGTTTACAACTAGACAGTCTACCTTTAATGGTTGCTATAGGAACCTCACTTTTTTCTTCCCTTGATACTGCTGGAACAAGATGGAATATAACAAAGGAAAAGGTGAAAGACTGGACAAGAGATGACTTTAGAGAATACTCAGTTCAGGCAGCAGTTCAGATGACCTTGTTAAATTTAGCTTCCCAAGAGAAGGGTCTGTGAGAATATTGGTGAAGGATGAATGCTGATAAGAAACAATTAATTTTACTAACTGCTTGACTGGAAGTAGAATTTGGATGATAACTGTTGGCTTTAGTATTTTTCCATTTGCTTTACTCATTTATGGTGATAGTTCAAAGAACACAGAAGAGAAATCAAGGCAAGAAAAAAAGAGAGACAGGTTTCCATAAGTTTTCAGCAACTTTAGCTTCTTCCTGATTCCATTGCTTGATTTAATACAGACTGTGAGGTTGTCATGAAAAATCTGTTGTTCCACATTTTATTTGCCATGGACTAAACAGCATCCCTGACAGCTGATAATAACATTTTGAGTTCAAGCCAAGGATGTAGATAGCACACCAGTTCAGGTCACCTTAATCTTTGTGATTTCCATGGCAACCATGGGATTATCCTGGTGATCATCAAAGCCCTTAAATTCAAAGCCTCATTAGAAGGGATGGGTAAAATCTGGAGATAGAAAAGGTGATAATAACCTCAGTGGGTTGTGCTCAAAGCTTCTGTTTTTTGTGATTGAGTTTTTGACCACCAGATCTGGTAATTCCAATTTTATGGTATTTACTTCAACTGAAATTAGCACATTTTGTCTCTTCAGGGATTTCATGAGTAAAACACAGGTGACACAATTATGTAAGAGTGAATGTGTGTGCTAATTAGCAAGATGGTAACCATTATGTGAACCTGGATCATGGTTCAGTAAAGACTGTGTCCAATCTAATCTATGATGATCTATGATCTAATCTATGTCTCACCATGATGATGAGACAGAGTGCAGAGAAGAACAACAAAGATGATTAGTGGGCTGGAGGCTGAAACATATGAAGAACACTTGCAGGAACTGGGTATGTGTAGTCCAATAAAAATAAGGATTAGGGGTGACATGATAGCAGTCTTCCAATATCTAAGGGACTGCCACAAAGAAGAGGAGGTCAACCTATTCTCCAAAGCAACTGAAGGCAGGACCAGAAGCAATAGATGGAAACTAATTAAGATGAGAACCAATCTAGAAATAAGGAGAAATTTCCTCTTAGAACAATGGCTTGGCCATTGGAATGGCTTGCTTTCAAGTGTTGTGAGTCTTCCATTAATTGGAGGTTTCTAAAAGGTTATAATATTGGACAACCATTTGTCTGAAATAATATACAGTCTCCTGCATGAATATGGGTTTGGACTAGAAGATTTCCAAGGGCCCTTTCAACTCTGTTATTCACATGAGATCACTGTTCATATAAGGTCTTTTGCACAGAACAGCAGTATGTAAGCCTCTCTTGGGATAGGAGAAATATGTGTGTGTGCGCGCGTAAATCACTTAGTTAAAAATTTAACTTCCAGACAAACTTGATTTCAAATGGGACACGAATTAACTACTTCTGTGTGACTTTAGCTTACTGTCTAATCATTTAGCTCCTTAATGACTATTAAACTTTCCTTCTTTTCACTGGGCATGTGTTGCTATTTTGGAGACCCTCAAATTTATTTCAATTAAACAAATTAACAAAACATTCAAAGGTGATTTGATCCTGGTAGAACTTCTAATATCAAATGCAAAATGCCTTTCTCCTACATCAACTTATTTATTTATTTATGCATATGACCAGCTTTTCGGGGTGGTTTTTTTCCCCCCATTTTTCCTCTATTTTTGATCAACCTAAGGATAAAAATACTCCAACCCATATGATAGGAACCTATAGGTTACCTTCCCTGGCTTATAAGAGTCTTTTGACTTGATCTCATGGGAATAAATTACTTGCTTCATTCATTGATAAATATTTACTGGGCCTAATTATAATGTATTGATGAGGTATCTCAAGGCAAATTAAATGCCAATAGTGCCCTTTCAGCCCCATTTTCTGTGGGAAAGCATGTTAAAGAAGAAAATATCCTTGGTTGCCTTTTATTCAACTTTTTGCTCGACTTTTATCTTAATGGAATTGTGCAATCTGTATCTCAATGTGAATTGCACCAGAGGTGGGTTTCAGCAGGTTCTGACCAATTCTGGAGAACTGGTAGCAGAAATTTTGAGTAGTTCGGAGAACCGGTAGTAAAAATTCTGACTGGCCCCGCCCCCATCTATTCTCTGCCTCCCGAGTCCCAGCTGATCGGGAGAAAATGGAGATTTTACAGTATCCTTCCCCTGCCATGCCCACCAAGCCACGCTCACCAAGCCATGCCACGCCCACCAAGCCACACCCACAGAACCACAGTAGTAAAATAATTTGAAACCCACCACTGAATTGCACCCTCACTTTTAAATTATAGCTTGATCTTTTTTGCTCTGTGCTGATACCATTACTATTCTATACATAATCCAAGTTGGCTCTTGTCCCAGCATATGACCATTAAATGAATGTTGTTGTACTTAGGAACCAACAGGTAAAAACGGAAGAGATATAAGTGGGAAAAAACAATGACTTTCCATTTGACCAAGAAAAGGGGTTGAGGCATTTACTTTCAGTCCTCTACTTACAGAGTATGTCAGACCCACAAATTTATAGCCCCCATTCAAAATATCACCAGTCCAACCATCAGGTTTGCCAGCTGCAGTAGGAACACTTTGGCTCCTGCTGTTAATATTAATCTATTTAATACTAAAGTCTTTTGTTCTTTGGCACTCAGTTTAATGCCCACTCTGATACACTGCACTTTGAAAACATTCCATCAAAATTTATGAGAATCTCACTACAAGTTCCCTGTACTACCTCACATGTCCTCTTTTATTTTCCTCTTTGTAACAGCTTGAATGAAAAAGTGTCACCAGGCATTTTGGCTGATACACAACCTTTGGGGCTAATCATTAATTTTTTCTGGCTGGGGGTGGTCCAAAGACACCCCCCCTCTCTTTTTGCAAGTTTTCTGTTCTGCATCTAATCTCATTTGGCTCGAAGACAGTTATGCAAGAAATTAAACAAGGCATCCTAGTTGAACTGGATAACTATTTTCCCAGTTTCAAGGAAAAAATATTAATTCTAGAACCAAAACCAAAACAATGGAGATCTGAAACAAAGTTACTTTAGTGAAATACCTTACAGGAGAGATCACTAGGTACCCAGTCAAACATACTGAGAGTCCCAACAGTAAATGATAAGAGTTTGACTAGGAAATACAAAAGGTGCATCAACAGTATAAATAAATACCTACTAGACTACAAAATGGAGGAAGAACAAGTTAAGGAGCTTTAACCTGAATTACAGCATCAAAGGGCAACCTGAATATCAACACCTTTCTTAGTTCTATGCAATTTTCTGCTAAACCAGGAAACATGATTTAAACATTAAAAAAAAAAAAACTCAGCTAAGAAACTTTTCTACTTTTAAAGAATTTCAATTTTAAAATCCACAGCGGATGCGCAGAACAATAGATTAAAAATAACACCCTCTCCCGTTTCAAGGATAGCCCTTGGAGACCCCTTACGAATTTTTCCCCCCCTAATAACATCATCTGTGCCACAGCAAGAAGAGCACTCACAGTAGTGAAGCTTAATGCCTTATCCTTGGGTGTTGATGGAGAGAAAATTTAATAATGTGGAGCATTTCGGTGTTTGTTCAGATGCTGTTATTGAGTCAGTACCACACATCTTATTTTGCTACCTCCTTTATTGTGCTCGGGATATTAAGTCATATCTCTGTTTCTCATCCAGCTGCCTGAATTGATCAGAAATGGAAGCTGCTCACTTCCTACTCCCATATTTTTTTGGCAAGTAATTCCAGGAATGCAACCAAGTTTGATAATCACTATTATTATTAGGCAGATTTGGATGAGAAATATCTAATTACTTTTTATAGCTTTTCTCATAAATGGATTTTGTCTTTCCTCCTCCTCCTCCTCCTCCTCCTCCTCCTCCTCCTCCTCCTCCTCCCCTCCCCTCCCCCTCCCCCTCCCCCTCCCTCTCCCTCCCCCTCCCTCTCCCCCTCTCCCTCTAACCAGGAATCAGGGGAGGGAAGATGACCCAGAAAAAGCTGGCTTGCATTTCCAGAAGTGAAAGGCTACATCTAACTATTTATTATGTAGATGAGAAGTTTAACATGGTTATAGTATGAAATCAGCTTGCTTGGTTGATATTTTATATTCCGTGTTTCCCCGAAAATAAGAACCCATCTTATAGTATTAAAAATCAGCAAATAAATTGAGGATTGATGGCACTTCGATGCCCTGTTTTCTGAGGGACAGATTTTGTTCATAAATTTGGTCAGTTCTTGGTGATCTTTCTTTACGATGTCTCTTGTCTTCAGTGTCATTTAAAATCTTGATGTGGTCAAAAAAGTAATGGGAATATAGACAATGGCCTTGACAACAGGGAAAAGATTTGTTACCAAGGCAACAATTAGATAAACATGGCTTGAGCACAGACCAAGAAAATGGTTTATGAAAATGCCTCAGACAGTCCCTTATTCCCAGTTCAGATGAAGAGGGAGGAAGGAAAGCACATTCAGTCACGCAAGATTCTGATAACAATAACTGTTCTAACAAAGATGGCTCTAGGTGTACTTGCTGTCAGTGTCAGTCTCTTAGTCTTATCTACTTAACAGGGCAGTCACCTATAAGCTGCTGACACCCTGTTCTAACATCAGAAAATGTCAAGCGTAAGTTAAACCAGTTCTTTAAAGAAAGAGTAGACTTAATGAGAATTGATAAACTGACACTGATGGTTTCTATATCTGGGAATCAGAAATATTCCCAGCCTGCCCCAATTCTACTGAAGAAAGAGACTACAGTTCAAGAATGCCACAGGATACATTCTTTTCAGAAGCTTATGGCAATGAACTTTGATTATATTTTTATCCTGATTTATATTTATCGTCAATTGCTTCAGAAATAATATATAAGAAACAGTTCATAAATATTTTTAATACATAAATACATGTGGTGTATTTTGTCAGCCACTAGTATATTATTGCATCTAATGGGTACATAATATATCTCAACTTCTCTGCAATATAAAGTCTTCACATTTGCTGTTTTTCCACCTGTATGTTTCTACATATTATACTTCAGTCATTACAGAAAAAGTTTTGTCCTCCAAGGCAATTATAATGTATCCCTGTAAAACAGGGGCTCACAACCACTGCTCCATGGACCAGTATTGGTCTGTGGCCTTTTGGAAACCAGCAGGGCCGGATTTTCCTATAGGCTAACTAGGCTTCAGCCTAGGGCCTCAAGATCAAGAGGGGCCTACATTCAAATTGTTAGCAAAATTAAAATTACACTTTCACTATAGGTGAAAGGGCCTCATAAGTGGAATAGCCTAGGGCCTCTTTTAATCTAAATCCGGCCCTGGGAACCAGGCAGGGGGTGAAATGTTCCCAGTTCAGATCGGATTGCCTGATCCGGTAGCAATGGAGGTGGGTGGTTCGGAGAACCAGTAGCAAAAATCCATGCCCCCTCCCCCATGTCCAGTTGAGCCGCACAATCATCAGAGGCTTTTTTTTTTCTTTTAAAAGCATTTTTTCTACAACCTCTTCGGCCAAAAAATGCTTTTAAAAGTTAAAAAAAAAAGCCTCTGATGATCGCATGGCTCAGCTGGGATCGTCAAAGGCTTTTAAAAGAAAAACGTCCTTTTTTTTCTTTTAAATGCCTCTGACGATCCCAGCTGAGTTGCTTGATCGGCAGAGGCAGAGGCAGAGGCTTTTTTTAAAAAAAGCCAACAATCTCTTCGCCGAAGAGGTTGTAGAAAAAATGGTTTTTTTTAAAAAAAAAAAAAATGGCCACGCCCATCCAGTCACGTTACCCCACCACCACCAAGCCATGCCCACAGAACCGGTAGTAACAAATTTTAGATTTCACCACTGGAATCAGGTCATGCACGTGGTGGGAAAGCATCGGGCACTTCATTTGCTCATGTACGGGATCTAGGTTCTCCATGTGAAACCACCACCCCTGCTTCTACCAACGCTGCCACTGCCAGATGTACGTGGAGGGGACCACTGCTCTAAAGATTTGTTATCAAGGGTTTGTTCAGTATAATGCTCATTTTAAACTTTTTTTTAAATCCAAAATTTGCTATGCATAAACATGTTCTTAACCTTGATTAAAGCGAGCACAGACTGAGTTGAACCTTGAGATTCAACTAGGTCCCAGAATTCTGACATTTGAAGCTGGATTTTGTATTGCATAAAGTATGCGTAAAATATAATTGTAATCATTCCATTATTTTTCCCTCAACCTGAGTTTGGATATGAGAATATATCGAATATCCATAACTCATCACATGGGGACATGACACAGAGCATTGTGCAAACCTGTGTTCTGTCCCAGCTACGGACCCCAAAGAACGCAGCACACACAAAGTTTGTACAAAACTTAAATTTACTAAAATAACTCAGTCTTTTCCAAACAAAGGCTGTTAATAAACTTCCTTAACAGCCTATAAGAAAACAAAGATAAAGTAATCACAATCTTACTAAGGTTGGCAGAAAGCCCAGAAGCAATTCACAGAGATCCAGATGCGAAGGAGAATGAACTTAAGTTGTTCCCTACATCTTGCTTCAGTCAGTGTTCCTCCTTAAATAGGCTAAGGGAGTGGCCTAATAATTAGCTCCAAGCCTTACTCTCGAGGAGACCTCCTCCTGAGGAGCCACTCCTGCCTTTTGGCAGCTCTGCGCGCCCATGCATTGAGAAGAGGCTCCTCCTCTTCGTCCTCTTCACTTAAAGGAGCTTCTGGAGGTTCTGAAGGCCCTGGCTGAATCCCTGCCTCTGGCACCACATCTTCTCCAGCCTCCTCATTGTCTGACTCGGGTGCCAGCTGCACAGGCTGCTGGCACAACATCACACCAGCCTCCTCGCTGTCAGAATCAGCTACAATCCGCACAGGCCGCTGATGGGCCACAACAACCTGTCATAACCTTTTATTGGTTTCTTTTAAAAAAAAACTGAGCCAAAGGTAGTTTCAAACAGAGTCAATTGAAATAGTAATTTCCTAATTGAATAGTGAAAGTCCTGTAGAGAATAAATTAAAAGAAAAAAAAACTTGCAAAAAAAAAAAGATCATCCAATTTTGAAAAACATGTTGGCACCAGATGATTGTGCTAATAGCTAATCAACTGCTGGAACAGAACTCTGTTCCAGGAAATGAGACAGAGACTAGTGAGAGGATACCAAATCAGTCCTATGAGTGCCATGATGGCTTAGAGGTGGAGCTTTCACCTCACAATCAGAGAGCTCTGAGTTTGATCTGAAGTAGCAGCAGGTATTTCTCTGGGCATAATGAGTAATTACCCTGTTTCCCCTAAAATAAGACATCCCCTGATAATAAGCCCAGTCGGGCTTTTGAGCGCATGTGCTAAAATAAACCTCCCCCCGAAAATAAGCCCTCCCCAAAAATATTTAAACACAGAACTGGAAATCAGGTAAGATGGCAAGAGGAGCCCCATCTTGCTTCATGCACCCCAAAATAATAAGACCTCCCCCAAAAATAAGGCCAACCACTTATTTCAGGGTTCAAAAAAATATAAGACAGGGTCTTCTTTTTGGGGAAACATGGTATCTGCTGTGAATTCCTTATAGGCATCAGGAAGGACCTCTGGCTAGTAAATTCTCAGCTTCAATTAGTCGCTCTGACTCCACCCCCAAAGCAAGGGATTGCAGGGTCATTAAAAGAAAAGGAAAAAAAAACCCAAATCAGTCCTACAGATATACTATGACTTATTCAAACCAATCCATGGGTAGAATCCAACAAATGGTCTACCAGATGCATTAGGGATCAGAATCACCATTCAAGGAAACAGTTCCTGGTCCAAAGTTCATGTGCTGTGCTGAATGGTCCATGTCTCTACCATTCAGCATAGATTAGATTCCCTGTGTCAGGAACACTCATACATTTAGTTAAAGTTAATACAATGTTGAATGTATCTCTTACTGTCCTCTGCTTATTTCCATCTTAATATTGACTATCTTTGGTTCATCACACCCAGATGTGAAGTGTTGCCTTTATATGAAGAGAGTCATTTATTTTTAATCACATGTAGATTTCATAAGCGGAGTGCCTCTTACAATCTTATAAATAGTTATCAGGACCAAGACAAGGAATATAGAAGAAACTTAGTTAGAAATAAGTAATCACAATTATCCAGGATACTCATCGTTCAGTGGTGAAATCCAATTTTTTTTACTACCGGTTCTGTGGACATGGCTTGGTGGGCATGGCAGGGGAAGGATACTGCAAAATCTCCATTCCCACCCCACTCCAGGGGAAGGATATTGCAAAATCTCCATTCCCACCCCACTCTGGGACCAGCCAGAGGTGGCATTTTCTGGTTCTCCGAACTACTCAAAATTTCCGCTACCAGTTCTCTGAACTGCTCAAAATTTCTGCTACCAGTTCTCCAGAACCTCTCAGAACCTGTTACGGTTTGACTATCTAAGAAATTGATACTCTCAATAGAAATCTCTTTAGATGTTAAGAACTATAGGAGAAGCTTTCTGAATTCTTTGATCTAATGGTTATCTTTCTCATATGTGAATGAGAAGAAGTATCTACTTTTCATTGGTCCAAAACTAGACAAGCCCTAAGAAGTTGCATTTAATTCTTACTCTAACAGCATTTAAAAAGCAAGCAAAATGTGTTATGTTTCCTTAGCTTTAAATTGTTATAGTTTTGCAGTTTGTACCTTAGTAAATTGTTAGCCACCTTGAAGTGTGACACTCAAAGAGACAACACCCAGTAAATCCTTAACTATAGTTTAGTGCCACCTTATGGTCAGCAAGTCATCAGATGCTAAAATGCCAGTGCCATTGGATTGGAACCTTGAAAAAACATAATAAAAAGACTGGAATATCATGCAGTAGAAACAAATAAATAGACGAGCATAGTAAAACTGTAGCCAAAAGAAAACATGAAAATTCAAAGCAGAACAGGAATTGTGGCTAAAGAAAAATAAAAATGAATGTTATGGACAATCCAGGGAATTGGATTGAAAAAAAGAGATCAAAACTGAGGAGGAGGAGGGGGGAAGGGGAGATGGAAGAGGAGAAGGAGAAGGAGGAGAAGGAGAAGGAGAAGGAGAAGGAGAAGGAGAAGGAGAAGGAGGAAAAACCCAGAAATTGATGGAAGTAAGAAAGTAAACAGAAATGCAAAAATCCTCCACATCACAAAAATACCTTTATAGGGAAGGAAGGCCTATAGAAGAGGCTTTTTTTTTTTTTGGTATAGACTGATCAACCTGAATAGATAGGATCTCCCTAACATCAGAAAGTCCATTATTTAGAAGTTTCAACTTGTCCTTCTAAAGCTCATCATTGAAGAAACGTCTTCACGTTGGAACCCCTGGTAAAAGTAAAAATAGATTCTTTCAAACTTCAGGAACAGGCAATAAAAAAAAGCCATGTTTCAACCTCAGGAAATGTAGTAAAGTGCACAATGAGGAAAGTGGAAAAAAAGACACATTCTCTGATGGAATGACAAAAAGATAAAAAAAAGGAACAGTTTGCTTTGAAATTGTTTTTATTGTTACCACAAAAATAACAGCACTTTCCTTCCTCTCTTACTGTCATTACTGTCATCAGTTCTATTGTCACATAGAAGTCCTTCAATCCCACAAGTAAATGCTAAGTAAATGGAAAGAGAGGGAGACAACTTGTCCTATTTTAACAGAATAATAGAATAAAAGATTTGGAAGGGATCTTGGAGGTCTTCTAGTTCAATCCCCTGCTCAGGCAGGAGACTGTCAGGCCTGGAAGCCATCTTTTGCATTGGGCCTTCAGGCCTGCCACATTTACCTACTGTGGGAAACTGGGAGGGGGGAATTGTATGGAGCCGGGGTGATATATAGTCATAATAACATTCCTTTCTCAGAGAGTCAAGGACATCTTGCCCTGCACCTGGAGGAGTGTGACTGGGAGGCACCTCCAGATGGGACGGTGCTTTGATTGGACCATATGATGGACATGTGGGTGCTGGGTAGGGACTTGAACTTTCCTTTGGGTGGGGAAAACCTGGAAACTTTCAGATTCGGATTTTCCCAGATGTGCCAATATGACATCTCTAATAAAATGGAACTTTGAGTTTTCTTTCATTGGGGATGTTACTTGGAACCCTGAACCAAGGCAGGGATGGCGTGGAAAGAGAGAATACAACTTCTCCCATTTTAACAGAATAACAGAATAAAAGAGTTGGAAGGGACCTTGGAGGTCTTGTAGTTCAATCCCCTGCTCAAGCAGGAGACCATATACCATTCCAGACAAGCGTCTGTCCAGTCTCTTCTTAAAAGCTCCAGTGATGGAGCATCTCCAACATCTAAAGACAAGCCATTCTACTGATTAATTGTTCTCATTGTCAAGAAATTTCTCCTTAGTTCTATGTTGTTTCCCTCCTTGGTTAATTTCCATCCATTGTTTCTTATCTTGCCTTTTGGTGCTTTGGAAAATAAGTTGACCACCTCTTCTTTGTGGTAGCCCCTCAAATATTGGAACACTGCTCTCATATCAGTCCTCATTCTTCTTTTCACTAGAAATTTTTATGGAATTATTATCTCCTGTAATAAAGTCTATCCAATCTGAAAATATCTTTGGATTCCAGCATGAAGCTTATTATTTTTAAGATTGTGTCCCTGAAATTAGATGGAAAATCATTCATTTCAATTGTCTCGCCATCCAGCAAATTTAAACAAATATATTGAACTTCTGATAGCCTTAATATTCTTAATCTGCACCTCTATAACTGTCTAGTTTGGTGCTGCAACCCAACAAGACAGACACAGACTTCAGAGGATAATTAGAACTGCAGAAAAACAATTGCTACCAACCTGCCTTCCATTGAGGACCTTTATACTGCACGAGTCAAAAAGCGGGCTGTGAAAATATTTATAGACCCCCTCACATCCTGGACATAAACTGTTTCAACTCCTACCCTCAAAACAATGCTATAGAGCACTGCACACCAGAACAACTAGATACAAGAACAGTTTTTTCCATCACTCTGCTAAACAAATAATTCCCTCAACACTGTCAAACTATTTACTAAGCATGCACTACTATTAATCTTCTCATCTTCTCATCATTCCCATCACCCATCTCCTCCACTTATGACTGTATGACTGTAACCTTGTTGCTGGTATCCTTATAATTTACATTGATATTGTTTCCTGATTGCTTATTTGTACCCTATGACTATCATTAAGTGTTGTACCTTATGATTCTTAATGAACGTATCTTTTATGTACACTTTTTTAAAAAATTTGATTTATATGCCGCTCTTCTCCAGAGACTCAGGGCGGCTTACAATGCGTTAAGCAATAGCCTTCGTACTTTTCTATATTTATACAAAGTCAGCTTATTGCCCCCATAATCTGGGTCCTCATTTTACCTACCTTAGAAAGGATGGAAGGCTGAGTCAACCTTGAGCCTGGTGAGATTTGAACTTGCAGTAATTGCAGGCAGCAGATGTAAGTGGATGTTAATAACAGTGCTTTAGTCTGCTGAGCCACCAAAGCTCCTGAGTGGCTCAGCACTGAGTGGTGCATACACTGAGAGCATATGCACCAAGACAAATTCCTTGTGTGTCCAATCACACTTGGCCAATAAAAATTCTATTCTATTCTATATTCTTGTCTGAAGGGAAGGAAGAAGGAAAAAAAAAAAAAACTTCCTAAGATCATTGTGGCTTTAAAAAAACCAACCATATACAAGTGGTTTGAAACATAAAACACTGAATTTCTGGCAAAGAGTGTTCAACTGCTGATTTAAAAGGAGAGGTACAATGGCAGAATGCACCAAATGTTTCAGTCCTTTTTTATCTTCAAAAGAGGAGTTCTTGAGAAAAGAGAAGAGGGAGGGAGAAATACTTTCACATGAGAAAGAAAGACTGAAGATTTTTTTTTTAAAAAAAATCATAACCAGCTATTATATTTGCAATGTGCACAATAGATAGGAGCCAGAAATGCCTCTGAAACAGCGTGCAACGTTTTATCTAAATTGAAGGAAACAGGAATCACAGCTTCAGACAACAGATGCATTTCATTTGCAAAAAAAAAAAAAAAAACATTCATAGGAAATGCCATGGCAACAACACCATATGCATTTTGCCTTTTTTTTTTTTACAGTTCTTGTCCTTCTTATCTTTTTTATGATTTCCCCCCTCTTCCCACAAATATCGCCCACCCACAAAAAATATATATTAAGGAGCTCTGTTCTCCTAATATAAAAGTTTGACTTGGCAACCCAGAAAGTACTTTGGGCTAAGTGTTAAAGTGCTTTGATGAAGAGCGTGCTGGATTTAAATCAAAAAAAGTAGGTTCAGTTCCCTATAGAGCTGTGATACTTTCAGAGAGACCTCGGGTCAATTACCGCCTCTTGATCCTCTGTACTTCACGTAGCGGTTTTTCAGCTATTGTAAAACTCATTCATATGTAATGCATCGAAACTGTTGTCTTGCAGACTGCCGAGTTTTGCCAGTTGGATTACTATACACAACTGTTAATCCCTTACACCAAGGATGTGGGCAGATTCATTTTGAGAACATTAAAACCCTCTGTCCCCTAAAAAGCCTTGATAGTACAAGGGTTTAGTGCACCCTGTTATTAACACAGCTGCCTGCAATTTCTGCTGGTTCGAATCTCTCCAAGGCTCAAGGTTGACTCAGCCTTCCATCCTTTCTAAGGTAGGTGAAATGAGGACCCAGTTTGTGGGGGCAATAAGCTGACTTTGTATAAAATATACAAAAGAATGAAGGCTATTGCTTAAAGCATTGTAAGCCGCCCTGAGTCTCCGGAGAAGGGCGGCATATAAATCAAATTAAAAAAAAAAAAAACATTTCAGTGAAATTCATTGACACAATACTTATTTTTTGGCGGTACGTTTTGAGGTATTTTCTCTTTTTGCAAAACAAAATCAGAATATATATTTAGCTACTATTAAAGTATCTTTTTGACATGAATCACAAGCTTCATAAATTCCTGCAAAAAAAGCCAGCATAAACCTTCTATAGACTGAAACAGAGGAAGGGGTCAAATGTGTCATCAGTCACGAGTTCACATCCATGAATTCCACCCTGAATTCCATTGCCTGTTATCTACTGCCAGTTTGTTAGTAGTTCAGATTCTTGTAGAGAGTTTAAGCTTGCAATAAATCTTTGTACCCATTTGAATTACCTGGATCTTCTGATTTCCCTGGCATTTGACACCTTCTTCATCACCTTTACTTTCCCTTTTTGAGTGTCAAGGGAACAAAATAAACCTTAATCACCTTAAATGGAATTTTCATATGATCACTGGATTTTCTTTGGCCCTTTGAAGCTTCAGAAAAAAATATGTGCAGCTGCTGGTTGCAAAAAGATTGCCAACCCATGTAATAAAAAGTTGTAAGAGAAGTACCTCATTTAGTAAATTTGCTTCTTGCCTTGTTTGGTGTGAAATAATGCTAATATTACCGTATTTTTTGGTGTATAAGATGCACTTCCTCCCCAAAAGAGGGTGGAAATGTCTGTGCATCTTATACAGCAAATGTTGCCAAAGCCCCACCCACCCGCTGTCCCCCACCCTTCAGCCTCTGCCTCCCAACAATTTGTCTTCTTGCAGCAAACAGCAAACAGCCTGGTCAACTTCAGCACAGCCTGATTTAGCACAAGCAGCCGATTGGCAGTTAGATCTGCCTCCTGGAATACTGCCTATCAGCTGTTCCAGGCTGCAGGCCTCACCACTGCCCATCACCGCCCATTGTCACTGCCGCCTATCGCCGCCTCTGCACGCCCCATTTTCAGCCCGTTCCAGGCAGTGGGCCACCACCTCCTATCCCTGCCACCTGGAATTGGCTGAAAATGGGACACACGGAGGCCAAAAATGGGGCATGTGGAGGCAGTGATAAGTGGCAGCGGTGATGGGTGGCAACGGTGGCGATCCCTGCAGCCTGAAACAGCTGATAGGTGGTATTCTGGGAGGCAGATCCAACCACTAATCAGCTGCTCATGCTAAATCAGGCTGTGCTGAAGCTGACCAGGCTATTTGCTGCAAGGAGGTAAATTTCTGGGAGGCAGAGGCAGATTTTTTTTCTTATTTTCCTCCCCAAAAGCTAGGTGCGTCTTATAGTCCAGAGCATTTTATAGTCTGAAAAATACGGTAATCATAATTTGCATGCCACCAAGTATTTTCACCAGAATCTTAAAGAAACATATTATAACAAACCATATATAGTTACGTCCTTTCTCTGATATTTGTATTGTGACTATTTAGTATTATCCCTTGATTTCAAAGACTTCTGTGAGATACATCAAAAGGGGGAAAAAACCCACAATTCAACAGCATTAATTCCATGGGGAAGACCCTTGGTATCATTAAAAAGTTATTTCATTAATAAAACAATATTTTATAAATATCAGATTCAGTTACTTTGATTCAAAGGTTTGCATCAGAGTAAACCTCTAATATTTCCAAATTTATCATATATTTTTCTTTTACCCTCTGCCACACTGCTCTTTTTTTCTTTTCTCTCTAGATTCCTGCTGGGTTTTTTTTTTTTTTCTTTAGAGAAATGCAATAATGAATGACCAGATTTCAAAAGTCTAAAGGGACCTAAACATGGAAGAAACTCAATATTTTGGGCAGAGTGCAAACATTTCCAACAGCTCTGTGAAATATTTTTCCCATTATTTATTTACAGTGGTACTGGAAAACTTTATGTATGATCAATAGTTACATGTTGTCTGTTTGCTTGCTTTTCTACTTATGACCAGAGATTTTTTTAAAAAACAAATTCTTCCCAGCATTTTCCTGTAAATGCAAGATCTGTTGTATTTTTTTTTCCAGCTCAACCAAGCGTTTATTTATCGGTTGTGACAGGAATTGACCAAACTGTCTTGTCGCCCAAACCTGACATTGTGGGCTGATAAGAGAGTGGCTGCGGCCCAAAGTTATCCACCAGCTTTCATGCCTAAGGCAGGACTAGAACTTAAAGTCTTCTGGTTTCTCGTCTGGTGCCTTAACCAGTAGACCAAAATGACTCTGCACTTATGATCAGAGATCTCTCATTCTTAATATAATTATCACATTTTTACCCTATTCAAATATAAATAAATTCATAAATTAATGTAATTATGTTTCCTCAGTTTCTGACTACATATTATATTTCAGGTGCCAACTATACTTTTTGGACATTAACATATATTTGCTCTCCATGATTATTTTTAAATGGCTCTAAGACATTTAGAATGATGGTCATAATGATCCTGAATTTCCAGGATCTCCAATCAAGTTGTCTTCAGGCGTCAATTCACCTGACCTTTCTTTTTGACATTCAACACCTTCCAAAGCTATTGTTTTTCTTTCTAACAGCTTCAATCGCAGTAAATTGACGTCTAAAACAAATTATAAAGTCACAAGCAAAAAGACAGTGCAATAATGGTATATTTCATGCCGTTGCAGTCTACCACACTAGTCCTCATGAACTGAATGATTCACTGAACCTAAAAAAACATTTTTTTTACAGGAGGAACATAACGGTCAGACAGACCAGAGATATGGTTGCCAATGGCATTCTCTTGACTTTCAAAACACTGGCTAAAGACTCATGTGACATTAAAGGTAATGGTTCCCCTCGCACATATCTGCTAGAGGGCAGTGCTCATCTCCGTTTCAAAGCCAAAGAGCCAGCGCTGTCCGAAGAGGTCTCCGTGGTCATGTGACTGGCATGACTAAATGCCAAAGCGCACAGAACGCTGCTACCTTCCCACCAAAAGTGTTCCCTATTTTTCTACTTGCATTTTTTTATGTGCTTTCGAACTGCTAGGTTGGCAGAAGCTGGGAGAAGTAACGGGAGCTCACCCCATTACACGGCACTAGGGATTTGAATCACTGAACTGCCAACCTTTCAATAGACAAGCTCAGCGTCTTAGCCACTGAGCCACCACGTCCCCTTTGTGACATTACAAAGAGCCTTGATAGTACAGGGGTTTAGTGCACCCTGTTATTAACACAGCTGCCTGCAATTTCTGCTGGTTCGAATCTCTCCAAGGCTCAAGGTTGACTCAGCCTTCCATCCTTTCTAAGGTAGGTGAAATGAGGACCCAGTTTGTGGGGGCAATAAGCCAACTTTGTATAAAATATACAAAAGAATGAAGGCTATTGCTTAATGCATTGTAAGCCGCCCTGAGTCTCCGGAGAAGGGCGGCATATAAATCAAATTAATATATATATATTATATATATATATAACACATCTTAGTTTTATAATCCTACAGACAAAATGCACTCTCTTTACAAGTTCTAAACATTTTGATCAATAGTAAATGGAAGTGCCACTTAGCATACATTCAAGAATTATCCAAGGCCCAATACAAGCTTTAGAAAAGCAAAGCAAGCATTTGAATAATAAAAAAAAAAAAACAGGCTTTCTGATTGATAATCTTTTCTGTGGGAATTTAGCAGGATTAAAAAGAAGCCCATTTTATGTTTACTTAGGAGTGAAACCAATTTTCCCACTTGTGGTATTGCTAGGCCCTTGACACATTTATTTTCATGTTACATGTGTTTCCAACAGTCTCTTCCAGCCATTTCTCTACAATGTAATCAGTAATATGAACTGAAAAATATCGAACTTTTCTTGATGTTTTAATGCTTTTTTTTTAAAAAAAAAATACTATATGAACCATCCTGAAACTATTAGGAAGCATGTCTATATTTATATATCTTTAGTTATACATATAAGCATGCATTCAGTCTTAACTGAGCTGTTTTTTAATGATGCATTTATCAGATCCTATTGCTTTATTGTAGCACCTTATTATACCGATTCAAAAAGTAATAATGTTTTCTCATTTCTCCACAAACTCAATTCTAGCTTGTTATCTACATTGTCAAGCCTGTTCTGCAATTGTCAAATTGATGAGGTGATCTTTAGAGGGGTTTCAACTTGTGGGGGGAACAAATTAGGGACCATGGGCTCAATAGAAGCAGTGGTGAAATCCATTTTTTTTTTACTATGGGCGTGGCTTGGTGGGCATGCAAGGAAAGGATACTGCAAAATCTCCATTCCCACTCCACTCCAGGGGAAGGATACTGCAAAATCTCCATTCCCATCCCACTCTGGGGCCAGCCAGAGGTGGTATTTTCCTGTTCTCCGAACTACTCAAAATTTTCGCTGCCGGTTCTCCAGAACCTGTCAGAACCTGCTGGATTTCACTCCTGAATATATGTAATTTTTTTCTAAAAAGAAAAAAAAATATGAATTATACATACTGTATAGTGGGCAATTCAGCAAAATTTTGCAGCTCCATGGAAATTGTCCCCCCAAAAATAAAGGCCACATTCAATCTCTGATCGAATTGGGTAAATAGCAAAGAGCTGTTATATTAAATCATTTTGAAGTAGAAGAAAGCAGGGTATGATCTTCATGGGCATATTTGCTCTACTCTTAGAATATATATATGTAAAAAGATTTTTGTCAATAACATGGAGGGCAATGTTCATTAAGCTAGGAAATGGCTTCCTAAAACCTATCGTAAGTGATATTTGCCAGTGTGGAGGGTGTAAAGGTTCTCTTATTAATCCTGCATCTATGGGGAGAAAGACAAAATCTGTAGTTTGACAATACAGCAAGAGGTCAGGTATTTCAGCTTTTCTTCAACATTCCTTCCCAAGTTTTGTTATTGAAAATTTAAAATAATTTGGGTCTTTTGCTCTTATCAAGACTTGCAGAAGCATTGATACAGGGGTGAAATCCAGCAGGTTCTGAGAGGTTCTGGAGAACCGGTAGTGGAAATTTTGAGCAGTTCGGAGAACCGGTAGCGGAAATTTTGAGTAGTTCAGAGAACCGGCAAATACCACATCTGGATGGCTCCAGAGTGGGGTTGGAATGGAGATTTTGCAATATCCTTCCTCCAGGAGTGGGGAGGGAATGGGGATTTTGCAGTATCCTTCCCCTGCCATGCCCACAAAGCCACGCCCACAGAACCGGTAGTAAAAAAATTTGGATTTCACCACTGCATTGATATGAGCATTATTCATTTATTGATCCACAACCTACACCTAAAATTGGGCTATACTATTGAAAGTTGCATATCAGTCATGATACTGATATTTTAAAAAATCGAGTTACCATATTAAAATGGGGACTACGTTGTCTTTCCCCATTTCAAAAGGAATACAAAGCATTCCAAGTATTGCCTCACTAATGCAGTACAGAGCAGTACTCTATCGTCTCATTTCTTCTAATCTTGATACTCAGCCCTGATGGCTCAGTGGTTAGAATGCAGTATTGCAGGCAAACTCTTTCCACAGCCTGGAATTAGATCCTGATAGGGCTCAAGGTTGACTCAGCCTTCCATCCTTCTGAAGCCAGTTCTAATAATTCAGCATAACATTTCAATTATTAACACACAACATTTCCAAAATTAGGTTCGGGTCACAACCAAATCAATTTGCGGCCAAAGTTATGGAACAAATGATGGTCATGACCAGAGGTTCTACTATATCTAACTTTAAATAATTCCATAATTTATTTTTAGAGTGTTAGTTAACCATGCTCCAAGTCAAAACTGGAAGCTAAGAACTTTCTTCCAATATCCATCAGCTTGGCCAGCTCCTGATTTATTTATTTATTTTTTATTATTGTTGTTTGTGTATTTTGACATGCAAGTGAAACTATATACAAATATGGTTCAACTTAATTTGCCTCATACTTTTTCAGCAGCTACAAAATTGATTGTACTGATTGTAAGAATATTTGTTGTGGTTCGCCAGCAGCCTGTGAAGCTGGCAGTGGAGTCGGACAGCGATGAGGCTGAGGAAGAACATGGGCCAGTCCTGGAGGATGGGAAAGGCCCGGATGAGGGCTCTGCGTTGGAGGCAGAGAGGGGGCCAGGGCCATCGGGGAGTGATGTGCAAACTCCGGAGCCTCTAAGGGCTGACAGTATAGAGGCAGAGGAACAGGAGGAGCCTGTTCCTAGTGCACGTATGAGAAGAGCTGCCAGAAGGCAAGAGCAGCTAAAGCAAAGAGGATGACTCGGGTGTAGGGCCAAAAAATGATTTGCCCCTCCCATAAGGCTTAAAAGACCAGCATCGGCTCTTGGGCTCTTTGTCGGAAAACAAGGTTGATAGTCTTGCTGCACTTATTTCTTGTCGGCATCTTCTGCTTTTGAACTTTTGCCAAGAGAAGACTTTGGCAGTTTGCCTAATTATACCAAGGTTGGTGATTAGACTGAAGAATTTGTGTTATGAAGAGTTTGTTTTAATTTAGTTTGGACTACGCTGAGAATGAGTTAATTCTCAACTGTTCTAATAAAGTCTGTTTGTTTTCGAACTGTTTGCGTCGATTACTACCTACTTGGGCCTGGGTCACAACAATATTTACACACACACACACACACAAATACTATTTGGAACATAGCAAGTAGACCCAAGTTTGAAGTCACACTGAGTTTCAACCCAAAGCAGTCCTCCCTTGGACTAAATTCTGCAAGACTTGCTTTCCAAATGAACACAGAAGATATTATGGAAGTGTTTATGGAATTAGTAACCATTTAATTATTTTCTTGACACCTCATATTTATAAGAGCCTTTGTAAATCTATCACTCCATGAAATGAATCACTGAACTATTGTCCTCTGATCTTGTTTAATTTGCTATTTCAAGGATACAGTAGATTTATCCAACCATTTAGATTTAAATAAGGTTGGTGCTTTGCTTGTGCTTCTGTCTTCCAGTGACATTTGGAGGGTTTTTTTTTTTAAAAAAATCCTTGTTCTTTAAAATTACTTTTTTTCCTCTCTATTAAAGTTGATCCAACTTCTGTGCTTGCATGCAACAAATGGAAACATTCTAGCTCACTTCTCCAACACCTATTCACACACAAATGGATTATTTGATGGAGCTTGCACAAAGTTGGCTTCCAGTTTGATTAGCAGCACTGCAAGCCAAACCACTTCTTAATGATGTCCAGAATGCAACCAATGAATCCCAAGCTGGAAGGGTGCAGGAGTCTCAGCTACCCTTGGCAGGAAAGACATAAACAATGGGAAGGAGGCACTGAAGTAGAACCAGCTCTAGTCAGAGGAATTTAGGGGTAACTAAGCTAAGAGATAGTTCTGGTGTTCTGCAAATGAGACTCCTGCACGCTAGAAATTGGTAAAGGTACATTGACCAGTTTCTGAATAGTATTTAATGAGATGCAAATGTAGGTTAAATTATTCTTAGTGGAGCTTTTTTTCTGCATACTTATTTGCCATGTGCATTGGGTTCATGACTTGTTGGGTGGACACATGTATATAACTTAGAGGAAACATTGTTGTCAGAGTTTAGGCAGTGTAACTAGTATTATGAGATAAACCCAGGAGCAAAACACAGCACACAGCATACAGAGCCTTTAGATAAATAACAGTGGTTATTTATCTAATATCTACAGCTAAATATTTACAGACTTATATGTGGTTAAAAAAGTCCCGATACATCACATGATGACGCTGTGATAACGCAAGTTTGACACCCCTGCCATATCTGGAAGTGGTGTGGATAGTTTTGCTATTTCTTAATTTGAGGGACCTTCAGATAAACTACCCCGAGGGTTGCATACTAAATTGCTATTAGTCACAAAATATTTATGATGTTTAAGATAAAAATGCCATGTTGGACCTGCAGAGCCAAAGTATATATATTTTGCTTTAACACACATGTTGGCATGGTCACTTTTAGCTTCTATTTCAATTTTTACATTGTTTCTGGGGAAAAAAAATTAAACAATATTTTTTTAAAAAGAATACTGCTAATGAAGAAAAGTGGAAAAGAGAGGAAGAAAAGGTAAAATTGTTTAACCATCTTCTTCTTTGCAGCTTATATATGATCAAAAGGAGAAATTGTAGTTGCTTCAGTGCATATATCACACCTGAAGAATGATGTAGTTCCTACTAATCTTCATCCACCACTAGGAAGCTGCTCTGTCTTCTAAAATGTGCATAATTATTTAATTTAATTCTGAAATTTATTACTCATCTGTAATAGCTGCTGTCATAGTAAAATACCAATATGCAAGTCCCTTAAAGATACAAAAAAAGGCAGTTGAACAATTAAGACAAATGACAAAGAACACATTAAAAAACACTAGAGATACAATTAATCAAAAGACGCCATTATAGAAAAGTAAAATCCAAAGGTTTAAGAGAATTTAGGAGAGATAAAAAAAAACGTTTTGCATCAGCCCAAAAGAAAATAAGCAGCGGTCATGATTCTCTAAGGAGAATTTCCCTCCACCACCAAATCTGAGCTTATATAGGGAACAAGCAAAACAGAAAAAAAGACTTCAGACATTCATGAACAAAATGTGACTGGTTCATGATGTATGGTAGACCAAGCTGCTTTATCAAATTGTTGGGCCCCATGTTTCTCTCACTTATGAGCCTTTCCCCCCATGCCAGCTTGGTGGTAAAAGGTAAATATTCCCCTCGCACATATGTACTAGTCGTTCCCGACACATCTCCATTTCAAAGCTGAAGAGCCAGCGCTGTCCAAAGACACCTCCGTGGTCATGTGGCCTGCATGACTAAACACCAAAGGTGCATGAAATGCTGTTACCTTCCCACCAAAGGTAGTTCCTATTTTTCTACTTGCATTTTTTACATGCTTTCGAACTGCTAGGTTGGCAGAAGCTGGGACAAGTAACGGGAGCTCACCCCATTACACTGCACTAGGGATTTGAACCACTGAAGTGCTGACCTTTCGATCGACAAGCTCAGTGTTTTAGCCACTAAGCCACCGCATCCCACAAAGCCACAAAACTGCAACCTTGACACAATTGTGAGAGGAGAAAGGAGGTCGGAAGTCTTGCAGGTTGTAGCAATCTGAGTACAGCAGCCGAACACAGGAAGAGGGTTTTTTTTAATTCTTCTTCTGAAGGAGTGGACAGTTCAGAAGATAGGAAAAGAAATATAGTGGCCCACGAAGACAAAGCACAACGTAAAAAAAGCTGTAGAGCTGTATATGGTGTCCCTTAAGAGAAAAAGAAGACATTTCTGAAAAAGGGACTTAAGACAGAACAGGGTTAAGAAAGAATTTTCAAAGCATACTGATAATAGTATAGGATAGGATATAGATAATTGCAAAAGAGGTAATAAAGTAATAGGTAATAATAACATATAATATTGTAATGGGGCATTGTCAAGCAGTGGAGAAATCAGGAAACCCAGGCAGTTCAAATGAATATAAAGGTTTATTTCATGTTTAAGCTCTTTACAACAATCTAGCCAGGCAAATTGGTAGTAGATAAGAGTCAATGGAATTCAGGGTGGGCTGGATGTAGATCTCTTGTGGCCGTAAAGAGACTCGAGACTGATAATGTATTTGAGCTCTTCCTCAGCCTGGTCAACTCCTATAGGTGTAGTATATCAAACAATAACAGTATAAAATATAGTAGTTGTGTTCTGTCCCCACTACGTGTTAGTCTGTATGCAGCTCGACATGCAGCTAAACTCACCTATCCTCTAATAAAACAGACCATGCGGGTAGATCTGAATGCTTTATTGAAAGAACAGGATATGGTAAAACTGAGGAAAATAGGAATACATACAATGAGAACCAAAGAATAAAATACCAAAATAAGAGCCTTGGTAGTACAGGGGTTTAAGGCACCCTATTATTAAAAGCTGGTTATTAAGACCAGCTGCCTGCAATTACTGCAGGGTTCGAATCTCGCCAAGGCTCAAGGTTGACTCAGCCTTCCATCCTTTCTAAGGTAGGTGAAATGAGGACCCAGTTTGTGGGGGCAATAAGCTGACTTTGTATAAATATACAAAAGGATGAAGGCTATTGCTGAGCACATTGTAAGCCGCCCTGAGTCTTCGGAGAAGGGCGGCATATAAATCAAATTAAAAAAAAAAATAATATCAAGTATGAAGGCTATTGCTTAACACATTGTAAGCCGCCCTGAGTCTCTGGAGAAGGGCGGCATATAAATCAAATTAAAAAAAAAATACAAGATAGATAGTATTAAGTTACTGCTGAACGTAAGAATTAATAAATACAAGTAATTTAAATCTCACCAGTGATGCTCTGTATGTGGGATGTGGGTTTGTCCTTGGATGACCATGTGCCACAGATTAAGATGGATTCCTCTTGTGCTTCTGCTGTCTCCAAATGCTAAAAGAAATAGAGTCTGGTTTCCCAGCATGCACTTGGTTTGCGAGTGCGGGCTGATGAGTAAATGGGTGGGTCAGCTTCAAACAATGTACTTGGTATTTGTCTAAATGGGGCTAGAAAGCAACAACAGTTATATGCTATGGCAGGGGTCAGCAACCTGTGGCTCTGGATCCACATGTGGCTCTTTCACCCCTCTGCTGCGGCTCCCTGTCACTCAAAATATGTGTCACAACTGCCAATGTGCGACATCCACCAGCACACAATTTATTGAGCTTTTCAAACCCCGGTAGGCCAACCATGAATAAATCCAAGAAAAGAAAAGTTTCAGAAGAAAACAGAATGTTTAATTTCAAGAACATATGCTAGTTTTGTGGCCGCTCAAGAAATAGTCAGGCATGGGAAGGGTTTTGTGGCTCCCGGTGTTTTCTTTTCTGTGGGAAATGGCTCCAAATGGCCCTTTGAGTGTTTAAGGTTGCAGACCTCTGTGCTATGGCATGACTAGTTATCTTAGTAATTGTAATTGTCACAATTGTCATACTAATGCTGGTAGTATTGAGAAAGCAACAAGACAGAATATAGGAAGCATTACCTATCGCTTTTATATGTTGGTTAGTAAACATCTCTCTCTATAAAGATACCACCAGTCCAGGCACCAATGCTTTTGCATCTGTCTTGAGTCTGGATCAATCTGATTGGTCATGGTTTGAAAAAAAAAAGAATCCTTAAGGAGGAAAGAGATGGTTGTGGAATTTGGGGGTGTTACTTGGAATCCTGACATTCATTTGATTCATCTGCAACTTCCAGCAGCTTACAATTAAAAGTAGATAAAGAAAATCATATAAACAAAACTCAGTTAAACTAAAAATCACACAACCAACTAGAAGGCCACGTCAATATCTCAAGGAAACAAAAACTCACAGGGGGGGGGTGCTCAACTATTTTAGCCCCAGGCTTGGGAGAATAAATAAGTTTTTCATAGTTACAAGAAAGTCATTAAAATGGGAGCCTGCAGCAATCTTCTAATCTTTGGAAATAACATTTCCAGCGATAATGCAGAACATGTGGCCTGAAGTCTTCTTTTTTTCCCCTCCAGTCACCACAGAACCTCTGATTACACTGCATATAATGTTACTGTAGCCACCAAACCTCCAAACACAAAACTTAAACTCTTATCCTGTTTAATAAATCAACTAGGTCATTAATATCCCTCAGAAACCAAATTATGAGGGTGGGATAACTTTGCTAATTCTGTCACTGATATACAGGCTTCAGGAAAGATGTCAGTTCAATATACCTGAAAGGCATCATGGTGAAATAATGTGAACTATGCAGAGCCTTAAATCATTACTTGTTTGAGGAAGACCAGCGATTATTAAAACAGGATACGTTGCATTGAAAATGCCTTTCCAGGAGCTTGCAAACAACCAACTTATTACTGAACTTCTAAGCAAATCTTGTCATCCAATTAAGGTTTTATACAGATCAGTGCCGTTAGCATAAAAGGCAACCATGGGAAATGAAACCTAATTGGCCGATTGGTTTTTCTACATAGCTATCGATAGTGAGCTTCATGGGCAATTAAAGGACATCAGGACTTGAAGATGAGCCAGCCAGCTAGAAAGTCTATTGCTGCTTAGGAGAAAAAAAAAAGAATCTTAATGAACTGGAGGAGGTACAACATTTTCTTCCCCATGTTGCTTGTCAATACACTACGGACATTGAGGTAGTTTCTGTACTAAAAGTTAGAGATGAAATTTCCTTGTAGGAAACTCTAGAATGTCACAATATTTTGTATTTACAGCTTGCAAAAGAGGAACTCTATAAATTAAATAAAAATGGGATTAGTTCAATAAATTATACACAAAACTACCTTTGAAATACATTTCGAGCTTTAAACTATTTCAAGCTGGGAAGGTGGTTGTTTAATGCAGTGGTGAAATCCAATTTTTTTTTTTTTACTACTGGTTCTGTGGGTATGGCTTGGTGGGAGTGGTGTGGCTTGGTGGGTATGACTTGGTGGGCGTGGCAGGAGAAGGATACTGCAAAATCTGCATTCCCACCCCACTCCAAGGGAAGGATACTGCAAAAATCTCCACTATCAGTTCTCTGAAGTGCTCAAAATTTCTGCTACCTTTTAGCTTTTTAAATTGTCAATGGGTTTTAGTTTGAATGTTTTAAATTTTGGGCCAAAATCATGTAATTCTTTTAAAAAATTTAATTTTTTTATTGGTATGTGTTTTAGTTCTGGCTGTGCACCGCCCTAAGTCCACTAGGAGAAGGGTGGTATACAAATTGAATAAAATAAATAAATAAATACCGGTTCTCCAGAACCTGTCAGAACCTGCTGGATTTCACCCCTGGATTAATGGAACTGTCCAATTGAATAACTGGACTCAAAATCAGTATCGGAGTGCAATTCAAAGCGTTACTTTAGGATTTGGATTAAAAAGTCTATCTCCATATTTGCTAATTCCAGTTTAAGACCATGTGTTGAGCAATTCTTTGAATTATTTTAATCAAACAAGAGTGAATCCTTGCCTTAGATATTATTATGAAAAAAAAAAAACCTAGTGTCTACATTATAATCTCATATCAAATGAATCATTTGATCCTTTATCTTCCTGCATGTTTTGGAATTTTTGTATGACTCTGAAAAAAACTAAAAGTTAGAATTTGAAGAATTAGAATAATAATTGTAGGTGACACTTTTGAACTTCTAAAGAAGTTGCTCCTATATGGATGAAGGAGGTGCATAATTTTGTCTTTCTCTGCATTCCGGTTTTCCTTCTAGAGATTTTCTATGTATTTAACTTATTTCCTTGCTTTCATTTAAAGCACTTCTTAATTTATCATGTGAAACTTCTCAGGTTAAATGGTCCTGGAAAAATATTCCAGGGAAGAAGAATATCCATAGGAATTTGCAGCGACCAAGAGTCTTCTGATTGATGTAATAGAAACACTGCAGTTCAAATAAAAAATAGTAGAGCATTTATTTCATGGAATATTTATTATTTTGATCTGCTGAGGATGAAAATCCAAAATTCATAGCCATACAGGCTGACACTGGGGAAATTTGAAAAAAATAATTCACTTTGCTGATTTATGTTTCTTGCTGCAGGTTTACACAAAAATGCAGACTTTGTGTGGAACCTTTGTTGGCATCTTGGCTTCCTTCAGGGGTGAAATCCAGCAGGTTCTGACAGGTTCTGGAGAACTGGTAGCGGAAATTTTGAGTAGTTTGGAGAACCGGCAAATACCACCTCTGGCTGGGCCCAGAGTGGGGTGGGAATGGAGATTTTGCAGTATCCTTCCCCTGGAGTGAAGTGGGAATGGAGATTTTGCAGTATCCTTCCCCTGACATGCCTACCAAGCCATGCCCACCAAGCCATACCACACCACACCCACCAAGCCATGCCCACAGAACCAGTAGTAAAAATATTTGGATTTCACCACTGGCTTCCTTCCAATAAAAGTGAGCTGAGCAAGATTGAAAGACTAATGCCAGGTTAGTAGCACTATGTCCTGCTGGATTTTATCACCCAAATTCTTTGAAGCTGCCATCATTTTCCAACCTCAGGAATGGCAAAACCTACACAACCGGTTAACATTTATTTGCAGCTGTTCAAGGCAATAGAGGACAGATGCTATTCAGGTAATCTAGAGGGAATCTATCAAAATATATCTCAGTGGCTGCGTTACTACAGATTCTTTATAAACCCTAATCAGAGCTGTCTGCTTTTCATACTCTTACACACAGAGCATTGTGTATCAAATCTGGTATGTTGACAGACAAGCTGGTTGTTTATTCTCTGGTTATTAAAGCTACTAAGAGTGGATTCCAGGATCTTCTACTTTTCCAATCCTCTTTCCCAACCTATATTTTATAATTGTCTCTTGTTTTTAGTGCTGGCCCAATTTTTCATCAAATTATTATCAGATGAATGGTAAGTAAACTGTAGTTCAGGGGTGTCAAACTCAAGGCCCCAGGACTGAATCCGGCCCATGGGGTGCTTAGATCTGGCCCACGGGGCCATCCTGGAAACAGCAATGGAACGGTCCTCGGTGCCTCTGCCAGTGAAAATGGAGCTCAGGAGGGGCACGGGCAGCCCTCCTGAGTCCATTTTTGCTGGCAGAAGGTTGCAGGAGGCCATCGCAGCCAAAAATGGAGCTTGGGAGCCCATTTTCACTGGCAGAGCACTGGGGCCGCCACATGCACCACCGACACGAGTGATGTCAAGCTGGCCATGCCCAGCCTGTCCCCCCCCCAAGGTCAAACACAACTCTGATGCGGCCCTCAATGAAATTGAGTTTGACAGCCCTGCAGTAGTTCACAAGACTGGAGAAGGACAATGAAGAACATTTCAACCAGGTTATAGTTGATGCTTAGCATGGGAGATGAAGAACATAGAACTTCAGAATTGGAAAGAACCTTGGTGGTCTTCTAGTCCAACCCCCAGTTCAAGCAGGAGATCCTATACCATTCCAGACATGTGGCTATCCAGTCTCTTTTTAAAAGCCTCCACTGATGGAGCACCCACAACTTTTGAAGGCAAGCTGTTCCACTGGTTGATTATTCTCACTGTCAGGAAATTTATTTTTAGTTCTAGGTTGCTTTTCTCCTTGCTTAGTTTCCATCCATTTATTCTTGTCTTGGCTTCTAGTGTTTTGGAAATAAGTTGACCCCCTCTTTCTAATGGCAGCCCCTCAAATATTGGAAGACTGCTATCACCCTAGTCCTTCTGTTAACTAGACTAGACATATTCCATTCTCTGTAGTCTTTCCAAAATAATCTCTATCTATCTCTCTCTTTTTCTCTCCCCCTCCGCCCTCTCTCTCATCTATCTATGTACTAACCCTTCACATGAGCTTTCTATCACTCTGCTAATGCAACCTAGGATTGCATTGACTTTTTTGGTAGTGTTCAGCCAAAATGGTTGAGAAAGAGAAAGATATGCAATTAGGCAAAATTCTCGCAGAAATGTGACAGTTTATTTGCTGGGTTTAAACAGGGTCACTGAATAACAGCCTGCAGAATGGAATGGAGAAATATCAATACTTTACTCTTCTTATTGCCAGAAAATATAAGTTTTGCTTGTGTGTAGTTCTTATAAGCTACTTACAGTTTTCTTTTGTTTTGTTTTACAATTATAGCAAAATCCTGTAAAATAATTGTTAAAACTTCCCTATTGAAGACAATTACATAATTGTTATGTCCATACTATACAGTGTGAAGGTGTGATAAATGAGCTTCTGCACTAAAATCTGTCATTAGATTTCTTACCTTTCTTCCTATCTTCCTTTCTGAAAGAAGCTTTTACTTTTATGCCTCATTGTCAGGGATAGGATTGTTGTTGTTGTTGTTGTTTTTAAATTGTAAAGTGTAGAATTTCTTTGGGATTTGCAACTTCATTTATGGTCAAGGATACTGTAGATGTGAGTTGATGGTGTATGCTTTCTTTCTAACTTGCATTTCTTCATTGATCATTCCAGCTTTTCATATTTTCTGAATTGACATGGTCTATGGAAAGGCTTCTTCCCTTGAGCTTTACTCGAAGTATAGTATGTTTAAAAGTGCTAACAAAATAAATGAACAATGAAAAGTAAATCAATCCAGCATGTATAATTTTCAGCCAACTCATAATTATGATTAACATAAGAAATGTGTATGGTTTGCCAATTGCAAATAGGACAGCACTCCAGAGGGTTAACATCATTGCCCAGAGGATCACAGGTTGCCCTCTCCCCTCCTTGGAAGAGCTTTATAGCTCCCGCTGCCTTAAGAAAGTTCAAAACATTCTTAAAGATCCATCTCATCCTGGGCACCTTTTTTTTTTTTTTAACTATTACCATCTGGCAGACGGTACAGGATAATAAAAACAAGGACAAATAGGCTGAAAAACAGCTTCTATCCCAGAGCAGTAACTATATTGAATTCTACTATATAGTACAATATTAATGCAATATCAGGGGTTTTCAATTCAATTGTACAGAATGTGAAGGATGTGTGTTTGTGTTTTATTTTTATAGTTATAATGTACACTGAAGATGGCATTTAATTTCATTGTATGAGGTGCAATGATAATAAAGTAAACTAAACTAAAATGAATCCACACCTCACTGGTTTTCTTTTTTAAAAGGTTGCAAAAAGACTGTTGTTCTGTTGCCGTTATTGTTGTTAAATTGTAGTAAAGATGGACACTCTTGAGAAAGGTAACTCCTGATCCATTGCCTGTGGATTTGATTTTATTTGTATGAAAGGGCCGTCAGAAACATGAAGTTTACACCAGAAAAATACTACTTTCACTGTATCTCATTGTCACTGCTCTCCTCAGGTGTTAACAACATTCCATTTGTGGAAGGATATGGATGTGTTAGCTCTGACTCTTGCTCTCCTTCCAGCCCCAAACTCTTGACATTGATGAGGAAGGTTGGCAGGGAAAATGGCGCCTTTGGGAGTCCTGAAGAAGCCTTTGATTATCAAGAAGGAAAGGAACTGCTGTAGTGTATAAAACAGTATGAAAAAAAATTGTTCCACTTATGAAAGAGCCAGCTTAGTTATTTGTTGCTGGTGGGAAATTCTATACTGGGAGAACAGATCACCCATCATTATTTTTCTGCACCTGAGGAAAATAACTCTGTCTTTGAGACAACTCTGTTAAGGCTTCCATGTTTACCAGAAATCTTCTTTTTTTTCCCCTCACTTTTACCTATCACTCATCTCAAAAGAAGAGCTGACATTCTCAAAAGGTAATGGGCCATTTTCAGCTGCTCTTTGATGTCTTTAACAAAAGGCTCTTTTCTTGACATTGAAATGGCGATGTTCAGTCAAAATGGTTGAGAAAGGCACAAACTCATTTCAGATCTCCCTAACTAAGTCATTGCCAATAGCTGCCTCATATTGTGCAAGATGCCTGCATCGGACTTCGTTTTCTCTGGAGTCCCATTTAGAACTTGGTAGTCCTGTCAACAAAACTAAATACGTAAAAGCCGCAAGATCTTACTGTGCCCCACATCAAGCATTACACAATGCTGCAATTGTGCACAGGCAGTGGTTTCATGTAAAATAATAAAAAAAAGTTTGTTCAAACTCTTTAGCCTTTTAACCTGTGTACCTTTATACAAGCTCACATCTTGTAAGGTTGATTGACAAGCAGCCCTAACGTGTTGTTCAATGTAGATTAACAGCCTCTTCCTCTATATTTAGCTATGGTAGCCATTTTGTAACTTTAAATTTACTTTTCATTTCACTTTTTAAAACTTCAGCTTAGTAGTGGAACCATCTGTTGTCATCCTTAAATAATTCATCCTTCTGATGTAGTGTGGAAAGTACAGAGTGGTGTTAGATTGAAAAGGGAAGGGTTAATAAGGTAATGAGATCACGGGTGGGCTTCAAAAATTTTAGCAAAGGGTTCCCTACCCGATTGCTGGGTGGGTGTGGGTATGGTGGGCATGGCCTAGTCGGCCTCCTGCACCACGGCGGGGTGGAGGGCGTTTTTGCCTTCCCTGGACTCAAGAGGCTTTCCTTGGCACTGGAGGCCCTCTGGAGGCCGGAAACATGCCCATTTCTGGCCTTGCCAAACTTCTGGTAGGTCCGTTTTTCACCCTCCCTGAGCCTCCGTGTGCACCCTGCACTTACCTGCATCCAAAATGGGCCACATGGGGACTCCTGGGAGGGGAGAGGTGGGATGGGAAGGGAAGGCCAGCCAGGAGTGGGATTCTCCTGGCTAGTCCTGGGGGTTCTCTGAACTGCACAGAATTTTAGCTAGAGATAATTTCAGATCAACCTTTGAGATCAACTTTCTTTTGTTGCAACATTGACAGATGACTTACAATTATGTATCTTTACTGATAAAAGTATTTGGTCCTCAGAAACAAAAGCTGGCTGAATGATTTTGAACCAGTCATGCTGTTTTAGCTCCCAGATTGAGAACCAAAACACAATGGATCAATCTGATACTTTATATTTTATAAATTCAATTAAATGGCATTCGCCTGCAGTGGACATGCACAAACAATTGCGGTCATTATTATTTTAATAATAACTTATTGAAGTTTAAAAATGGAAAGATGAAAAAACTAATAAAAAATTGAGACATGCAGAGAGAAAAAGGGGAGAATAAAAATATAAGAAAAAAAAAAGAAAAAAGATATATAAATAAAAGGCTTCCCTTTTTATCAGAACATGTACAATCAATTTCAGTAACTTATCAGCTTCCTTAAGATTTCAACCAAAGATCTTTACTTCCCATATCTGATCTACAAACAAAGACGTGCCATTCAATTTTAATCAGCAAAAGTCCATTAAGATTTACAGGAAATAACATGTATATTATAATCTTAATCAAATAAATCAGCTTCATAATCCTTTACTTTACTTTCCATACAGTAACACATTAGTCATCTCAAAATAATAAAAAAAAGACATTTCTTCTTCCCATGCCTTATCTGTAAACAAATCTTTTAAAGCTTTATCATATGAACTTAGTGAAGAAAAATCCATTAAAAGCTATCAGAAACAGCAACGTATTAAGAATCTTAATCTTTAATTCCTTCAAATAGTTCATCACGGGTTATTTTTTATTATTTTCTCTTTGTCTCTTCTCAGAGAGTTTTCCTTCACAAGTTTCTCCTTCACAAGTTTTCCACAGACCAGAAATAACACTATCTATATTTTAACAAAATAAAAATAAAAAATCACTTTTTTCCTATATCTTACTATGAACAAATCTTTAAAGTTCTTTAAAAAAATCTTTAAAGGTTTTTTTTTTAAAAAAATACCATAAGAACCTACTTGAAAGAATATTACATATATGCTTTAACCTTGATCAAATAAACCAACTTTATATTCCTTCTTTTTTTGCTTTTAAAAATGTTGATGTCCATTTCCTTCAACTAGCATCCAACATATGATTTGTCTTCATTATTTCTTTGCACTTTTTTTCAAGAACTCCTTCACAAGTATAGCATATCACTTTTCAAAGTCCGAAATAAAAAGTTGTCCAAGTCATCCTTCTGATTTATTATTGGTATAACCTTTTAGCTATTAAGAAATTGATAGAGGAGAATATTTGTAGCTTGGGATTGAAATGAGGAGTCTCTGGTGCTCTCTGAGCTTAGTTTTCTATTCTCTATTACGAATCCATTTGAAAGATACAGGAAGATATTTTTGAAAGGGAGATAGGAGCCCGGGTAGAAATTTTGGAAAGTGGGCAGTGAAAGAGGGTAGAGGTGGGAAAAATATCTACACTGAACAGCCAAGAAGTAAATACAGACAGAGATAAAGATCCAAGAGAGGAATATGGGAGGCAAGTCAAAAAAAGCATAGCAATTAAAGTATTGAAGCGGGCAAGAGATGATGGATAGATGATTTCTCTTTTTTGTTGTTCTGATTTGGTTTTGCTTTTTTCTCTCTCTCTCTTTTCTTTTTTAGGTAGGTGACATGACTAGAAGTTAGGTAGGATAGAAAGAAAACATCTTTTAATAAAGGGTGATATGATTAAAAGTTAGAATAAGAGATAGAAATAAGAGAGGGGGAATATTAGTGTATACACTTTTATATAATAAAATAAAAGCAACAAGAGAAAATAATTGAATAATGACAGACTGCAACTTAATATAAATGTGTACTATTATTATTAGAAATATCTAAGTTGATTGAACGTAATAACTATGATTAATTTTACTAGTTTTATTTGTATTAGAATGCATAATACCCAGGTGCAACACTGTTCACACATTGATATGTTTGTAAAAAAATTAAAAAACTTGGGAGGAAAAAGAATCAATTTGTTTCATTTTAAAGTTTTGTGTAATTTCTTTTTTTCCTTATCATTCATATCATTTTAAATCTATAAAATACATGCTTGAATGCTTTTCTATATCCTCTTTTAAAACCATTTTTTTAATCAGACAATGTTAAGAGAAATTTCTGAGTGCTTTGTTGATAAATATCCTTGAATTTTTCTTATCCATTCTGTATTAGTATCTCTCTTTCCCTTAATTATAAATGTTAGCTTTTTCTGGTTACCTGTAATATCCAGCCTTCAAAGTCTTCTCTTATCGAGTTTTCTTTTTCCTAATCCACAGCATTTTCCTGCAGGCAGATTTCTTATTCTTTTAATTCTTCATACTTTTAACAGGATTTTAAATAGCTGACAGGAATTATTCGTATACTTAATTTCAAAATCTTATTTCCAATCCTGCTGGCCCTTAGTCTGTTTAAAATTTTCAAAAAATTGTTTTCTAATTCCATTACTGCTTAATTTAGAGTATTTTTTTTTTTTAAAAAAGTTCTTAAAATTGAGAAGCAAATTCCAGAACAGGTTTTGACAGTACTTCCATTCTACCTATATGAGAAAGCTAATAAATGAAAAAGACTATTAATCCCTCTTCGGTTGCATTTGTACCATCATTGAGATCTTTCAGGAAAAACAATCTAAATCAGTAATTATATCTGATGATTGGTGTAATATATATTCAAACTAAAATGTTTCTTGTGATGATGATGATGATGATGATTAGTATATGGTATTGTTACAGTAGCCAGGAGACCAGGTGCTATGGAACAGAAGTTTTGGCTGCCAAGGAACCTCTTTTGTTGTAGAACATGTACTTCATGGCTTCACTGAAAAATAAATTATGAAGTTTTTCAATGAAGTCAATATATTAGAAGATCTGCTATTGTTTTTCTTACTCTGTAATACGTGATTCTTTTTGTTTCTTTTGTGTAGCATCTACAGCATGACTGAAGATTCTTCAGGAAAATGTTTGTTCTGATTGTAAGTTTGGATGGGGAATGAAATGAACCTTCTCTGATAATACCATGTTTCCCTGAAAATAAGCCCTCCCTGGATAATAAGCCCTCCCCAAAAAATAAACCCTCCCCCAAAATAAGACCTCCCTGAAAATATTTAAACCCATGCATAGCCGGTCCCCGCCATTTCCTCTGGTTAGGGTTAGGGAGACAGAGCTGGAAATCAGATAAGATGGTAAGAGGATCCTCGTCTTGCTCCACATGCTCCAAAATAATAATACCTCCCCAAAAATAAGGCCAAGCACTTATTTTGGGGTTCAAAAAAATATACAACAGGGTCTTATTTTTGGGGAAACATGGTAATAGCAATTCATGTGTAACACAATATTAAAATACGATGTTGTAATGGAGAGCTTCTGAGGAAGGAAAAACAGTATAACTCCCCTGGCTCTATTATGTACTGTGAAAGTCTTATATATAAAGTCTTGCTCTTTTTCCTTCAAACCTGAAATCAGTGCAGTTAGAAGGAAAATAGCTCCATCTATTAATAGGTACTTCAATCATTCGTATTCATCCTGCTTGGACTTATCATTGTGCACATCATCCTCATAAGCTACATATTATCACATCTTCAACCACCAATACCAATGAAAATCTTCTACTTAGAAGTTTCCATAGTAACATTTTCTATGACTGTCATTTAATAAAGCAACAGCGAGTGACATAAGGCAAACTAACATTCATTTTTTTTGTCCGTGTCTAATGATTACAAGTGAAAACATTGTAGACCAAAGTCAATCATGTTTAATGACAGTTAATTATGAAGTGATCAAAGAGATGGATGGTACACAGATTGGAAGAAGAGACTGAAAAGCCAAAATATATACTCTTGTCTAAACTCTGAAATCAATTGACAGTAAGAATGATAGCAAAAGAGAAAACCACCCCGAAGGACAATTAAAAGGAATCAAAATGACATGAAAAGATACAAAGGTAGCAATAAATATTAGTAAATATATGGCCAATCATAATGAAATTCCTAATTCCTGATAAGAATAGCAAATAATAAATACCTTACTGAAAAAATCATTCCCAGGGAAATATTATGTATGTATGTATGTATGAATGTATGTATGTATGTATGTATGTATGTATTTATTTATTTATTTATTTATTTATTTATTTATTTATTTATTTATTGAATTTATTGAATTTATATTGCCACCTATTCACCGATGGCGACTCAAGGCGGTTTACAGAATATAAAACATTTAAAACAATAAAAACTAACAAAAAGAATCAAATAAATTAATGTAGTATAATATAATAAAATCATCTCCCACCTCTTACCACCTGCCCCGGTGACAGCAGATCACACAAGCCATTTAATGGCAAAACCAGGTCTTCAGCACTTTCCGGAAGACTGTTAGAGTGGGGGCCATTCTAATCTCTGGGGGAATGATGTTGCAGAGAGAGGGAGCCACCATAGAGAAGGTCCTTCTTCTGGGTCCCACCAGGTGTATTTCCCTCGGGGATAGGACCCACAACATTACCTTTATCTAGTGGAAAATTTCATCATCTTCAACAAACTTGAAAAAGCTGCTGGCAGTAACAGGAGCTTCTGATATAGATACCCTTAATACTATAGTTTAAATGGAAAGAATGAACCAGGGACAAAATCTACTTACCTTCCCTACGGCTTCAGAAATGCACGCGCTGTGCATGCAAACCCTTCTGCGCATGCACAGAGGATTACTTCCTGGTTAAAACCAGGAAGTAACGATGACCGAGTGGGTGGGCGGAGACTCGCGCTGCCATCGCTACAGGTTCTCTGAACCACCCACCACCATCGCTACCGGTTCAGTTGAACTGGTCCGAACCGGTAGCATTTCACCCCTGGAATGAACCTAAGTGTAATTCAAAATGGTGCAAGAGCAGATATCGAGCTCTGCAGATATAGAGAACATGAGGAACAAGAAACAAAAAAGATCTGAAAATGTTGAAATAGAAATAAATGAGAAATTTAATTGGATTTAGATGGACCAGATTGATGATTCAAAATCAGAACACTACATTACATTATATATCTAGCCAGGATAATTCCAGAGTGAATGCAGCAACGGTTCTTTTCATTAGTATTTAGTGCCATTATCTTTTTTGACCATTCAACTAAAATGGACTCTTAGGTAAAATAACTTTATTAACGATTATGCAGGTTTTTGTGTCATTTTCTACTTGATTGTTTATTGCAGAAGAACAAAATTCTCTAACAACATTTTTCGGTCATGGTGTATAGGAGAATGAGTACTTGCTGAGCATATACCCAAATGATTATTCTGGATTTTCTTCTCAGATGAGAAATAAATTAGGTAAAAGACGTTAAATTAGGTTTAAAAATGCAAAAGATGTTTGCATTTTGCTCTACATTACATTTGCCTTTAGTATATAGCTTGTTTTGAATCATTTAGACTGAAATGTATATTCAATTGTTATCATTGGTATTAATTAAATAGTATTTAATTAAATTATTATCAAACAACTCAGTTTGTGTTGACAGGGGGGCAGAGGTCGACCCCGAGGCCCCTTGTATGTGGGGTGCCACAAGGATCAGTCCTCTCGCCCCTTCTGTTCAATATTTATGTGAAGCCACTGGGCAAGATCATCCGTGGTTTCGGAGTGAAGTACCACCAGTATGCTGATGACACTCAGCTGTACATCTCCACCCTGGATCACCCTAATGATGCCCTTGAAGTGATGTCCCGGTGCCTGGAGGTTGTGCGGATCTGGATGGGGAGAAACAGACTCAGACTCAACCCATCCAAGACCGAGTGGCTGTGATTTCCCATGTCCTGATATAGTCAGTTGGTGCCATCACTGACTATTGGGGGCGAGCCATTGGCCCCCACGGATAGAGCTCGCAACTTGGGTGTCCTCCTGGACTCATGGCTGTCTTTAGAAGAGCATTTGACAGCTGTGGCCAGGAGGACTTTTTATCAGGTCCGCCTGATTCACCAGGTGCGTACCTTTCTGGATCGGGACTCATTACGTAGGTCACTCATGCCCTCTTCACCTCACGCCTGGACTACTGTAATACTCTCTACATGGGGCTCCCCTTGAAGAGCACCCGAAGGCTCCAGCTGGTCCAGAATGCAGCTGCATGGGTGGTGATGGGAGCGACGTGGCGGTCCCATGTGACTCCCCTCCTGCGCAAGCTGCACTGGCTCCCGGTGGTCTTCCGGGTGCGCTTCAAGGTTTTGGTCACCACCTTTAGAGTGCTCCATGGCTTAGGACCAGGATACTTACGAGACCGCCTTCTGCCACCAGTAGCCTCTCACCGACCAGTACACTCCCATAGAGAGGGGCTCCTCAGGGTGCCGTCGGCCAAACAGTGTCGACTGGTGGCCCCCAGGGGGAAAGTCTTCTCTGTGGGGCGCCTGCCATCTGGAATGAGCTCCCCCCGGAGATACGGAGGATCCCAGATTTACACACTTTCCGCCGCACCCTCAAAAAAATTTTATTCCAGCAGGCTGGACTGGCTTGACTCTCCCTTTTAATTTGCTTTTAGTTTTATACAAATTGGGTGTTTTTAAATTCGTTTTTTGGGCCAAAATTATTTAATGTACTTTTAAATGGTTTTTAACTTTTGTATGATGTATTTTTATCTTGTGCCTGTTTACCACCCTGAGTCCTTCGGAAATAGGACGGTATATAAATTGAATAAAAATAAAATAAAATAAAATAAACTCATAACGAATGTGGAATAGGGCTGATATTAAGAAGTCAGAGGAAACATTAACAAACATGCTTTGTGACTTCACAATTTTTGATGAAGAACTGAAAGTAGTACTTTCATTTTCTCAGGTTCAACAAGAGATAAGGTTTGTTGGAGAATGGATTCTATGGAGGAAAAAAAATGGCAAACAGAGAAAATCCTGAAGAAAAAAAGGATATTTATATTTCAAGAAAAGCAGGTTAGTTATTTTTTTTTCTTGTAATAACTTACAATTATGCAAACCGAACATGGAGAAAACAGAAAGAGATATGTTAAAATAAACATACATAAAATAAAATAAATATTACTCCACGATGACTTGGATTAAAAAAAACAACAGCAATATTCAGAGATAAGATCCTTTGATTCATGGATTTGAAGACTGTTACTATGGACTGTAAAGTATACCAGTCAATTTATCAGAGTATAAAATGAAGACTGACTGTTTTTTTGAAGCAAAGATGGACAAGCAGAAACTTGTGTGAATAAATGATAGAGTAGGGGAAAAAAGAGTTTGTTTGGTGAAATGGAGGAAGTGGGAGGGAGAGAAATGAATAACTTAATATCAAGGAGCTCATAACAGCATCCTTAAAAGTGTTATAGATTATCACCAAAGAGACATCAACTGAATGGGCCTTTGTGCATATGGTGCAGGGGTGCTATTCAGCAGGTTCTGACAGTTCCTGGAGAACTGGTAGCAGAAATTTTGAGTAGTTTGGAGAACCGGCAAATACCACCTCTGGCTGGCCCCAGAGTGGGGTGGGAATAGAGATTTTTTTAAAAAAAAAAAATGATTTATATGCCACCCTTCTCCGGAGACTCAGGGCGGCTTACAATGCACTAAGCAATAGCCTTCATCCTTTTGTATTTTTATACAAAGTCAGCTTATTGCCCCCACAACTGGGTCCTCAATTTACCTACCTTAGAAAGGATGGAAGGCTGAATCAACCTTGAGCCTGTATCCTTCCCCTGCCACGCCCACCAAGCCACACCATGCCCACCAAGTTATGCCCACAGAACTGGTAGTAAAAAATTTTGAATTCCACCACTGATATGGTGTCATACATAGGTCAGTCTTGACTCAATAGCACTGATTAGTAGTGAAATGGTACAATGATTTATGCATTTATGAATAGATGTTATCTCTGAATATTGTTTTTTTTAAAAAAAATAAAAAATCCAAATCATCATGGAGCAATATTTATGTTTCCACCAGGAAGAATTTGTCTATAAAACAGTAACAAAACAAGACAATTTACCAAATCTCTTAGCAGGAGAGTAAAACCTAGACATAATTACTGTATAAACACATAAGATGGGCAATCACATCAGGCTCAGCTCTAATCTTCAAGCACTGATTGTGTGTTCTGCAATAATTCTTTACATTACAGGGAGGCAATCTTCCTCCTAGCAGAGGCCGTATTTCAAATCACCTCTGAAAGCTGCAGGGTGTGCGGTCCAATGACATAGTAATTTCACTGAGTGATCAGGGCTGAAATTGTCTATCTTGTCTTGCGGTCTACCTGATGATACTTTAAATTTGGAAAAGGCTCAGAGGTACAGATCCATTTGTGTCTTCACATGCTAATTTTCTCTGCATCTTGATCACCTCCACTGAGACGTGTCACAAAGGATTCTAAAATGTATCTCTCAGATTGTACATGTCATTTATAAGCTGACAGGCCAAGCCGGTGGCCACTTTGCATGTAATACCAAACCTTAATTTAGAATTTCAGTAAGCCTTGCACTTTTTATGGTATTGCTATTTCTTCTTTTACTCCACAGGAAGGATACTGGATGTTTCTGCTTCTAAAATAATTGGGTGTCCTTCTCATACTCAAATTTGACACATTCTTAGCTAGGTTTTTTTTTTTTCCTCTGTATAGTTTGTTCATGCTGGTACAAGAAGCAAATTGCAATTTGTACATGTGTAAGTGTTCTGCCCCAGCTTCGGATTCCCAAAGAATGTGACACACACCAAGCTTCGCAAACACTGTTTAATTCCAAACAAACCCCTTTCAAGAATGCAGGCTTCCCATGCAAAGGGTCCTTATCAAAGTTATTAAGAACAAAGTCCGACAAAGGTTGGCAACTAGCTCAGAAAACCAGATATGAGAAGTCGCTCGCTCTCCAAGATGCTCTGTAGTAATGAGACGTTGTTTCTAGCAAGAAAGCACTAGCTGGGTGCGACTTAAATGGGCTAAGGGAGTGGCCAATTATCCTCAAGCCCTACTCTCGAGTAGACCTCCTCCTCCTGAGTAGCCACTCCTGCCTTTTGGCAGCCCTGCGTGCCCAAGCATTGAGGAGAGGCTCCTCCACTTCACTCTCTCCACTGGAAGGAGTCTCTGGAGGTTCTGAAGTCTCTGCCTTTGGCATCACATCCTCTTCAGCCTCCTTACTGTCTGACGTGAGCGCTGGCTGCGCAGGCTGCTGGCGTGACACCACACCAGCCTCCTCATCATCGGGATCAGCCACAATCCGTGCAGGCTGCTGGAGGGCCACAACAGTAAGCCATTTGCACTCCTCTTTGTCATGGTAACTGGATACAGAGAAAAACAGGTAAAGAGAGATTGAAGGAGCCTAACCTGTATGCCTGTGATGGTGAACCTATGGCACACATGCCACAGGTGGCACATGGAGCCATATTGGTGGGAACGCAAAGTCCCACTGGAAGTTGGCAAAAGGGCTGTTTCCAGCCTCTGGGGGAGTGGGGAAGGCCATTTTCACCCTCCCCAGGTTCCTAGAGAGGCTCTGGAGCCTGGGGAGAGCAAAAAACGGGCCTTCCGGTCCCACCAGAAGTTGGCAAACAGGCCGTTTCTGCCTCTGGAAGGCCTCTGGAAGGCCTCTGGGAGGGGGGAAGGCCGTTTTCGCCCTGTCTAGGAGCCTGGGGAAAGCATAAAATGGGCCTACTGGGCTCACCATGCCATCACGTGCCAAAAGCAGGGGGAGCATGGGGAAGTCGTGTGCACATGCGCAGGGGGTGGGGCGCATAGAATTATGGGTGTGGGCACACGTGCGCGTGAACCCCCCCCCATGTTCCCCCCGCTTTTGGCACACGATGGCAAAAAGGTTAGCCATCACTGCTATATATTATACCACATATTAATTTACCATAGGGTGGATTCACAATGCATGCATTTCTCTTCGTCCATACACTTAGGACAACAGCCTAAATCTTAAAACAATTCATTGACAGTTCTTTAAATATTGCATTGCAAAGGAATTGCTATGGAGTGAAGCTACTTCAAAGCTTGAACCCAATTCTTCTATAATTCAATAGAAGCCTCATTTACCCTCTTCGCTTCATTTTTTTTTTCTGCTTTTAGATTAGAAATATTCTATCAATATCATACAGCTTTTTTACTATTGTGAAAGGGTGTTTGTATATCTAAAAAGTAGAGCCTTTTTTCCCCTAAATAACCATGATGAACACAAGACTATAGTACTACTTCCCTGTAACAAGTCATTTCCTCATCCTTCTTACCCAAGACCATTTTTAAAATTGGAGATGTTGGGAAATGAACCTTTACTGCTGAGCAATATTAAGAAGTACAGTCATACATCCACTTTAGGAAAGTTCTTGAAAACTTGTTCAAGCTCAAATAAAGAAAACAAAACCCATAGAACATCTTCTCTGCTTTTATATTTTAACCAGGCCGTTGATCACAATGATACCTACAATTTGAAATTTTATTCTGACATTGAATAAGACAAGGACTGGTCCTGCCTATTACCCAACAACCCAACCCCAAAACCATATATTAGGAAAAGAAGCATTATAGAAACAAAATAATTAAATACTTTTTGAAGAGGAGGAGGAGGAGGAGGAGGAAGGGGGGGGAGGAGGAGGGGGGGAGGAGGAGGAGGAGGAGGAGGAGGAGGAGGAGGAGGAGAAGAAGAAGAAGAAGAAGAAGAAGAAGAAGAAGAAGAAGAAGAAGAAGAAGAAGAAGAAGAAGAAGAAGAAGAAGAAGAAAGGAAGAGGAAGAGAAGGAAGAGGAGGAAGAAAGAGCAGATGATTATTTTTTTTTTTGTTTATTCTGGATTTTTAAAAAATGTCACTGTACTGAAAGTTTCATATGAAATGATTGGGTTATGCTCTGCTTAATAGTCATAGATTGTGCCACTTTTAAACCTTTTTGTGTTGAATTTCACTGCTAAAATAATGAAGTCCAAAAAATATTTGGAAGAAGTGTTTCAAAACTCAAAGGAAAGCTACTAATTAAAGCAAGAACTCTTTTTCAGCATATTACAGAATGTTGTTGTCTAAGAAGTTGACAAATGAAAGCAAATCTTAAAGCTGTGGGTTTTTAAAAGGTTCATATGGAGGCAGAGAGGAGTGGTGCGGTGGCCTAAAGGTGGAGGTCTCGCCTCACAATCGGGAGGCTGTGTGTTCAATCCTAGGTAGAGGCAAATATTTCTCTCTCTAGGGACACTGAGAATATATCTGCTGAATAAAACTCCACATTGGCAACAGGAAAGGCATCTGGCCATTAAAACACTCTGCTAGCTCCATTCAGTTGTCCAGACTCCACCCCACAAAGATTATGGGGTTTTAAAAAGATGATGATGATGATATGGAGGCAAAGAGGATATGGAAGTAATAGTCTGTAGAGATTCTCAGTCATCCAGGTCATGGTTGTATGGAAATAATGGAAGTCAGCCAGGTCATGGTTGTATGGAAGTAATGTTTAGTACTTTTTGGACATCTTCCTCCTCCTAACACAAAGCCTTAATAATAAAAATTAAGGAGCAGAATGAAGAAAACAACAACAGACTAATTAAATGTGAAGAAGACCAAACTACCGTATTTTTTGGAGTATAAGATGCACCTTTTTCCCCCAAAAAAGAGGGTGAAAATCTGGGTGTGTCTTATACTCTGAATGTAGCCCCGCTCAGCTTCTCAAATGGAAGTTTCAGAGGCTGAAAAAAGCATCAGAAATGAAGCTTCAGAAAAGAAGCCCCCAAACAGAGCTTCAGAAAAGAAGCCCCCAAACAGAGCTTCAGAGGCTTTTTTCTGAAGCTCTATTTTGGAAGCTTTCAGAAGCAGGAAAAAAAGTTTTTTTTCTGAAACGGAGTTTCAGAAGTTTCAGAGGCAGGAAAAAAAGCAAAGAAAAGCAAGGCACAGAGCTCACAACCAAGGAACCTATTGCTAAAATTCACCTCTGAGAACAACTGATTGGGGGTATTCCAGGAGGCTGGTCCACCAGCCAATCAGCTTTTTTCTTATTTTCCTCCCCAAAAACTAAGGTACATCTTATACTCTGCTGCATCTTATACTCCGAAAAATACGGTAATAACAACAAGTAGAACAGCCAGCTTAAGAATTGACAAAGGAGACAGAGGTGGGATTCATTTACCTTCCCTACCAGTTCACAAATGTGAACGTGTGTGTTACGTCCGGATGGGTGGGCGGAGCATCCCACAGTCGCCACTACCGGTTCGCCCGAACAAGACAGAACCATCTGAATCCCACCACTGAAAGGAGATAGTGAAGTGTTGGATAACTTCGGCCTTTTAGGATCAATCATAAAGGAAACAAAGAAAGAACAAGAAGTCAAGAAATAATCTACAGACTAGCACTTGAAGGGGAAGCTGTGAAGACCTTGGAAAAGGTATTCAAATGCCATAATCTGCCTAACTATGTAGTCACTAGGAGTAGAAAATGATTTGGTATGTAATAAATCAAGCATGACATTAGAAATTTACTTAAGATGAAAACGAAAAGATACACACAAATATACAGGTACTTGGCTTAAAATATAGCCATTTTGTTGTTTTCTTATCTTTAAGTCCTTAATACATGGCAATGAATTATTATAATATGGGGAACACAGCAGTCTGTTTCTATTCACAACACTTCCTTAATTTTAAACATCTGTGTTCTCCATGGGAAAACACAGATTAAACACTATACAAAATGATTCTTAAATTAATGGTTACTCCAGTTCTCCACATCATTTATTGGACCCACTTGCTAGATTTTTCTTACTAAATCTATATTTTTTAATTTACTTTTTCTGTTTTGTGCAAGCAAGAATAAATATTTTGCACTTTTTCTTCATGAAAAATACATCTGTACTCTGTATTGAGACACATGCACTAATATGGAATTAGTGTGTAGTTTTTATTGAAAACCAAAATTGAAAATGTATGAGTTTGTGTTTACATGTATTTGGGACAGTGATGGGTTGCCCCCAGTTCGCACCAGTTCTATAGAACTGGTAGTAAAACTGGCGGGAGGCTCCGCTCATCGACCCTGACGTCATCAAAATGCTTCTGCACATGTGCAGTAACTTCTGCGCTTGCACAGAAGAGCGCGCACGGCCCCGTTCCGAACCGGTAGTAAAGGTAAGTAGAACCCACCCCTGATTTGGGACACCAACACACAGAGAGAGAGAGATAGAGGGAGGGAGGGAGGGAGGGAGGGAGGGAGGGAAAGAGAGAGAGAGATTTTGGAAAGCAAAAGCTAACAAATCCAGCTCTGAAATAAATGAATGATTGTAGATTGACGGACAGACAACCAGACAGACATATGCCCACACATCCATACAAAGGCTATACTGGGAAAATCAAAAATAAATTAATTATGTAAGAATTGCATGAATTTTCTCTGGGAAGTGTTACATAATTTAAGATTAACTTCTGCTTAGAAGATGAGACTGGAGAATAGACAAGAGTATACAAGCTGTTTGGAATTAGCTGAATTACACTTGCTTTGGGAACACATGACATTCTTAGTAACATCTGTTATAATATATCATTCCATCTTTCTGGACTGCTGGGAGAAAATATTTTTTTATAAAATTTGCATTTTAATTTAAATGTATCTTATTTGCATTACACAAACCTTAATAATGTAAGAACCTGACTGAATCAAACCATAAACCCAAATGGATCAAACCATAAATCAGTCTTGACCAGGATTCTGGGTGACACAATTGCCCCTGAGATGCATTTGGGATATTTACTAGCTTAAAGTAAAGGTCTTATATGGCCATCCAAGTTCAAATGTACAATTCCAAGTGGTGTAAACACATTATAACATACAAAATATAACTGCAATGCTCTCTACATGGGGCTCCCATTGAAGAGCACCTGGAGGCTCCAGCTGGTCCAGAATGTGGCTGCGCGGGTGATTATGGGAGCATCATGGCGCTCCCATGTAACACCTCTCCTGCTTGAGTGCACTGGCTCCCGGTGGTCCTCCGGGTGCGATTCAAGGTGTTGGTGACCACCTTTAGAGTGCTCCATGGCTTCGGGCTGGTATATTTACGGGACCACCTTCTGCCACCAAGAGCCTCCCACCGGCCAGTACGCTCCCACAGAGAGGGGCTCCTCCGGGTGCTGTCGGCCAAACAATGCCGACTGGCGGCCCTCAGGGGGAGAGCTTTCTCTGTGGGAGCACCTGCCCTCTGGAACGAGCTCCCCCCGGAGATACGGATGATTCTGGACTTACGTACTTTCTGTCGGGCCCTCAAAACCTTTTTATTTCATCAAGTCAGGCTGGCCTAACCTCTCCAATTGTGTATTTTAATTTGGATTTTTAATGGGGGATTTTAACTGTCGGGCCAAATTGTTTAATTCATTTTTAAATTGTTTTTATATTTTGTATTTGATGTTTTTTACTTTTGGCTGTTCACCGCCCTGAGTCCTTCAGGAGAAGGGTAGTATATAAATTTAAATATTAAATTAAAAATATTAAATTAATTAAATTAAATTAAAAGAAAAAAAAAGGAAGAAAGAATCAAAAGAGCCATGGCATGATATGATAGACATGATACGATAGACATGATAGCTGTGTTCCAATATTTGAGGAGCTGCCACAGAGAGGAGGGAGTGAATCTGTATTTCAAAGCACCTGAAGGCCAGACAAGGAATAATGGATGGAAACTGAACAAGGAGAGATTTAACCTGGAAATAAGGAGACATGTTCTGACAGTGAGAGCAATCAACCAATGGAACAGCTTGCTTTCAGAAGTTGTGGGAGCTTCATTATCGGAGGCTTTCATGAAGAGATTGGACTGCCATCTGTCAGAAATGGTGTAGGGTTTCCTGCTTGGATGGGAGGTTGGACTAGATTACCTACAAGGTCCCTTCCAAATTTTTTTCATCTGTTAATTTAAACTCTACCAGTCTTAAGGTTTAGTAGCTCCAAATTATTACTGTTTATAAAAACATTAAAGGAAGTTCCCACCTGAATTTCTTTTAGTGATATTTATTGGAGCCATCAGGAGCTTCAGATGTGATGTCAAAAATGATACGTCAGGGGGTGCAGGAGTGAGAATATAGCTCCTGCTCATATACAGTATCTTAAAGCAAATTTGGGGGAAAAAATGCACCTTTGATGATCAAATCACAGCTTTATTATTTACAATGTATTAGGATTCACTTTGTGACCTGCTAAGATAGAGTTCTCAGAATTTCTGGGTCCTTGTAATATGCAAGCAAGCTCTTTTTCCTCTGCTACCTGTGATAAGAAAAGAGATTTATAGCAATGTGTTAGACCAATGATCCATCTAGCCCAGTGGTAGTCATTCATCAGGGTCAGAGGCTGAAGATTTTCTAGGTCCACCTGAAGATGTCAGAGACTGAATCTGTGACCTTCTGCATTCAACTCGTGTGTCCTTCCACTGAGCTGTAAAACACTTCTTATCTATGGCTTTCAATCAATATGACTGAAACAAAATTTACTTTTAGGGCCCTTCTGAGTACAAATGCTAGGAACTGTACATTTTACTTGTTGTTAAATATGGTTATTAGCTTATTGAGCTTGTGTGTCTTGTTTAGTTAAGACATTTCTTCTGTATTAAAATATAGAGCCGTCATTATCTCGCCTCTCTTCTCCCTAAAAGCTTTTCTTTCACCTTGTAAACAAAGTATATCTGATAAGGAGAACTTTTCAGAGGAACATGGAAAATATAGGAAAAATAAATCTGAAGACTGGCACTGGAAGATAGCTTGTCTGATTCCCTAATGGCTTTCTTGAAGTTCAAGTGTGATGAGAACCAGGAGCAATAAGTGAAGGTATGTGTATATCTGTATGCATATATATATGGTACTGGTAGTTCCCAATTTATAAGCAGTTATTTAGAGATCGCCCAAAGTTACAATAGCACTGAAAAACGTGACTTACAACTAGTCCTTGCACTTATGACTGTTACAGAGTTCTGATGGTCATTGAGCAGGATTTGAGCACTTTGCATGTATTTGTAACAGTTGCAGCATCCTGGGGTCACATATTGCCATGTGTGACCTTCACAACTGGCTTCAGATAAGCAAAGTCAATGGGGAAGCCTGCAGGAAAGATTGCAAATGGCTATCATGTGATTCCTCACTGAACAACTGCACTGGTCAATGACAAATTTTCCTGTCTCAATTGCGCTCGTATGTTGAGGCCTATCTGTAAATACATGTATATACACAAACATACTGCATACAATATATAGTGTATACCTACGGGTAGTCCTTAACTTACAATCACAGTTTGGACTGGAATGTCCATTACTAAGTGATGTAGAGATAAAATGTAGTCACATAGCGATGATAATTCCTGCAGTTCTGCTTGCAATCATTAATGAATCACATAATTATTAGGTGATGGAACTTTCTGCCAACTTCCAACAGCAATATCAGTGGGGAAGCCAGAATGAAATGGTACATCCAGGCTAGTAGGCAGATAAATGACTACATCCAGGTGGAAGACAGATCATGGGTTTCTGGAGAAGATGCAGTATGGGGATGGGCATAGGGATGTGACTAGGAGTGGTGGGGGGCTATGCCATACATTGAGGAAGGTACACAAAGATATAGTGTGGGACAGAAGGTATATACATGAGTGTGCTTGGGAAAGATTATGTGGGTGAGGAAAGCTCACCCAACAACTTTTAAACTACACTTGCTGCCATGTGATCTTGGGGTGCAAGATGCAACTGGTATAAGGGTGAACTGGTTGCCAATTGCCCAGATCACTATCATGTGACTGTAGAGGCAGAGTTGGCATGGCCAAAACTCTAAGTATAGGTGTAATTAGTCTTAGGTTGAGGACTATATATAATAGGATCAAAAGAGCCAATCAATGAATCCCATGTCAGAAAGACAACAGATGGTTTCCAGAAGGTAAAAGCCATGAAGATATAAAGCAGACTGAAGCAAGCGAGCCTGGACTTTGAAGGAATAAAAAACCCTGAACTTTGGATACCAAGATGCAGAGTAGTAGTAGTAGTAGTAGTAGTAGTAGTAGTAGTATATTAATTGATTAGTCTTGCAACTATATCAAAAAAAATTAAATAAAGGTAAAATATAAGGTAGGAAAAATTCAAGCACACATACATATACACACATACACACACACAATATATATATCATATACATACATACATACATACATACATACATATATATATATATGATAGACATATATATATGTAGGTCTTTGGTTAAAGCTTGTGAATGAGATTTCACAGAACCAGAGCTGCAGAACAACTTAGTTTACGTAGGTAAAACCTGGCTAGAAAGAATATGCATACATATATATATATATATATATATATATATATATATATATATATATATATATGTAGGTCTTTGGTTATTCGGGTTTTGTCCCATGTAAAATTGGAAGTACCTTGGTGGGATTTGGTAATTTTACACGGGACAAAACACAAATAACCACAGACCTACATACAAAGACCCGTGAAAACCTCAGAAAACAAATATATATATTCTGACCTTGCAGCATAACCACAGTTTCTAAAGTGAAAGTAGGGGCCCAATGATGACAAGTTAGAGAGCTTATCGAAACGTTGCCAAAAAAACTTTTAAAGTGTTGGTTAGGATTTTAGCCAAAGTTTTAAAAGATCTTACAAAGTGTTTTGTTAGGATTTTAGAGGATTTTGAGCTGGGATTTTAGCCAGGATTTTAAGATTTTAAGCATTTTAACTAACAGACTTTTAATGACGCGGGAAATTGCTGACAAACTGCAACTCTGTGTTGCTCTCTGGGAGACTCAGATAGCTATTTCTGCCTTATAAGGCAAAAAAAAAGGCCCAGAAACTTGTGAATGAGATTTCACAGAACCAGGGCTGCAGAACAACTTAGTTTATGTAGGTAAAACCTGGCTAGAAAGAATATGCACATAAAAGCCTACGAAAAAAGAAATTATATATATATATATATCGCACGCACGCACACACGCACACACATAATATATACATTAGAGACAATGTGTTAAGTTAGAGACCAAGCTACAGAATATTCTTTCATTGCAATGCTCAGGGCACATGCTCATCTTCACATTGTTTCCTAGTCCTTTTCCACCTCTTATCTTCTCATTCCAGCTGTTCACATTTCATTGGGGGATACTTACACCAGCCAGTTGATCATCCTACATGTAACTTTGACCAGTCTTGAGCTGCAAACACCGGTGTTCTTTGTGTTTCTTTCTACTGCCTCTTTTTTTCTTGACCATGTATGGTAGTTTGGGATTATGCTGTTTATGTAGAATGCCCTGCATTAGTAAACTGCTTCAGTGATGTTCTGGGAGGATCATTAAGGGGCATTCATCTCAAAACTGTAACCAGAGGAGATTGTGTAAACTTGGGAATTTTCTCACTGCTCATGCATGTTCAGGTGTGTATGAATGAGATATCATAACACAACATCAGACTTTAGTGGAGAGCAAAACCGAAATCCACTCCAGCTTGCTAGGGTTGAAATAGAGATGGTTCAGTACCATTTGCAAGTTACCCATCATAACCTGTTCACGGTTTTGAAAGCAGATAGATAAAATAGATTTATTAACTCTATAGGAGACTGGGGGTTCAAACATATGAAGAAGGATTACAAGAATTGGGTATGTCTAGTTTAATGAAAAGAAGGACTAGTGGTGACATGATAGCAGTGTTCCGATATCTCAGAGGTTGCCCCCAAAAAGAGGAGTCAACCTATTTTCCAAAGCACCTGAAGGCAGAACAAGAAGCAATGGATGAGATCCAACCTAGAACTAAGGAGAAATTTCCTGACAGAACAATGAATCAGTGGAATGACTTGCCCCCAGAAGTTGTGGGTGCTCCAACACTGGAGATTTTTAAGAAGAGATTGAACAAAGATTTTTTTTTAAATACTACAGGGATTCCAGCCTGAGCAAGAAGTTGGACTAGAAGACCTCCAAAGCAGGGGTGAAATCCAGCAGGTTCTGACAGGTTCTGGAAAACCGGTAGCGGAAATTTTGAGCAGTTTGGAGAATCGGTAGCGGAAATTTTGAGTAGTTCAGAGAACTGGCAAATACCACCTCTGGCTGGCCCCAGAGTGGGGTGGGAATGGAGATTTTGCAATATCCTTCCCCGGCATGCCCACCAAGCCACACCCACCAAGCCACACCACGCCCACCAAGCCACGCCCACAGAACCAGTAGTAAAAAAAATTGGATTTCACCACTGTTCCAAAGTCTCTTCCACCTCTGTTATTTTGTTGCATCCCCTGCAATTATCCGAGACTTGATGTTAGGGAGTCCTCGTTGAAATATTTGCTTTTGAGATCTCAAAGCTACCAACTGGGGGGAAATGCTTTGTAGACAATATTTATTTAGTTTTCCTGACATGATAAAAAGCAAGAATTTTTTAAAGTGTGCACTTAGAACCTTGCAGAAGCTCAGTGCCTAATCTATTAATGATCACATAATTTTTCATGCATTTTACTTTACAGAGTATGATGAAATAGACTCTACTTTCTGTGTTCATCAATAAATTTGTTAAAGTTCAATATTACTGTGAGGCACTTTGATGTTGTTACTGTTGTTGTTGTTGCTGTTGCTGTTAAACAGACTAATATTAGTGCTTTCCATAAGTTATATAGTTTGTAAGTTAAAATATCTTCATTTTCTTTCACAAGCAAACATTTATTCATGGAACTCCTTTTGCAAAGGTCAGGCCGTGTGTATTATGTCAACTCAGATTAATGGCACTTCAGTGTGATTAATAAGTACAGAAACTCTTGAAAGAGTCGTATTCCTTGATGAATCCTGTTCTCTGACAATTTATTAAGTCATTCTGTTATTATATAGAGAAACATATTAGCTTCTAAAATATTATTTAAAATGGCTCATATTTATCAGGCTGTCCAAAAACCTTTTTGTTCCTTAAACTCTGTCTCCTTCTTGTTATGTTGTGCCATTCTACCATTTTATTCCAGAGGTGGGGAACTGAATCCAATCGAAAATCTCAAATTTATATTCCTGCTTGCAGTTAGAAAAACTTTATCTTTATCTCACTCTTGAACTGGACTTAGGTCCACAAAAGAAAAAAGGGGGTTTCTGCTGAAAGAATATGGCTTCCACCTCCTTTAATGTCATCTACTTCATTCTCATGTTGTTGTTGTGATCTAGGCTTACTGAGTCATTAAAACACACGAGTAGTCCCAAAAACCTCTTTTATTGCAACAGCTTTGAGTTACTTTCATTCACAGCTGAGTCCCAATTAGTTGCAAAAAGTCCTTCAGGAGAAGTCCTTCGGGATAATCACCAACCTTTATCTCCCTTGACACGCTGCCAAAGACCTACTTGGCAAAGCCACATGGAGTCCAGAATCAAACAATTCTGGGAACAGAATTAACAACATTGCTTTCCTGCAAAGGGCCCATGTGCCTTTGCTCCTCTTTTAAGCCTTATGGGAGGGGCCAATCATCTCCAGGCCTTACTCCTGAGTTGTCCCTTTTTTGTTTTAACTGTTCTTGCCTTCTGGCAGCTCTGCACATATGCGACCTAGGAACAGGCTCCTTCTGTTCCTCTGCCTCTCTGCTGTCCAACTCTGGAGGCTCTGGAGTCCGCACATAACTCCCAGATGGCCCTGGCCTCCTCTCTGCCTCCAATCCAGAGCCCTCGTCTGAGCCTTCCTCAGACTCCAGGACTGGCCCATGGTCCTCCCCAGCCTCCTCACTGTCCGACTCGGCTGCCAGCTCCACAGGCTGCTGGAGGACCACAACAGTTGTAGGATTAACCTTGTTGGAACCTTTCTATCTTTTCTTCAACACCGTCTGGGATGGGCAGTAAGATGCTGATTCCTTGTTGCCTTTGAGGAATTAAGAAAGCAAGAAGAGGACAAAACAAAAGAAAAAAAAATCTAGAGTTGGTACATCAGGAGGAGAATATGAACAGAAAACATGTTGCTGCAGAAAACATACAGTATTTGGCAACTTTACTAATAACTTTTATATATTTCATCATTCAGGAAATATTGAACATTACTTTTCTGAAAATGTTGAAAATATTGTTTTCCATGATAAAAAGCTTTGAAACAATAGGTAAAGAAGCTACTACTAGTTTTCAATCACAAAATTACCTCACAATGCTTTGGAAGGTTGATAACATTTTATCCTGCTACATAATCCTGTTACATCAAAGTAGTTTACGTTATGTATTTGAAGGTTCAAGTAAACACCAACACATTCTGATGTAAATACTCTGTTGCGATATTTTCAGGATCAGACTCAATAAATATTTTGAGAATTAAGAGTTCAAATATATCTCTCTTTATTTACATAAGGCATTCTATATTCACTGAATATTCACAGATAGAAGCAAAGAAGGGATGTATGCAGCTCCTTATATATACAATGGGTGGAGCTAGATATGGGAGTGGTGAAGTATGAATACATTAAGAGGTGAAGAATAAGTTAACCCCTGATACCCTGTACATGTACTATTTACATAATGGAGAATAAGGCATTTACTTGTGACAAATCCCCCTCTAAATGCCGATTCGATATATTACACCAATTACATTCAGATTCAGAACAATATAAAACATGTAACTTAGAAGTCAAATATTTATGTTGCTTGGACGGCAAAGGCTTTGTTAATATGTCAGCTATTTGCTCTGATGTTTCACAATGAACTGCTTTGATAAATCCATCCTGAGATAATTGTCTCACATGTTTAAATTTTATATCTATATGTCTGGACCTCTGTCCAATGGCGTCAGATCTAGATATTTCGATAGCAGCTTTGTTGTCTTCATGCATGATAAATGGTAAAGTGGGTTTTTTCCAAATGTCAGAAAGTAAATCATTAAACCATACAAGATTATTTGCTGCTTTAGATAGACAAACATATTCTGCTTCTGTTGTTGAAGTGGCTACTAAGTCTTGTTTGCCAGTGTACCAGTAAACTGGACAATTGTTAAGGAGAAATATATAACCAGATGTGCTTTTTCTACATGAAGTATCGCCAGCCCAATCCGCATCGGCGTAACATGTGAGGATGGGCTCCTTGATATTATCAGGTTCCAATAACAAACAAAAGTCTAAACTATTCTTCAAATATCTTAATATCCTTTTGACAGCTTCCCAATGGTATAGTGTTGGTTTGCTGACATGTCTAGACAATAAGTTGAGAGGCAAGGCAATATCAGGTCTAGTCCAATTGGAAATGTAAAGAAGGGAACCTATGATTGATCTATAAAATGTATTACCTTTGAATTCAGGGGATGATTCGTCTGCATTCCTTAGAAAATCAGTTTGCATGAGAGTGTCACATGGCTTAGCATCACTTAAATTACATTTATTCAAGAGCTCTATGATTTTATCTCTTTGAGAAAGTTTGAATCCCCTTCTGGTTTTACTGATTTGAACACCTAGATACTTATTTACTTTACCCAAAGATTTCAGTGAAAAATGTTCATTTAGTTTTGTTACAAATGTTTCTCTCCTCTCTTTATGTTTACCTATGTACAAAATATCATCCACATATATCAATACGAATTCTATGGAATCACCATCCTTTTTTACAAAGAAACAATTATCAGCAGTAGTGGCACTGAAATCCATAGTTTTAAGTACTTTTACTAAACAATCATACCATCGTTTACCAGATTGTTTCAGCCCGTATAAACTTTTGTTTAATAACCAAGTCTCATTTTTGTTTGTATATTGACTGTGAGGTGCTCTTACATATATTTCTTTATCTAATTTTGCGTGTAAATACGCAGTCTGTATGTCATATTGAAACACGTTGAGATTGAGTGCTGATGCTATAACTAGAGCTGTTTTGACACTCTCTGTTCTTACTGTGGGAGAATATGTGTCTGTATAATCCTCGGGATATTTCTGTGCATAACCTTGTGCAACTAATCTAGCTTTGTATAGTGTATTGCCTCCCTCTAAATTTTTAATTTTATATATCCACCTAGTGCCGATGATGGTTTTGTCTTTAGGTGCAATTGCAGGTGTAAATACATTTAGCCCTCGTAAACTATCCATCTCTTTAGTCATTGCTGATTCCCATTTTTCTTTTTCTTCAGGAGGAAGTTTTAACACTTCCTCATATGTATTAGGTGTTGTTGATTCTCCATCCATATACATTACATAATCTTTGTATTTGTTTGGCACTTGATTCCTGTTACTTCTGATTGCTCTTTCAGGCTTACTATCATTGTCATGTAAGTACCTTGCTTCTTTTTTTGTTAATGAGTCTGTCTTTATTTTGTGTTGACTGTTTGTCCATGTTTTGGTTTTGTTTCTATGCATGTTGTTACTGTGTTCTTCTGTAGTCCTTTCTTTTTGGAGTTTGGTATCTGGGTTGTTGTTTGGGAATATTTCATTAAGATGTATTTTAGACCAGTTGGCCTGTTCATGGAACACAGCCGTTCTGGAGACTATAAATTTATTATTATTATCGATGAACCTGTATCCTTTTGTGCCTGTCTCGTATCCCATAAATCTAAGTCTTCTGGATACGTTCTCTCCCTTGCGCCTCAATTGTTTGGGTATGTGTACGTCTGCAGTGACTCCAAATATGTGCATGTGTGCTAATTTTGGTTTCCTATTATATATTACTTCGTATGGTGTCTTATTTACAATGCTGGACCAAGTTCTATTTTGTGTGTAATTAGAATATTGTAGGGCTTCTGACCAGAATTGTTTGCCTAAGCCACCATCTTCTAATGTGCATCTAATCATGGTTTGTAATGTTGAGTTCTTTCTCTCTACCACTCCGTTCTGGAATGCGGAAAATGGGCTAGATGTGTAATGTAACATTCCTTTGTCCTTTAGCCATTGGGAGAATTCCCTAGACATGAATTCACATCCCCTATCTGTCATGATTTGCTTTATCTTAATATTGTACTGTGTTTCTATACGTTTGTAGAACTCTTTAAATTTCTGAAAGGTTTCATCTTTATGTTTTAATGTGTAAACAAATCCATAACGACTATAATCATCTACAATGGTTAGAAAATAACGTTTTTTGTAAGTAATTGATGGTGTTAGTGGACCAACTAGGTCCATGTGTACCAAATCAAAAATTTTGTTAGTCGACCTTGTTGATTTTCTAGGTCTGGGACTAGTTTTCAGTTTTGTAGACTTACATACTGAGCATTCCAAATAGTTTTCACAATTTTTTATTTTGACACCTTCTGCGTGTTCAGTCATCTTTTGTACTACAGGAAAACTGGCATGTCCTAACTTCCTATGTAAAACATGAGCACACTCATCGTGTATTGGCTTACCTATTTTAGGTTTTTTTTCAATGTGTGTATCTTTGTGATTATGAGTCACTTCACATTCATCATTGTCACTGTTACTATTGTTTCCATTATCAATTTCAATGCTATCTTCCATATTTGAATCAATGTTGTGTAACCATTTCTCCTTTGTCATTAAATAAGGTAGGCCTCCTTTGATTATTACTGTACCTATATTTATTCTATTTTTCTCTAATGTTGCTTTTCCTTTTGAGAACACAATGTTAATGTCAGAATCTCTGCTTAGTTTTATGGCACTAAGTATGTTATGAGGTATTTCAGGTATTAGTAATACCCCCTCTATTTTTCCTAGACCAGGTAATGTTACATTCCCTTTACCTATTACTTGTACTTTTTCTTGATTAGCTACTTTGATTACAAATTTATCCTCTACAAATGAAGACAATATATTTCTATTATTTGTAGTGTGATTAGTTGCTCCAGAATCAATAAGCCAATTATTGTTCTCTGGTTGTTGTATGTTAGTGTTGTCTTGTTTGTTTAGTCCATTCAGTGAACCAGATTTTCTATCCTTTGAATTATCTCTGCCCCCTCTATGTTCTTTATAATTAGGTGGACTTCTATACCTATGTCTATCAATGGAAGACTGTCTGTTGTTGTACTTACTTCTGTATTCTGGCCTATGCCTTTCTCTTAGAATTTTAGGGCAATCCCTCCTATTATGCTCTTTGGACCCACAATTGTGGCATCTAAATGTTTCATGATATCTTTCTTGAAATGCTACCTTTCTATATTGTTTGTGTTCTATGTGGTTGTTAGAGCGACTCCTCCTTGAGTTGTCTTCAGCTATTAGCTTATTGGATAGGCTTTCTATGGATAAGTATCCTAGATTGATTGTGTCTAAATGTGACATATAATTATCCCATGATGGGTCAAGTGAGTTGATGATAACACTTTTCATCGTTTGATCTGAAATTACCTCCCCCCTTAAATGTAGTTCTGCTCTAATTTTGTTTAAAGATATTAAATGTTCACTTATGGTAACCCCTGGCTTTATCCTAGAAGAGAAGAAATCTTTAGACATTCTTGTGGTAGTAGCTACACTATCACTGTGAAACAAATTGAACATGCATTGAATAATTTCTGAGACAGTCAGATTCTGCTTAATGCTGTGATACATGGCAGGAGACACACTGGAGATTAATAAGAAAAATGCTCTATGGTGTAAGCAATCTAACTTTAGAGTCCAAGGTCTTTTTGGGGGATTAGTGATAAAAAACAATAAGTTTTCTTTCATAAAGACAACCTGGAGCTGCTGATACCATTCTTGCAAATTAATGCCATCTATCCTCAGCTTTGGGAAGTCACTGGGTAAATTCCCAACATTGTTGGGTCCATTACTTACAACCGGGGGTATTCCGTGGTCTCGCAAATGCTGGAAATTACAAAACGGCGTGGGAATGCTCGCAACGAGTCTGCATGATTCTCTCTGCTTCTCATGTCTTCCTGGGTCGTCCTCGTAGACTTGCGCATGCGCGTTGCTCATTTCGTTCCTGTAGTCGTCGTGAGAGGTTCTCGCAGCTGTAGCCTGTTCGCTCCGCTCTTCCTCCGATGAATCAGTCTCCGGCTCGATCTTGGGAGTCCTGGTGGTAGCGGGTGCTGGTTTCCTTCTGCTGAAGGTGCTGGTCCTTGGATCAGTCTGCGGCGTGGGGTGGTATCTGCAGGGCTCTCTGGGTTCAGGTGTCGGTGCTCTCGTTGTCTGGATTGGAGCGGGTAGATTTTGAGGCTCTGGCTTGCTCGCTTGTTTTTTGGTTGATTTTTTAGTAATCTTCAGTTTCGGTCCAAATGCAGCAAAAAGCGTTTTCATTGCTGACTTTATTTGCATGTCTGTTGAATCTTCTTCGTTCTCTGATTCTGATTCTTCTGAGGTATATATTTTTTCTTTATCGAGTAAGGCCTTTCGCGCCAGAAATTTTGAATCTTGCTTTCTGATTGGCTCAGCTTCGTTCACCTTGGGGGTCTGTTGAAACCAAGATGGCTGCCATTCAAAATTTTGCGCGGGATCGTTGCTTTTCTTCTTCACTGCGTTTTTGTCTGTAAGCATTTCACTCACTATTTTTGATTCTTTTGGTTTTTCAGTAGCGATGTGCTTCTCTCTCGCTGCTCCGTTGTTTTTTAACATCTCTTGGAGGTTCGCGATGAGACTTTCATCGTTCTTTTGGCTTTTTAAAAGTTTTAGTATCTCTGACCTGAGTTCGTTGTTTTCTATTTCGTTTTCCTCCTGGTCATCATCTTCATTTATTATTTCTTCGTCTTCTGTGGTATATTCTTCAGATTCTCTCAAAATTGCATTCGTGGACTCATTGATTATTTCTTGATCCGTTTCCATTTCTTTGCTGTATGCCCTGGTGTTGGGTCTATCTCTTTTAGGCATATTTATATTTTTATTGAGTCAATTCAACCATCCTCTGCTACCAGATTGTTGCGATATTTTCAGGATCAGACTCAATAAATATTTTGAGAATTAAGAGTTCAAATATATCTCTCTTTATTTACATAAGGCATTCTATATTCACTGAATATTCACAGATAGAAGCAAAGAAGGGATGTATGCAGCTCCTTATATATACAATGGGTGGAGCTAGATATGGGAGTGGTGAAGTATGAATACATTAAGAGGTGAAGAATAAGTTAACCCCTGATACCCTGTACATGTACTATTTACATAATGGAGAATAAGGCATTTACTTGTGACATACTCTGTTTGAATTAGAGGTGGTATTCAGCAGATTCTGACTAGTTCTGGAGAACCAGTAACAGATATTTTGAGTAGTTCGGAGAACCGATATAAACCACCCCTGACTGACCCTGCTCCCATCTATTCTCTGCCTCCCGAGTCCCAGCTGATCGGGAGAAAACGGAGATTTTGCAGTAACCTTCCCCTGGAGTGGGGAGGGAATGCCGATTTTACACTATCCTTACCCTGCTATGCCCACTGAGCCACACCCACCAAGACATGCCACACCCACCAAGCCACACCCACAGAACCGGTAGTAAAAAAAAAATTGAATCCCACTACTGGTTTGAATGTTTACTTCTTAAATGTGTAGTAAGTGCCTTAATTCCACTGTATCTTACATTACAAAAGGGAAAAAATAGGTTCTAACAAGAAGGGGGGGGAAGGAATATTAAGCCCTCTAAAGTAATATATTATAATGTGCTGGATGATAAATTATTTTGATTGAAAGGAACTGGAAAGAAAGAAGGCAGATTGCAAAGATTTATGAAGCTGGTGAAGAAAAAAGAGAATATTTTCTTTCAGATCTAGCTTCATATTGTCTTGAAATGTATATTCTAAGGAACTAGATTTGCTCAAATTGAAAATGCATGACCAATGAGTATAACAAGCAGATATAGTCCTCAATTTGATGTAGGGATACAAAAAGGACTATAAAATATTAGCATTCTGGGATTTTTATTGCACTCTTGAATTAATACACTACATTCAAAGTTAGGAGGCCTTCTTTTTATCACAATTCCTATGGAAACTGTATCACAGCAGTACATAACTAATTGCAAAATTCCTTTAAGATGGAGACAAGATACAGTAGATCAGTTCTTACAATTTTCTGACATGTGGAATTTAGCATTTAAATTGTAAGCTACTGGGAACTTAGTCTAACATATGCTATATATTAAGCTATTTGAAATATTGCTTTTTTATATATTGATTGAGGAAGAAATGCTTATACCTATTTAGATTTAAGTCCTATTAAGTTCACTGTGCTTTGGTATCCAGGAAGTATGTATAAGATTGTTAAGATTGGTTTATAAGAACATATTTATGGGTTTTTTCCCCTCAGATAAAATGCTGTGGAGAAGTACAGTATAATTTAGGAATATTAATGTAGCTTTTAGTGGATTTGGCAAAAAAGAGAAATGCCAAAGCTATGGAATTTCTCACTGACATCATTGCTGAGAAGTTCCACAGCAGTATTTTTCAACTTGATCAACTTTGAGATATGTGGACTTTAACTCCCAGACTTCCCCACGCAGCATGCTGGCTGGGGAATTCTGGGACCTGACATCCACATACCTACATATCTTAAAGTTGTCAAGGGTGAGAAATACTTAAGAAGTGAGAGGAAGATTGGCAGAGTTCAGCACTGGGATTTCAGGATCAACTCCATCGAGAGGAATTTAAGCAAACTGACTTATGAATGGGATCACCTTGGAAACCAAAGGAAATTAAAGAAAAAGATAGATGAAGCCAGCGGAAAAACTGCTATACAACATTTTTGAATACATGGAAACTCATTGGACTTTAGGGAAATTTGGTTGAGGAGAGAGCCACTGAAAGGCAAAGATAATAACATTAAAACATGTAAAATTTAAACATGTAACACTGTTATTAAGTTTAAGCAATTTAATTCAATTTCTTCAACAAACATGTTTTTTATAAAAAGCTTTATTCCTTTTATTTATTCCTTTTCTGAACTAAACAGATTTAAACAAACAAAACAAAATAGAATTAAAAATTCTATTAATCTTAAATGGAAATGGCTCCATTCCATGGTATTGCAATAATTTCAGGAAACCAATGTTCTGTTCTATATTTCCTATCTTTTGCATGTATTTGTTGTGATGAAGTCTGCAAGTCACTTTTTTAAATATTTCTTTTCTCTTTTTCTTATTTTTTTCCTCTTTCTCCTTTTTTTGTTCTTTCTTCTTGCACTTTCTATTCACTCCTTCCTTTTTCTTTTTCTTTGCCTGAGTTTACTTTGTATTGTCTTCTTTTAAAAAAAAAACAATAATTATTTTGAAAGAAGGATTGTACCTAATCATTGTCATAAAAATCATCTAGGATATGTTAAAAGTACCATGTTGTAAAAAAATATTTCTTAAATGTATTAATCTCCTAGAATATGAACATAGATTATAAAATCATGTTAACAAAAATAAGAAAACTATTATTGATCTGATAGAAAATTGTACAAAAAGTGATAGATACTCACAGTCATTTTTTAATCCTGCCTCAGAACAGTTCTAGACTAATCTTTCTGTGCCAGCAATAGTAATTATAAATGTCCAGTAACACAAAAAAGTGAACTGTCATTTGTCTCCATTACACTTCATGTTAGAACTGTGAAAGGCTTCAATCCCTGATTGTGCAATTCCACTGAAGAAAAAAACAACAATGGCAGATATGGAAAATTATTGTCACAACAAAAGATAAGAAGAAGGATGGTGTCTATTTTGTTAAGCTGCTGAGGAAGAAAAACACATGGGCAAGTCTTCAGTGTCAGCGGTTTTTCTTTTAGTCTCACTCAAAATTGTCTAGCTTCAGGCAGATTCAGGCAGGCATGTTCTTTTCCTTGATAATGCCAGATCTTTGTAATATGCCTTCCTAATGAGCTGTTAACATAGAATATCCCACATATGCATTATACAACTCAAAGTAATCTTGTTTAATGGAATTGCTTTTCTTAGTTAGTTTGCGTTAATGAAATCAAAAACTAGTTGACCTACTTATGGTCATCACTGGATGATGTCATAAGGCAGAGGTCTTCAAACTTGGCAGCTTTAAGACTTGTGGACTTCAACTCCCAGAATTCTGGGAGTTGAAGTCCACAGCCAGCATATGCTGGTTGGAGAATTCTGGGAGTTGAAGTCCACAAGTCTTAAAGCTGCCAAGTTTGAAGACCTCTGTCATAAGATGTTTACCTTCACAGTTGTACAGTTCTTAAAAAGCTTGAGGAACATGATCCACGCACCAGCTCAATATCTACTTCTAGAAGAAAGGCTATCTTTAAAGAACTTTCTGCATTTAAAAGACAAAAAGCACTCTTTTGAAGACAGCAAAGTCCACATTTTGAACAGAGAAGACCACTGGTTTGAAAGATTGGTCAAAGAGGCCGTCTATGTCGAAATTGAACAGCCCTCTCTCAACAGAGGGGGAATATGACATCATCTATCTCCAGTCTACAACACAGTCCTTTCAACAGTTCCAAGAAGGCTCCACACCCTTTTGCACTACTCAGGTGACCCTGATGACACTGATAAACCTCCAGATGATTTTAATGACCTGCTAAAAGAATGCAAATGATCAGCTGTCTGCAAGGAGTATAAATCCTTCCATTTCTCACCATCCAGTTACGAGCTGAAGAAGCTTCTTGGGTGAGAAGCAAAGCATCTTCAAAGAAAAACTAAAAAGTCCAGTTGCCTCTTGAAAAAGCACCTTTGGGACAACCATGACCTGGATGGCTGAGAATCTCAATAGACATTTAACTTTCTTTAAAGATTAAATTCTTATCTTCAGACTTGTTTGCAATAGGAAAACCTGGTAAAGCAGAGCTCCCAAATATAGAAAGAGATCACTTTGGGCTTAAGATCATATTAACCTCTTCATGCTGTAGGCAAGAATAAATTGGGAGTAGCTAGGTAACTGAAAGTGAGGGCATCAAAGCATGATGTCTTGTTGACAACTTTTGATCCTCATTCCCACTTGTAAGTCCATTTTTTCTTTATTTCCAGCAGGTTATTTTTAATAAACTATCTGAGAACCTACTTCACTTCTTAAGCAGACAAACTGTGCCTTAATGTAGAATAGTTTACAAGAAATGCCATTTCTTCAGTTTAACCATACCATTGTTATTGGTGAGACAGTGCCAAGTCATACCAAGTCATTGCAATGTGCATGTTCTACTTTGGATATTAATTGTGACTTATTGCTGCAAGTGAAAAGAAGAAAAATCTGTAGTTATTCTATTAAGTAATCATAGATGTCTGCTCTCTGATGCTATTTTGTTACCTGGTTCTGGCTTCTTTTCATTATTAGTTTCCTTTTTTTTTCCTGGCAGCATTCTTGGCACATTTGATCAAAGAAGCATTTCACCCAATCAGGGGTAACAAGCCAATTTGTTTCTTATTTTCAGCTGGGATTTGTGATTAGAAGCAGCTCTCTCTCCAGACAAATGAAAACGTATCTAGCCTATTTCATTAATAGTATTCCTTTATAATTCTGAAAATAATAATGATGAGGCCTGTATAACAGCTGCCGCACATTGCTTTTAAAAACAAAACAGAAATATTATGTAATGGGAACTTTCCCCAAATCAACCAGCTAATTCTGCTGCACAGTAAGAGTCACTTGAAGTCTTTATGTAGAACAATAAAACACCTACAAACGGGAAAAAAAGTAGCTCTCTAATGCTGCTATCAAAAACACACAGGCAACGTAGATAAACAGGAGGGGAGGAAAGGAAGAGAGAAAAGGGGAGGGGAGGGAGACGGGGAGGGGAGCAGAGAAGAGAAGAGAAGTGGAAAGGAGAAAGGAGAGGAAAACGAGAGGAGATTAAAGGAACTAGGGGAGGAACAAGGAAGGAAACAATAGTAGCACGAAGTGTGAATTTTCATGTCAAAAATCCTGAAAATTATGAATATGAGTTGCTTGTAAAAATATAAAACATGGTAGGTACTCTACTTTTAACCTCTCTTAGCTGTGATGGTTTATTCAGAACTCATTTTTTCTCTGTGAAAAGAGGAAAAGAAACAATTCAACTTGAGATATTGTATAAAAAGAAAGAGAAAAGAGGAGGGCAGCAAAGAGCAAGAACAAAAAACCAATTGTAGCAGTTAGAAGCCATAACAATCTGGGACCAATTCCCAATAATCTGGGTAACTAAATAACACAATATTTTTTTTCTATTTGCCATCCTCCTCTTCTTTTCCCTTATGTCTTGTGTTTTTAGAATATAAAGGGAGTCTAATGAATCAGAACATTTGGGGGGGGGAGAGAGGTGATGAATGGTAAGTTAAATGTCAACTCTCAAAGCATCCCTTGCCTGCTCTCGAGTTGCCATAGGCCAGGGGGGATAGGAAACCGGCGAACTGGCATGGCAGCCAAAGACAGATGCACATTCCATGCTTATCTCTCTCAAGGCTGTATCCCAGGGTTACCCACAGCAACTGGAGGGTCTCTACAACCCGTGAAATTGCTCTGTTGGCAAATGTGATTGATGACACACCTTGGGGAGGGGAAAAAACAGGGTCATAATTGGGGCATAAATTATGTAGGGTCAGAGCTGGCTTCACTTGGGAACGTGCCAACATGAAGCTTCTAATAAATAACTGGATTTCTTTTGAAGCTTGGCTCAAGGCTCATGATTTAATTAGTGAATCCATGGGAACCCTGACATTAAGACCATTTAAGATAGGTTATAATGCCCTGCATTCCTGGTCTGAAGTTAAGATTCCTTTGATAATTTTTATTGGGGGAATTGTTAATGGCAGATGAAGTGAAATGTTGGAGAATAAACCAGAGAAATATGATTTACTAGACAACATTGTATAATATATCTGGAGAAGACAATATAGGGCAGCCTGGCATAATTATACTGTAAACCAGAATGACAAATGTGATTCACCACTATCTTCATATGGGGAGTTATGAACAGCATAATAGGAGATTTACTGTATAAGAAAGTTTGAAAATACTTTGTAGGTTTAGTTCTCCATTCCCTTCCTGAATAGACTTTAGATGTATGGCTCTGAAAATAATATCCTGTGACTTCAACCTTTTGAAAATAGGAGGGTGTTAATATATTGCATTGATGGCACAACATGGCATGTCAGCCTAACATATGGGCTCGGAAAACCAAAAATATTATGGGAATGTATGACAATTATGCCTAAAGGATAAGGTAGTTAAGGCTACATAAACACAGAAAGAAGACTGTACATTACATGCATTATAAAACCTAGATTTGTCAAATGTTAAGATAGGAAGAAAAAAGTGAAAAGTACAATTTTGGCACTGGGGAATAAGTGAATATTTAATTTTTGAGCATCTTTACTTAATAAATGCCGTAGTGAGTCAAACGAAGTTTGAATTTCTCATCAAATAAAATTAAACATGTGTCTCATTGGGATGAAGGAGAGCTTTTAAAGGTCTTTGTTCCCAACAATTAAATGTCATTCATAGAAGAGAGAAAATGCATTCTGATCTCATTAAATCCCAGATATATTTAAATAATGATTACATGCCATTATTATAATCATAAAATTAGAAGTCTAATTCTGCTTGGCATGAAAACACTGAAAATGTCTGAGTTGATTTCTAAAGAAAATAATAAAACTATGTATGAAATAATAGCGCCAAATGATTTTAGAAGTTTTTAAAGTTATCAGTCTTTCATCCAAACCAAATAGCACGCTCAAAATATAATTAGAAATGGGTTCAAAGAGTCTTATAATCACAAAGTGAATTTCATTGAATATTTGGGAAATCAGTGGAAATTAGGTGTGGATTGAATGAGAACAAACCTATAATATCTATCCACACACATAAAGAACAGAATAACAAAGCTGGAAGGGACTTTGGAGGTCTTCTGCTCAAGCAGGAAACCCTATACCATGGGTGTCAAACTTGCAGTGTCATGTTGCCATCATGTGATGTTTCGTGATGTTTTTTCCTTTCGTGGAGCTGCGATGGGCATGGCCTGTGCGTGACGCATCCAGTCTGTGGGCCACCAGTTTGACACCTCTGCCTTATACCATTTCAGACAAATGATGGTCCAATCTCTTCATAAAAACCTCTTGTGTTGAAGCACCCACAACTTCTGGAGGCTTCCATTGATTCATTGTTCAGTCAGGAAATTTCTCTTTAGTTCTAGGTTCCTCCTCTCCTTGATGAATGTACATCTGTTACTTCTTGTCCTGCCTCCAAGTGCTTTGGAAAATAGATTGACCCCTTTGTGGCAGAATAAAGGAAATACCAGGCTAGTAAACTAGATTGGGGAGTCTAAAAACTTCCTTTGCTTATGACCCAGTCCACCACTCCTCCTCCTCCTCCTCCTCCTCCTCCTCCTCCTCCTCCTCCTCCTCCTCCTCCTCCTCCTCCTCCTCCTCCTCCTTCTGCCATATCTGTCATTGGACGTTGGCGATCATGTTGGCAATCCTATTTTTGTCAACAGCCGCATGAAAAAGTGCTGTTGAGTTTTGTCCAAACCAGTCCCTTAGATTTTGAAGCAGGAGTGAAATCCAGCTGGTTCTGACAGGTTCTGGAGAACCGGTAGTGGAAATTTTGAATAGTTCGGAGAACCGACAAATACCACATCTGGCTGGCCCCAGAGTGGGGTGGGAATGGAGATTTTGCAATAACCTTCCCCTGGAATGAGATGGGAATGGAGATTTTGCAATATCCTTCCCCTGCCATGCCCACCAAACCATGCCCACAGAACTGGTAGGGAAAAATTTTGGATTTCACCCCTGTTTTGAAGCCATGATGTTCTTCTTCTGCCTGGACCTCATTTGCCTTCAATCTTTCCCTGGAGGATTAAGTGAAGGATGCTGTATTTTTCTGGGTGTCACATCACATGTCCAAAATATTCTAACTTTTGCTTTTTAATGGCTTTGATGATTTCCCTTGGCTTTCCCAGGCAGCTCATTTGTGAGTTTGTTCATCCAGTTTATACGTAACAGCCGTCTGTAAATCCACATTGCAAATGCTTCTATTTTCTTCAAGTAGCTTTCTGTCAGAGACCAACTCTCCACTCCGTAGAGCAGGATAGAAAAGCTGTAACATCCGACGAGCCTGATTTTCAGTTTTAGGCTTATGTTGTGACTGCAGAAGACCTTTTTCATTTTGAAGAATGCTGTTCGAGCTTCCTCTATCCTTGTCTTTACTTCACTGATCATGTTCCAGCTTTCATCTAAAAACATCTAGAAAAAATATTATTTTTATTAGTATTATTTTCAAGAAAACTTCATGGTTGTGTCCATGAAATCACTAGGAAGTCAGTAAGCTTAATTTGAAGAAGGTATTTATGTTTGTTGTTTTTACTATGCCCAGGGTTGGTTTGTTTTATATTCCAGACATAATGTTGCATACAATTCTACACTGCATGCCTTATATGAAATTATATTGGGGGCTATTGGGGGCGAGTTATTGGCCCCCATGGACAGGGCTCGCAACTTGGGTGTCCTCCTGGATGCACGGCTGTCTTTAGAAGAGCATATGATGGCCGTGGCCAGGGGGGCTTTTTATCAGGTCTGCCTGATTTTTTATTTTATTTTATTTTATTTTGAATTTGTATACCGCCCTTCTCCCTGAGGACTCAGGGCGGTGAACAGCCAAGTAAAAACATCAAGTACAAATATTAAAATACAGTTAAAATATACCTATATAAATTTGGCCCCATTAATTAAAAACAATAAACAAAACACTTAAAAACACTTAAAAAATTAGGCCAGCCCGGCTTGCTGGAAAAGGAAGGTTTGAAGGGCACGGCGGAAGGCACCGAGGTCTTGGATTCTCCTTATCTCTGGAGGCAATTGATTCCAGAGGGTAGGTGCCCCCACAGAGAAGGCCCTCCCCCTGGGGGTCACTAGCCTGCACTGTTTGGCTGATGGCACCCCGAGGAGGCCCTCTCTGTGGGAGCGCACGGGTCGATGGGAGATCGTCGGTGGCAGCAGGCGGTCTCGAAGATAGCTAGGCCCTATGCCATGGAGCGCTTTAAAGGTGATAACCAACACCTTGAAGCGCACCCGGAAGACCACCGGGAGCCAGTGCAGCTCGCGCAGGAGCGGTGTTACATGGGAGCGCCAGGCTGCTCCCGTCACTACCCGCGCTGCTGCATTCTGGACCAGTTGGAGCCTCCGGGTGCTCCTCAAGGGGAGCCCCATGTAGAGAGCATTGCAGTAGTCAAGGCGAGAGGTGACGAGGGCATGAGTGACTGTGCACAGGGAATCCCGATCAAGAAAGGGCCGCAACTGGTGGATCAGGCGAACCTGACAAAAGGTCCCCCTGGTTACAGCCGTCAGATGTTCCTCCAAGGACAGCTGCCTATCCAGGAGGACTCCCAGATTGCAAGCCCTCTCTGTGGGGGCCAACGACTTGCCCCCAATAGTCAGTGATGGAGTCAACTGACTATATCGGGATGCCGGGAGCCACAGCCACTCAGTCTTGGAAGGGTTGAACCTGAGCCTGTTCCTCCCCATCCAGATCCGCACAGCCTCCAGGCACTGGGACATCACTTCAAGGGCATCGTTGGGGTGGCCTGGGGTGGAGATGTACAGCTGGGTGTCATCAGCGTCCTGGTGGTATCTCACCCCAAAGCCACGGATGATCTCGCCCAGCGGCTTCACATAAATGTTGAACAGGAGGGGCGAGAGGACCGACCCCTGAGGCACTCCACATATAAGAGGCCTTGAGGTCGACCTCTGCCCCCCTGCCAACACGAACTGCGACCGGTCGGAGAGAAAGGAGGAGAACCACCGTAATACGGTGCCCCCCATCCCCAACTCTTCCAACCGGTGCAGCATGATACCATGGTCGATGGTATCAAAAGCCGCTGAGAGGTCTAACAGGACCAGAACAGAGGAACAACCCCTGTCCCGAGCCCTCCAGAGATCATCAACCAACGCGACCAATGCCGTTTCCGTGCTGTGTCCAGGCCTGAAACCCGACTGGAATGGATCTAGATAGGATGTTTCCTCCAAGAATTGTGGAAACTGTCGCACGACCACACTCTCAACAACCTTCGCCAGGAAGTGAAGGTTGGAGACAGGACGATAGTTGGCCAATATTGCCGGATCCAGGGACGGCTTCTTGAGGAGAGGCCTCACCACCGCTTCTTTCAAGGCGGCGGGGAAGTGACCCTCATTCAACGAAGCGTTGATAACACCCTGGAGCCAGCCTCGTGTAACCTCCCGGGAGGCCAGTACCAACCAGGAGGGACACGGGTCCAGTAAACATGTGGCCGCACTAAATCTCCCCAAAATCCTGTCCACATCATCCGGAGTCACAGCATCAAACTCCTCCCAGGTAACATTCTCAAGACTATTCCTCGTCACCCTGCCCTGATCTACCCAGTCAGAGTCCAAATCCCCCCGGATCTGAGCGATTTTGTCATACAGGTATTGTCCGAAATCCTCCGCCCTGCCTTCCAATTGCCAGTTGCGTCCCTTTCTGTATTGGGACTCCTTACGCACAGTCACTCAGGCACTCGTCACTTCCCACCTGGACTACTGCAATGCTCTCTACATGGGGCTCCCCTTGAGGAGTACCTGGAGGCTCCAACTGGTGCAGAATGCAGCCGCGTGGGGGATTATGGGAGTGAGGGGGTGCTCCCATGTGACACCTCTCCTGCGTGAGCTGCATTGGCTTCCAGTGGTCTTCCGGGTGCGCTTCAAGGTGTTGGTTACCACCTTTAAAGCGCTCCATGGCATAGGACCTGGGTATTTGCGGGACCGCCTTCTGCTGCTGATAGCCTCCCACCGAACAGTATGCTCCCACAGAGAGGGACTCCTCAGGGTGCCGTCAGCCAGGCAATGTTGGCTGGTGAGCCCCCAGGGAGAGGGCCTTCTCTGTGGCAGCTCCTGCCCTCTGGAAGGATATCGGATCTCCAGGTCTTTCGCCGTGCCCTGAAAACTTTTCTTTTCCATCAAGCAGGGCTGGTGTGAAACACCCCCCCTTTTTTTTAGTTTTTTAGTTTTTTTAGCTTTTAATCTGTCAATGGGTTTTAATTTGAATTGTTTTAAATTTGGGCCAAAGTATGTAATTCTTTTAATAATTTTAAATTTTGTATTGGTATGTGTTTGAGTTTTGGCTGTGCACCGCCCTGAGTCCACTAGGAGAAGGGCGGTTTACAAATTGAATAAAATAAATAAATAATAAATAATAAATACATTCCCAATTTGTTTTCAAAATGCGAGCATTTCTTTTCTTTAGGAAAAGCACTTTACTATTTTTTCGACAATAATTTTCTCTCCTTATCCCCTTCTGTCTCAGTAGCAGTGCACCTAACACCTATTTATTGACCTGTATTTATGCTTCTGTTCAGAGGTGAAATGTTCAGCCCGGTTCGGCCGAAGCAGTAACGATGGCAATGGGTGGTTCAGAGAACCAGTAGTGATGGCAGGTTCTGAATCAGTAAGGAAGGTAAGTAGATTCCACCCCTGCATTTGTTGCTTTTTTGGCTTTACACTGGTTCTTTTATTCTAAAAGGCAGGACATTCTTGCAATATATTCTTTGACACTGTCCAAAAACAAGTATTTGCAACCAAGAGGAAAAAAAGAAAGAAAGAAACATGGGATACACTGCCCTATTCTTTGTCTTTCGATTTTTCTGTTAACTGTACAAAAACAACAGCTATAGCCTGGTGGCAGAGCCCTGTATTTAACATGCTGATTGTCTAGACACCTTGTCAAGCAGTTTTACATGTCTATCAAGAAAATGTCAGTCAAAGGAAGAAAGGTGGCTCTTATGGGAATCATGCCTTACAGCTTGGGGAGTAGTCATCTGCTGAGCTAAAGGAATGAAGTTAGCAAGCGACAAAGCAAGAGTGTGTCCATCTTCCCATTGGCGAGATCGATTGACTTCATTGCTGCCATTCATGAAAGCCTTTGTCACTTGGTGACAAGCCTGGGACATTGCAGAATGCATTAAAGATTATAATCAGACGTCTCTTTTGTGAGACTCTTATAGTAATATAGATTGCAACCTGAAAAGCAAATCGGACCATGCTGGGTATTTTAAAAAATCCAGCAGTCCTTTCCACAGGCCTAGGAAACTAACCGGAGGATCTAAACTGGTGCTTCTCAACCATGGCAACATTATGATGTGTGGACTTCCATGCCCAGAATTCTCCAGCTAGCAATGCTGGTTGGAGGATTCTGGGAGTTTAAGTCCACACATCCTAAAGTTGCCAAGGCTGAGAAAGACTGATCTAAACTATTTTATATATTCAGTTCTCCAGAGCGCTTCATCAAATTAGATGGTAAACCTAACCATCTAGTAAGAAAAAAGGTTTGAGAGAATAAGGAAAAAATAAAATATAGTTTGGAATTATCCATTCAAAGGAATTCTGGGATAATGAAAAGAAAAGACTGATCTCTCATTTAGATAGATAGATAGATAGATAGATAGATAGATAGATAGATAGATAGATAGAAGATAGATAGATAGATAGAAGATAGATAGATAGATAGATAGATAGATAGATAGATAGATAGATAGATAGATATAGACAGACAGACAAACAGACAGACAGACAGATAGGTAGGTAGGTAGGTAGGTAGATATAAACAGACAGACAGACAGATAGATGATAGATAGATAGATAGATAGATAGATAGATAGATAGATAGATAGAGACAGACAGACAGACAGACAGACAGACAAATTAGGTAGGTAGGTAGATAGATATAGACAGACAAACAGACAGATAGATAGATATAGACAGACAAATAGACAGATAGATGATAGATAGATAGATAGATAGATAGATAGATAGATAGATAGACAGACAGACAGATAGATACAGACAGACAGACAGATAGATAGATGATAGACAGACAGACAGACAGATATAGACAGACAAACAGACAGATAGATGATAGATATACAGACAGACAGATGATAAATGAGAGAGAGAGAGAGAGAGATGATGTAGATGTATAAATGTATAGGTGTGTGTGTGTGTGTGTGTGTGTGTGTGTGTGTGTGCATTCTACCTACTAATTGAAAGAGACAATTTCCTTAAATGATGGGAGATGTGTAGAAATACATTTAGCTGGAAAATAGTTTCAAATAGTAGCGCTGTACTCTCAGATTTGCTTCAGTGACCTGCAGCAACTTTTCAGTCCAGTGCACCAGTCACAGCCTATATAAAAAATAGCTTTACTATAGTAAAACATGCCTCTGTTAACTACTCAGTTTATTTCAGTCTGTGTATGTGGGGCTGCAATTGAATTTTCTCAGAGCACAAAATAAGTGAAATGAAATACTGACTGGAACAGAGTGATATGAAATTACCGTGTCCTTTTCTGGAATCTTCACCAGCTTCCAATTTATTTAAGACCTCAATTCAAGATCTTGGTATTAATCTATAAATCCCTTCAGGCAAAAAAAAAAAAAAAGTAAAAATAAAAACACCCGCTAGTGTCATCTCAGATAGCTTCAGAGAAGTAGCAGATAGCTCTTAACAAAATGTCTAAGCCGATCTTTTGCTCAAGAATTATATATTTCTGATTTCTGGTAACGTACATTTTGAGGTTTTTGTGAGGAGACGGTTGATCTTCAAATGGAATATTCTGTCATAGGATTAATTAGCTGTATATATAAATTTCTACCTCAGGCAGCCATGTCATACATTATAAGTTAGAAGGTAGGAATGAACAGTGACATCAATCAGATTCTGTGCCATGCAATGTTGCTACCAAATACCCAAGTTAAGTCAAAATTTACTTTTGATGGGATAGGTTTTCCTTTTCTGTTCCTTTAAAAAAAATGAAAATATACGTCAACCTGATTAGGCTCAGAGTTTTATTTAAGTCATGACTGCCTGCAGCCAGCAGCCAGGCATTGTGAGAGACTGTCAAAACACAGCTTTTCAGCCCTCTCTTTATGAATACTGGCATTCTTCTGTAATTCAAAACTGCAGATGTCAATCTTACACAAGAAGGAAAATGGAAGGATTCTGTTAAGAAGCTGCATTGGAGTTACTAGCTATTGTCAGTGCCATAGTTACTATGCTTCATTGCAAGGGAAGATGCAAAGTTAGGGATCAAGTGAGAGTTTTTTTTTTCCTTTTTGCAACTTTTCAAGGTTAATCAAGCTGTCAGAAAGAAATTGCAAATACTTGTGCCTGCACTGAACAGTACAAATGTGCAATCACAGCAGGAAAAGGAATATGTTTTCCACTTGGTTGCAATCATTTATTGAGAGTTCTCAAGGAAAATGTAACTTAGATGCAGCTTGGAATCATTTATAAAAATAGCTATGGACTCTTCTTATCATGTTGTTAATTTCCCCCCTTCTCCCCAAAATATGTGGTTTTGTGCAGAAATAAATTCTGTATTGTTGCAATATTTTCAGGATCAGACTCAATAAAGATAGTAGAAGTTATAGGTTTAAATATAATTCTCTTTAATCATAATAGGCATTCTATATTCGCTGAATATTCAAGATAGAAGCAAGGAAAATGGGGAGGATGGCTCCTTTTATATACAAGGGGCGGAGCCAGGAATGGGAGTGGTAAAATATGAATACATTAAAGCTCAAGTAATAAGTTAACCCCTGATGTTCCATATATACATTATTTACACATTAGAGAATAAGGCATTTACATCTGACAAATCCCCCTCTAAATGCCGGTTCGTTATACAACACCAGTTACATTCAGATTCAGGACAATATAATACATATAATTTAGAAGTTAAATATTTGTGTTGTTTAGAAGGTAAGGGTTTTGTTAATATGTCAGCTAATTGTTCAGAAGTATCACAATGTATTGCTTTGATGAATCCGTCTTGAGATAGTTGTCTCACGTGCTTAAATTTTATATCAATATGCCTGGACCTTTGTCCAATTGCATCGGATCTAGAAATTTCAATGGCCGCTTTATTATCTTCATGCATAATAAATGGTAAAGTAGGTTTCTTCCAAACATCTGTGATCAAATCATTGAACCATACAAGGTTATTTGCAGCTTTAGACAAGCAAACATATTCTGCTTCTGTGGTAGAGGTGGCTACCAGTTCTTGTTTACCAGTATACCAGTAAACTGGACAATCGTTCAATAGAAAAACATAACCAGAGGTACTCTTTCTGCATGATGTATCACCAGCCCAATCTGCATCAGCATAACAAGTAATTTTTGGTTCTTTGTCATTATTGGGTTCCAATATTAAACAAAAATCTAATGTACTTTTCAGATATCTTAAAATTCTTTTGACAGCTTCCCAATGATACAAGGTTGGTTTGCTAACATATCTTGACAATAAATTGAGAGGTAATGCAATATCTGGCCTAGTCCAATTAGATATATAAAGGAGTGAACCTATAACTGATCTGTAAAATGTGTTGTCTTTAAACTCAGGGGAAGATTCATCATTGTTTCTAAGAAAATCAGTTTGCATAGGTGTGTCACATGTTTTGGCATTATTTAAGTTACATTTGTTTAGGAGTTCAATGATTTTATCTTTTTGAGTAAGTTTGAATCCCCTTTTTGTTTTGTTAATTTGTACACCAAGGTATTTATTCACTTTACCTAGTGATTTCAATGAGAAGTGTTCGTTTAACTTATTTACAAAGATTTCCCTGCTCTCTTTATGCTTTCCAATATATAAAATATCATCCACATAAATTAATACAAATTCAATATGATCATTACTCTTTTTTACAAAGAAACAGTTATCAGCAGTGGTGGCGTTGAAATCCATGGTCTTTAGTACTTTTACCAAACAATCGTACCATCTTTTGCCAGATTGCTTCAATCCGTACAGACTCTTATTTAGTAACCAAATTTCGTTCTTATTAGTGTATTGACTGTGTGGTGCTCTTACATATATTTCCTTATCTAATTTTGCATGTAAGTATGCAGTCTGTATGTCATATTGAAACACGTCTAGATTGAGTGCAGATGCTACTACAAGAGCTGTTTTGACACTCTCTGTTCTCACTGTGGGTGAATATGTGTCAGTATAGTCTTCTGGATATTTTTGTGCGTAACCTTGTGCAACTAGTCTGGCCTTGTATAAGGTATTACCTCCTTCTAAATTCTTAATTTTATAAATCCACCTGGTACCTATAATTGTTTTATCCTTAGGTGCGATCGCAGGTGTGAATACATTTAATCCTTGTAAACTTTTCATTTCTTTTTCCATAGCTAGTTCCCATTTTTCTCTTTCTTCACGGGGAAGTTTCAATACTTCCTCATATGTATTAGGTGTTATTTGTTCTCCATCCATATGCATAATATAATCCTTGTATTTATTTGGTATTTGGTTTCTATTATTTCTAATATTTCTTTCAGGTTTGCTATGGTTGTCATGCAAATATCTGGCTTCCTTTTTTGTTAATGTGTCTGTCTTTATTTTATGCTGACTATTTGTCCAAGTTTTGGTTTTGTTCTTACTTTTGTTAATATTTTGATTTTCTGTTGTTCCTTCCTCGCAAGATATATTATCTTTGCTTTTATTAGGAAAAATTTCATTAAGGTGCAACTTAGACCAATTGGCCTGCTCATGAAACACAGCTGTTCTGGATACTATAAATTTGTTATTATTATCGATGAATCTGTACCCTTTGGTTCCAGTTTCGTATCCCATGAATCTTAATCTCCTGGATACGTTTTCTCCCTTTCTCCTCAATTGTTTAGGTATGTGCACGTCTGCAGTAACTCCAAATATGTGCATGTGTGCTAATTTAGGTTTTCTATTGTACATCACCTCATATGGTGTCTTATTCACAATACTGGACCATGTTCTATTTTGAGTGTAATTTGAATAATGTAAGGCTTCTGACCAAAATTGTTTGCCTAAACCAGCATCCTCTAATGTGCATCTAATCATGGTTTGTAGTGTGGAGTTCTTTCTCTCTGCAATCCCATTTTGAAAGGCAGAAAATGGATTGGACGTGAAATGTAGCATCCCTCTATCCTTTAACCATTGGGAGAATTCTTTAGACATGAATTCACATCCCCTATCTGTCATAATTTGTTTTATTCTGATATTATGTTGTGTTTCTATGCGTTTGTAGAATTCCTTAAATTTCTGAAAAGTTTCATCCTTGTGCTTTAATGTGTAAACAAAACCATAGCGACTGTAATCATCCACTATTGTTAGGAAGTAACGTTTCCTATAGGTAATTGATGGAGTTAATGGACCAACTAAGTCCATATGTACCAAATCAAAAATATTGTTAGTTGATCTGTTAGATTTTTTTGGTCTAGGACTGGTTTTTAGTTTGGTGGATTTACATACTGAGCATTCTAAATAATTTTCACAATTTTTTATTTTTACACCTTCTGCGTGTTCAGTCATTTTTTGTACTACAGGAAAGCTAGCATGTCCTAACTTCCTATGTAAGATATGAGCACACTCATCATGAATTGGTTTACCTATTTTTGGTTTCTTCTCATTGTGTGTATTTTTGTTATCATGAGTTAATTTACATTCATCATTGTCACTGTTACTGACATTTTCATCATCTGCTTCAATACAATCTTCCATATTTGAATCAATGTTATGTAACCATCTTTCTTTGGTTATCAGATAGGGTAGACCCCCTTTTATCATCACAGTGCCTACATTTGTTTTGTTCTTTTCTATAGTTGCTTTCCCCTTTGAGAAAACTATATTGATGTCAGATTCTCTGCTTAGTTTTATAGCACTTAGTATGTTGTGAGGTATTTCTGGTATTAATAATACCCCCTCTATTTTCCCTAAACCAGGCAAGGTCACATTTCCTCTGCCTAATACTTGAACCTTTTCTTGATTAGCTACCTTTATCACAAACTTATCTTCTGTAAATGAAGATAATATACTTTTGTTATTAGTGGTGTGATTTGTTGCACCAGAATCAATAAGCCAATTATTGTTCTCATCTTGTTGTGTTTTGGTGCTGTCTTGTTTATTTAGCCCATTTAGTGACCCAGATTTTCTCTCTTTTGAATTTTCTCTACCCCCTCTACTTTCTCTGTAGTTTGGTGGACTTCTATATTTGTGTCTATCTGTGGAAGATTGTCTGTAATTGTATTTGCTCCTATATTCTGGCCTATGTCTCTCCCTTGGGACTTTGGGACAGTCTCTTCTACTGTGTTCCCTGGATCCACAATTGTGGCATCTAAAGGCTTCATTATATTTATCTTGAAAGACTACTTTCCTAAAAGATTTGTGTTCTGTTTGGTTACTGGAACGATTTTTTCTTGAATTGTCTTCTGCTATCAATTTGTTAGATAGACTTTCTATTGATAAATATCCCAAATTAATGGTATCTAAGTGTGACATAAAGCTATCCCATGATGGATCAAGTGAATTGATAATAACACTTTTCATAGTTTGATCTGAAATCACTTCCCCCCTCAATTGCAGCTCAGCTCTTATTTTGTTTAGATTTATCAAATGTTCACTTATAGAAACCCCTGGTTTCACTCTAGAAGAAAAGAAATCCTTAGACATTCTTGTGGTTGTGGCTACGCTATCGCTGTGAAATAGATTAAACATGCATTGAATTATTTCTGATACAGTTAGGTTTGGTTTGATGCTATGATACATTGCAGGAGACACGCTAGAAATTATTATGAAAAATGCTCTATGATGTAAACAGTCTATTTTTAAAGTCCAAGGTCTTCTTGGAGGACTAGTTATAAAGAATAGTAAATTTTCTTTCATAAAAATAACCTGAAGCTGTTGGTACCACTCTTGTAAATTAATGCCATCAACTCTAAGTTTTGGGAAGTCACTGGGTAAGTTCCCCACATTATTTTGTCCATTACTTACAACCTGAGGCAGTCCGTGGTCTCTCAAGTGCAGGAAATTACAGAACGGCATTGGGATGCTTGTAACGAGTCTGCGCGGTTCTCTGGCCAGTTCAAGTCTTTCGGGGCCGTCTACGTAGTTTTGCACATGCGCGTTGCTCATTTCTTCTTTGGCGCCGTTGTGGAAGGTTCTCTCCATTTCAGCTCTCTCGATCCGCTCCTCTTCAGATGAGTCGGTCTCTGGCTCGGTTTTTGGGGCTTTGGTGATGGCGGCGGTTCTTCTCTTTCTCTTGTGTGTGCTGGTACTCGATTCTGTCTGCGGTGTAGGGCGGAATCGGCATGGCTCTCTGGGCTCGGGTGTCGTCGTTTTCGAAGTCAGGATGGGAGCGTGCAGGTCTTGAGTTGTCGGTTTGATTTCTTGCTTCTTCGTCGATGTCTTGGAGATTTTCAATCTTGGCCCAAAAGCAGCAAAAAGCGTTTTCATTGCTGACTTTACTTGAGACTTTGTTAAATCGTCTTCACTTTCTGATTTTGGTTCATCTGAAGAGTTTGAGACTTCTTTTTCACTTTCTTCGTCTGATAGTGTTTTTCGCGCCAGAAATTTTGAACTGAGCGTTTTGATTGGCTCTGCTTCACTCTCTTTTGAAGTTCGTTGAAACCAAGATGGCTGCCGTTCAAAATTTCGCGCGGGGTCACATCTTTTCTTTTTTACAACTATTTTCTCAGTAGTCATTTCACTCACAGTTTTTTGATCTTTGGGTTTTTCTCTAATGACGTTTTTCTCTCTCGCTGCTCCGCTGTTCCTCAGCATCTCCTGGAGGTCCGCGATGAGGCTTTCATCATTCTTTTGGCTTTTTAGTATTTTTAATATTTCTGACCTGAGTTCGTTATTTTCTATCTCGATTTCTTCCTGGTCGTTATTTTCACTCATCAGTTCTTCTTCTTCAGTGGTGTATTCTTCGGATTCTCTCGAAATCGCATTAGTGGATTCGTTGATCATCTCTTGATCAGTTTCTATTTCTTTGCTGTAGGCCCTGGTGTTGGGCCTATCTTTCTTGGACATTTTTAATTACTTATTGAGTCAATTAACCATCCTCTGCTACCAGCTTGTTGCAATATTTTCAGGATCAGACTCAATAAAGATAGTAGAAGTTATAGGTTTAAATATAATTCTCTTTAATCATAATAGGCATTCTATATTCGCTGAATATTCAAGATAGAAGCAAGGAAAATGGGGAGGATGGCTCCTTTTATATACAAGGGGCGGAGCCAGGAATGGGAGTGGTAAAATATGAATACATTAAAGCTCAAGTAATAAGTTAACCCCTGATGTTCCATATATACATTATTTACACATTAGAGAATAAGGCATTTACATCTGACATGTATGAACATGTAAAGAAAAGGACTATGTGTAATTCCTATTTTCTGACTGTATTTCATTGTCTTGATATAGTCCATAGCTGAGTGTGCATTTTAGGGGAAATGGGTCTGAATTGTAGATATGACACCAACAATTGCTCATCTAATTGGGCATGCAAGTGTCCTTGAATGCAGTTTAATATTCATAACAATTGCTATTCAAGAATGATTGTGTTTGGCTCTCTTTAGAGGAAAAAAAAATACAGTTTAGGAGCATAGAAATCGTGTGATTTGTGAAAAATTCATTCAGATTAAGATCAAGAAACTTGCCAAAGTCAGGACTCTGTAAGACTGAAGCAAGATAAAGTAGAGGTTATATTTAAAATGTCTACCTTGGGTAAAGTAACACTAGTGAAAAAATGAATACAAAATATAGGACAACAGAGTTGGAAGGAAACTTACAGATCTTCTAGTCCTGTGATGGCGAACCTATGGCATGCGTGTCACAGGTGGCATGCATAGCCATATCAGTGGGCATACCAGCTCAGCTCCGGCAGGCACAGCCAGCTGATTTTCAGGCCTTCTGGGCCCACCAGAAGTAAGGAAACAGCCTGTTTCCTGCCTCCGGAGGGCCTGGGGTGTGGGGTGGGGAAGGCCCATTTTTCTTTCTCACCTGGCTCTCTAGGAGTCTCTGGATGCTGGGGACAGCAAAAAACATTATTTCTTGTCCAACCAGAAGTTGGGAAATGGGCCATTTTGGGCCTCTGGAGGGCCTCCGAGGGGGTGGGGAAGGCTGTTTTCACCCTCCCCAGATGCATAGAGAGGATCTGGAGCCAGGTGAGAAAGAAAAACGGGCCTATCGGGCCATCGCGTGCCAGGAGTGGGAGGGGAGAGCGGGTCATGCGCACATGCGCAGGGCAGGGTGCATAGAATTATGGGTGTGGGCACACACGCGCACGAACCTCCCCCGCCCCATCCTCCTGGGACGCGATGGCAAAAAGGTTAGCCATCACTGTTCTAGTCCAACCCAGGGATGGTATTCACTTACCTCCACTACCGGTTCGCAAATGTGAGCACATGTGCCACCTCCGCACATGCACAGGACCTTCTGCGCATGTGCAGAGCGTCAAAAATGGGACATGATGACATCCGGGCAGGTGGGCAGTGTCTTCCACAGCTGCCATTACCGGTTCACCCAAAATGGATAGAACCGGCTGAATACCACCACTGCTTAAGCAGGAGAACTTATACGATTCCAGACTAAAGGCTGTCCTGTCTCTTCTTAAAAACCTTCAGTGATAGATATAAATATGATAAATATTCCTAAATATTTATCGGTAATATGAAGTAATATGCAATCTATAAAATTAAAAGCAAATGTTGTTTCCCAAAGCATGTTCATATGCACAGTAGGGCCAAGAAACAGATTGAAATGTTCTCAGATTGCCCCTATACTGTAGAAAGGAAAATTTAGAGGAAGACGTTTCAGAAGGTATATGCAGTATGTTCAAATCAGCCTGTTGTTAATTATATTTTAAAAAGGAAATCATAGCAAATATCTCAAATCAGCAGCAAGTCAGCAGTCTAAACAAAAATGCAACATACAGTATAAATCAAATAAAGACTGAAATTTCAAAGCAGTAAAAAGGATAAAAATACTAGATGAAATCTCACATACACTGAATGTGCTTGATCAGAAAAGAATGTGCTTAAAGTACTACTTACGACAATCTCTGAGGCTCAGCCTAATTATAGGATCAAAAATCTGTACATTTCAAATACTATAATGCGGCTTGTGACTAAATAAGAAGATTTAAGAGTAAAATGTTATATTCCAGAATATAACAGTTTTTGGAATGTTATATTCCAGAATACAGCAATGACTAATCAGTGATGAATTTCTCAACAATAATGATGTGACCTTACCATCAGGAAGATTTTTAAATTTACTCATCTAACTGAGGAGAACCTGAGGAGGATGGGAATTTGATCCAATTCTAAGCACACTGTATAAAGAATCTGTAACCATGTACACCAAAGAAACATTATTCTATGCAGGCCAGAGAGTACTTTATTCTCTGAAGAATATACACTGCTCAAAAAAAATAAAGGGAACACAAGCAGAAGACATCCGAGATCTGAATGAATGAAATAACCTTATTAAATATTTTGTTCATTACATACAGTAGTTTTGTGTTCCCTTTAGTTGTTTGAGCAGTGTATAAACTACTGTATGTAAAGAACAAAGTATTTAATAAGGCTATTTCATTCATTCAGATCTCGGATGTCTTCTGCTTGTGTTCCCTTTATTTTTTTGAGCAGTATATATTACTATTTACTATATTACTATTATGAGCCTCGGTGGAGCAGTGGTTAGAGTGCAGTACTGCAGGCTACTTCTGCTGATTGCAAGCTGCCTGCAATTTGGCAGTTCAAATCTCACCAAGCTCAAGGTTGACCCAGCCTTCCATCCTTCCGAGATGGGTAAAATGGAGACCCAAACTGTTGGGGGCAATATGCTGACTCTGTAAACTGCTTAGAGAGAGCTGTAAAGCACCGTAAAGTGGTATATAAATCTAAGTGCTATTGCTATTGCTATGAGGACCAGATAGAACTCAATTTCCATTCAAACAGAAGAATAACACAAGATTAATTCCATCAATGTTAACCCAGCAAACCTGTACAAAAAATATTTATAACAAAATATTGTCACTAAAAGTGTCATAAGAGGAAATTTGGTAAATTCACTTGAATGTTTATTTCATTGCTAAGGTTAAGTATGAACATTACCATTCAAAAAAGCTATTGGAAATAAGACCCAATGATCAGAAGTTGGAATGAATATCTACTTGGACCCATCTGTTATATGTTAGGTGGGAATACAATTTCTATTTGTGTTGATTAGGATGCCCTGGAAATATTAAGAGGTTAAAACTCTTTAAAGATTTTTAAGAGTTACTTTAAAAAAGAAGTTTGTTATTATCAGCTTACTCATCAACGTTTAACTGTTGTTACCAAGGTAACAATTATGTACCTTAGTGCTCTATAGTTAATCCTGTAAACTAATATTCTGGATACGAAAACTTACAATTCTTTAAAATGTGATACCTTAGGCATCAGAGTGCCAGAAAAATATTAATAATAATAATAATAATAATAATAATAATAATAATAATAATAATAATAAGTTATTAAGCAGGACTAAAAAAATAAAGGAAGGTAAAAAGGAAAAATGGTGGACTTAAACATTCAATCAAAACATCTTTTTTTTTTTTATTGTGACACATCTAAAAATAGGCTGTGGCATTGATATTATGGTCATAACTACCATTTTGTTTTATTTTTATTTTTACCTTTACCTCCCACAGATTTGCAAATAACCAAGAGACTATTTTTGTAGTCACTTTATCCAGAGCAGTGGTGGGATTCAATTTTTTTTACTACTGGTTCTGTGGCCATGGCTTGGTGGCCTGGCTTGGTGGGCATGGCTTGGTGGGCGTGGCAAGGGAAGGATACTGTAAAATCTCCATTCCCTCCCTACTCCAGGGGAAGGTTACTACAAAATTCCATTTCCTCCCAATCAGCTGGGACTTGAGAGGCAGATAATAGATGGGGGTGGGGCCAGTCAGAGGTGGTATTTACCAGTTCTCTGAACTACTCAAAATTTCCATTACCGGTTCTCCAGAACTGGTCAGAACCCCCTGAATACTACCTCTGATCAAGACTAATAAACAATCTAGTTGTATATAGTTCATTATAGCATAAGAGCCCATCTCTACTTTCATATACTGGGGGGAAAAAAACCCATATCATTTATATTATCTAACTTTATGTGGGCTACATTCAGAAAATTGTATTTAATAAGTATTACCCATTAATATTTATTTACAATGGATTCATGCCTTTAAAAACATCACAATTTGTTTCCGAGCACTTATATAGCTCGGGTTTTGTAATGTACCTCTGAAAAGGATGGCTGCATCAAACTCCACAGAGTTCTCCACAGAGATCATCTGTATATGTTTAATTAAGCTTATCTATCTAGCTTATCTATCTTGAAAACACCAATCAGGGCTTAATTATAAGACATTCTCACTGTATACTTTCTACAGAAGCCATTTGGAGAATCTATCATGGATAACAATAGCCACATAAGGCTCTGGAGTATGACTATATTAAATTAAGGAATGATTGTCTCACCTGATGCTCAGTTGATCTTATGCCAATTCTGCAGCACAAAAAAACAAACAAACAAACCAGGAGCGAATGGGAATATCTTGCTTTCACTGCCCTCTGAACTGCATTTCTTTTCTTTTCTTTTTAAAAAAGAACTTCCTATTTTACATAAACATCCTTTCAGCAAATAAATACATTGCTGCACCATTTCTTTTTGGACGGAGTTGTAAATCTGCCTGTGATTTGAGAGAACAGTCACTCTTATTTAAACATTGCCTTTCTTTTAACGGTATAATAACATCAATTATCCAGATCACTGCCTTATAAAGAAAGAAAAGCTTAATGGTGGTATGTTTTTTTCTCTCTCCCGATATTGAACTCTACACCACTACAGTTGCACCACTGCAATTAATAATTATTTTTAGCCTATTCACTTTAAGTGTGGTTTTATGTCGAGAGTATAAGCCAGAGGAGAATGTGGCAAACTGACACATAATAGACGAAAAGATTGCTTGAAAAACAATAAATTACTAGCTAACAGTGGGGAAAATAATTGACATCAATAATAAATACAGTTCTTTGGAGTTATTTTCAGTTCTCCTCTGTTTCAACTAACAGCTTGTCTTGCTCACAGCACAGAAGGGCAACTATTTTAACTGTTTATTTCCAGTCTCTTGTGAATGTGGTACAATCTTTCATCTTTCTGATGAAGCATTTCTGTACATCTGCCACAAATGAAAGGAACAACTACTTATATCGGAAGCCAAAAAGCCAATTTTGTTCAGGGGTATATTATTGTTTATTACACGGCAACTAAATTGAGTGGAGTGGTGGCCTAGTGGTGAAGACACTCATCTCCCATTCAGAAGGTTGAGAGTTCAATCCTAAGTAGTGGCAGATGTTTCTTTCACAGGTCACAAAGAGAAAATAAATATTGTGAATCTGTGAAGGGCATCCAGCCAGTATTCTACCCTGAATCAAGCAGGGGTTGGAATAGAAGACTCTATTCTATTCTACTCTATTCTACTCCACTCCACTCCACTCCATTCTATACATAAAAAGAAAAAAAAATACATGGCAGTTTACAATTTATTTACATATACAAAAGAATAAGAAAGCAGGATGATGGGATGGTAAATTCTAAAGCAAGATGATGATGATGATTGAAAAGTAAGTAAATAATAGAATAAGAAAGAATTTAAATTAGGTTCTCTTTGTTGTTGATTTTATCTATTTTTCCCTATTTGCAATGGAGTTCTTATTGGATTTTTTTTTTGTCTGTTTTTCCCCTATTTGCATAGAGTTCTTATTATCATACATCAGTCGGTTAAACTGTTTAAAATGTGATCTAGTCTGTCTTTCCCTAACTTGAAATGAGTATTTTAATATTTCACAAACATGAATTCAATCAGCTGCTGAATGCAATATGTGATTTTCCAAATTAGAACCATTTCATTTTGTTTATTATCTTTATAGCCGTAAGTTCCTTCCCTTTTCTATTTGGGTTTGTCAGTTCGAGGTAAGATATAAAAAACTTTGACCATCAACAGATATTTGTCAACCTCGGCAACTTTAAGTGGGGTATGTTTAAAGAGGTTGAAGTCCACCCATCTGAAAGCTGCCGAAGTTGAGAATATTGATTCATAAGACATAAAACTATTTGTAAGTAGACAGCACAACAGAGTGAATAAGCCTATCTTCCCCTTAATGACCATGCCATCCTATTTATTTATGTTTTTAGATTTACATCCTGGAGATTCTCAGTCATCCAGGTCATGGATGTCCCAAAGGTTATTTTAAAAACAACAATAACAACAACACTAAGTCCAGCTGCCTCTTGAAAAAGCACCTTTGGGACAACCGTTTCTTATCTTTTCCTCACAATCAGAGGTGGTATTCAGTTGGTTTGGACCAGTTTGGGCAAATTGGTAGCGGCCACTGCAGGTGGACCCGCCCCCTGCCCCGGTGGGCCCGCCCCCCCACATTAAATAATCATTTATTTTCTCCTTTTCCTGCTATCCTTGATTATTTAATCATCACCTACACTACCTTGTGTTGATTATGTTGCTTTAAGTGAATGAATCATAATGTCCTGTACTTTCACATTTTTGTCTTGAGAACAAGGGAATGTTTAAGTGAATGTGTGTACACATTTCAACATGTCGATATATTTCCAGTTCATACATAGAGTCAGAAAGCATGAATTGCACATATTAAAGTAAAAATGAAACCCTCCCCAAACTCCCCTATACCAGAAGTAAGAAGATGAGATTCTTGATATTAATAGTCAGTGACTGTGATTTTTGTATTGTGTGTTTTTAATTTTGGCTGTTCACCGCCCCGAGTCCTTCGGGAGAGGGGGGCGGTATAAAAAATTTAAAAATAAATAAATAAATAAATAAATAAATAAATAAATAAATAAAATCTCAATGAAATTCTTCCTCAGGCTTCCTATGCCTCTGACACAGTCCACCACCACCACTACTACTACTCCCTCCTCCCTCTGTATGTAGTACTCACTACAAATGTTTTATCTGTTTTAGTAGATAAATGAGGCAATCTTAATGAGGCCTTACCATGACATTTTCAAAAATAGTTATTTATATGTTATCTGATTAATATGATTAATACTTATTTCCATTTCACATTTATCGTTCACATGTCATTTTGTCCTAAATTACTCATCTTCTTAAATACAGTCTTCTTGATGAACTATAATTAATTGCTCAAATTGCTTAATGATCACATTGCACTTGGATTTGGAATCATATTGATTCTGTATCCAAGATTAAAAATGTGCACTGCTTACATTTTGAACTATCACACTGTTTAACTAACTAAGATTTCATTTTATAAAGAACACATAATCATTTATTTTATAAACTTTGAACCTGAAACTTCTTTCATTTAATAGTCCCAATTAGGAGTTAGTTCCTTAATTCCATTAGATTTATAAGCATTAGCTAGCATATAATTTTTCTGTTTACATACCATAGAATACTATTTCCTGTGCAAAATGCTAAGCACTCAGTTTCTCTCCTGCTAGTGAAATTAAAAAATAAAATAAAAATGAAATGAAATCCTCTCTTGGTAATATATCTTATTATTACTGTTCTTATTTTGCTTTAGTTTGATGAGTTATATACATTGAGAACAAATAGTTAAATGAACAATACAATGTGGATTATTCATTCATTCATTCATTCATTCATTCATTCATTCATTCACTCACTCCTTCATTAGTTCATTCATTCGTTCATTCATTGGATTTATATGGTCATCCAGTTTCAAAAAGGCAATTCTAAATAGTGTATGAAATCCTTTTTCAGTTTTAGTATAGCTTATTATTACTGTTCTTATTTTGCTTTAGTTTCATGAGTTATATAAATTGAGAACAAATACTTAAATGAACAATATAGTGTGGATCATTCATTCATTCATTCATTCATTCATTGAATTTATATGGTCATCCAGTTTCAAAAATGCAATTCTAAGTAGTGTACAATTTTATTAAAAATACATTTAAAAATTAAACCCAAATACGCACACAATTCACACCAATATGTACTTGTAAGATGAGCTTACCTAACACTTTCACTTAAAACCTGAAATTTTCAAAGGCTTCCTGAAGGCTAACATGATTAGGGCTAATTCAATCTCAGAAGGGAGATCATGCCTCAAGTCAGGTATCATTGCTGAATTATTACACATGACTTCATATCTCATGTACTGCATTTAAAAAAAAAAGAAAGTGTATGTGCAAAAGAGAAGCAAAAGGAGACATTAGCAACCATCATCACATGAAAACATCATCACATGTCATATGAGATGAAAGTGAGAAAAAATATGTGTCCAGTTTTCAGCTTGCATATTTTAAACTTTTAAAACTAATATGAATTTAAATTCAAAGTGGTTTTTTGGATGGGAGGCTGTTTTATGCTTATTTCACATAGGAAATGTGAATTCAGGAAATTCTGCACACTTCTTTTTATATATTACCACCATTTACTTTTTTGTGCAGAATTTCCTGAATACATGTTTAAAAATACTTGAAAATTACATTATATAAATTCCCATTTTCAGTCCAAAATTCTAAAATTCTAAATTTTCTTTCTTTAATCTGAATTTTTTGTTCTAAATAATAATATTAAGTATAATGTTGATATTCAGGTTTTACCAAAAATCAAGCCTCCATAGACAATTTATTATACAAATGTTATTAAAAGTTTGAATTAGTTGTCATTGTCTTCTAAATAATATTTTACTTTTTGATTCATAACCTTTGGGAATTTCTGGATACCATAATAGTTTCTCTAAGAAAAATATGGTAAATAATAATAAAAAAATATTAGGATTATCCTACATATTTTGAATGCTGTTAATAATACAAATCAAGCAAGAAAAAGAAAACTTTTTTTCTTGCTGTGGAGAAAGCTTTTGATAATTTGGAATGGACTTTCATCTTTATGACTTTGAAGAATCACTACTGCCAAACTTTCTTACATGGATACAGACTATTTATAAAGAAAGAGAAGACAAAATAATGAAACATATTTTTGAATTACAAAGGAGTACTATAATGAAAGGAAAAATTCAAGGCTGTGCTTTTTCTCCTTTTTTTAATATATATATTTACTGGCACTAGAAGCATTAATAAAGAAGATAAGAAAAGAATTTCAGGAATTAATTTAACAAAGCAAGAAATTAATATTGATTAAAGTATAGTTACAGATTCCCAGTCAAAAGTTCCTTTAATTCATAATCAAATATGTACATGAATGAAGGCAAATATGGGTGTCCCAGGATAATGTTTCAGCATCAAATCTGGGTTGGTCACTGGGACCAGAGATTTAATGTTCTAAGCTTTTGATTCGTGTTGGAAATGATGATTTAATAACCAGCCATCAACACCCCAATCAACAACTAAAAAGAACCTGGCACCACAGAAATACTAGGCATAGAATAGCCCAAAGCACACATTCCGGTGAGAGAGAAGTTCCTTGAAGATGGGCTCCAGCATGAGACTGAAAGGTCAGAAGATTAGACCTGAGTCCCAGCAGGGGTAAAATCCAGCAGTTTCTGACAGGTTCTGGAAAACCGGTAGCAGAAATTTTGAGCAATTTGGAGAACTGGCAAATACCACCTCTGGCTGGTCCCAGAGTGGGGTGGGAATGGGGATTTTGCAGTATCCTTCCCCGGAGTGGGGTGGGAATGGACATTTTGCAGTATCCTTCCCCTGGAGTGGAATGGGAATGGACATTTTGCAGTATCCTTCCCCTGCCATGCCCACCAAGCCACGCCTACCAAGCCACATCCACAGAACCGGTAGTAAAAAAATTTGGATTTCACCATTGGGTCCCAGTAACTGACCCAGATTGGATCCTGCAAATATATACAGCAATATGGTTCAATGTGACACTCAAAAGCAGACATGAACTTAAAACACCATTTGCAACAAGCAAGAATTTAATGTTACTATAAGAAGGTTAAATACCTGGCTTTTTTTTTTTTTAAAGCATCCATTATAATATGCATTAACATCTGATTAGTTGGGTGACTCTGCTTTGAACCAAATTTGTCTTCATTAAGATATATCGGTTTTGATTTATTAATTATAATTATACTCTATGCTCTCCGTTAATATATGTGTGATTCATAAAGGATAGGCTTCTTTCATCTGGGATGAAAGGAAATATTGGATATAGGATCTTGTGGAATGCTGAAGAGGATACTCTATCATAACTATGAAATGCTTAGCTATCAAAGCCTATCAAAGCCATGGTGGATCGGTGGTTAGAATGCAGTATTGGAGGCTGACTTCGACATAGCCTGGAGTTTGATCCTGACCAAGGTCGACTCAGGTTGACTCATCCTTCCATCCTTCCAAAGAGAACCTAGATTGTTGGGGGCAATATGCTGATTCTGTAAATCTCTTAGGTAAAGGTAAAGTTTCCCTCCGCACATGTGTGCTAGTCGTTTCCAGCTCTAGGGGGCAGTGCTCATCTCCATTTCTAAGCCGAAGGGCCAGCACTGTCCGAAGACATCTCCGTGGTCATGTGGCTGACATGACTAAACGCTGAAGGTGCATGGAACGCTGTTCCTTTCCCACCAAAGGTGGCCCCTATTTTTCTACTTGCATTTTTTACATGCTTTCGAACTGCTAGGTTGGCAGAAGCTGGGACAAGTAACAGGAGCTCACTCTGTTACGCAGCGCTAGGGATTCGAACCACAGAACTGCCGATCGACAAGCTCAGTGCCTTAGCCACTGAGCCACCGCGTCCTTAAAATCTCTTAGAGAGTGTTTTAGAGCACAGTGAAGTGATATATAAGACTAAATTATAGTAAGCTTAGCTATATTAATAAACACACACAAGTATGATTGATTTTTAAAAATGTGAAGAATCCTCAATTACCTAACAGTCTTAAAATAAATCCTTAGAGTTTTAGTTGATTACTTATAACCACTGGACAGAGGTGGTTGGACTCACCTAACAGCTTCAGGGGTCCGAGATTTGAACTTCTTAAAAAGTATTTGATTCGGCGGGAGTAGTCTGAACATCAGAATAGGGCCTTGCATATTTATTTATTTATTTGTTTGTTTAGACTTATATGACGCCCTTTCTCCGAGAGGACTCAGGGCGGCTCACAACAATAAAACAGAAAAATAAAACAAAAACTCCAGGTTAAAAGTTACACATAAAATCTCTAAAATCAATTAAAATCCATTTTAAAACCCCCATCAGTCAAGGCCAGCCAGGTGAAATAACCACATTTTTAGTTCATGGCGGAAAGAGCGAAGGTCGGGGGCCATCCGGAGCTTGAGGGGGAGCTGATTCCAGAGGGTAGGTGCGCCCACAGAGAAGGCCCACTCCCTAGGGGTCGCCAGCCGACACTGTCTGGCCAACGGCACCCTGAGTAGGCCCTCTCTGTGGGAACGCACCGGGCGATGGGAAGCTGTTGCTGGCCGCAGAAGGTCCGCCAAATACCCCGGTCCTAAGCCATGTAGGGGTTTATAGGTATATGAGTCCCTTTTAGTCCTTTTTGAGGAGGTTCATTGTCTTCAACAAAGAGCGTCTTCCTCAGTCGAGCTGACTTGGAATCAAATACCTTGTAAGTATTGGAAAATATTTAACATTCAGTGTAATAAAAATTATTGCATTGCAATCCAGGGATGCATGCTCAAGTGGCTAAGACACTGAGCTTGTTGATCAGAAAGGTCGGCAGTTTGAATCCCTAGTACAGGTCTCCTGCGTGAGCAGGGGGCTGGACTTGATGACCTCCAAGGTCCCTTCCAACTCTGTTACTAATCTTCTGCATAGTTATGGACTAAAGGAAAGGTATTTTGGTTGTGAGTCAGGATTTACTTGGTTGTTGTTGTTGTTCAGGATATTTATATATGGTATTAGTCTCCTTAGAAAGAAATCATCTCCCTTTGAAGTCTTTGTGTTCTGTTAGACTGGAAACATTGATGCTTCAGGCTTCAGGGAAAGCAACTGTCTTCTTTGTCTAATTTTCCATTAGAAGGAGGTCTGTTTTCAGACAGGTATGAAAGCTATGGCAACAGCGGCAAGCACCACCAATCGCACTGCCTCAGTACCAAAGTACACAGCATGTATTTATCAAGGTTTTCATGTTGCAATATTTAATATGTGTTTTCAGACAGTCGTCCTTAAAAAAAAAAAAAAGTTGCCAAGCTTGCCAGCAGAGATAAGTTAGGCTGCATATTCTGTGCTTAGGTGTATTGTCTGAATCTGTTTTTAAATATAAGTTTGTTTATTTGTTTGTTTTTAAAAAAATCCATTTAAAAATCTAAAGAGTCTTAAGCAGTGGTGAAATCCAATTTTTTTTTACTACCGGTTCTGTGGTTGGTGGGCGTGGTGTGGCTTGGTGGGTGTGGCTTGGTGGGCTTGGCAGGGGAAGGATACTGCAAAATCTCCATTCCCACCCGACTCCAGGGGAAGGATACTGCAAAATCCCCATTCCCTCCCCAATCCTGAGGGAAGGATATTACAAAATCTCCATTCCCACCCCACTCCAGGGGAAGGATACTGCAAAATCCCCATTCCCTCCCCACTCCTGGGAGAAGGATATTGCAAAATCTCCATTCCCACACCACTCTGGGGCCAGACAGAGGTGGTATTTGCCAGTTCTCAAACTACTCAAAATCTCTACTACCAGTTCTCCAGAACCTGTCAGAACCTGCTGGATTTCACCCCTGGTTTTAAGTAAAAACCTGATGGACAGTTTAACTGGAGCTGTCTTTTGCTCCAAAGTAAGCTATCGAGAGAAGCTATTGAATTAATTATCTAGTAGAACACGGGCATCAAACTCGATCACGTCACGTGACATATTGTGATGTATTGTGATGCTTTTTGCCTTTGTGGAGCCAGAGTGGGTGTGGCTTGCATGTGATGCATCCGGCCCATGGGCTGCCAGTTTGACACCTCTGATCTAGGATATAGGTATTAGGATTTTTTTTTCCCCCAGTGGCACATACATGAATTGAATCTAACAGGTAAACTAGCAGTCTATCTCAGTTCACATATATATACGTGCAAATGTCTCCAGTTATAATTCAATTGGTCAACCGAAACAAATATAGGCATGTGAACAGATTCAGAAATGCCCATATCCAGTGGTAGGATTCAGCCGGTTTGCACCGGTTCATCCCCCCTCCCACTATCAAAGTGGATCCTGGGTGCTGCACCGCAATGGAGAAACAGGCAATGGAGCTGCCGGCATGAGGGAAGGAGAAGGCCGCTTTTCCTTTTTCTTCTCCCTGTTCCTCCTCCTTCCGTCATGTCGGCTGCTCCATTTCTCATATCTCCATTGCAGTGCAGCACCCAGTATCCATTTTGATAGCAAGAGTGGGGTAATTTAACAGCCAATTTGCTCAAGGTCAGATTGGCTGTTGCGGGAGGCTCATCCTATATGTGCAGTAGAGCTGGAGGATGGAAATGGTCCACGCCTCCCACAACAGCCCACCTGACCCTGGGCGAACTGGTTGTTAAATTATTTGAATCCAACCACTGCCTATATCCATCAATGGTTTCTAATTTAACTCAATTTGTTATTACTTTTATTTGTAAGCTTACTTAGTAAAATAATTTACAATAACATCTTACATGGTTATGGAAAATGGCATGTTTTTCTTTAAAGTGATATTTATCATTTCCTAGTTGCAATATAATAGATTGCAGAATTAAATGAGGGAAAGAATTCTAACAATGTGGACGAAGTTCATTCAGTTCTCTCACCTTCAGGGAAATTAACTGATTTAAATTTAAATATAATGACAATGACCAAGCAAAGTACTTATGTGAAGCTAGCAAACAACAACACACCCTGCTTATCTACATTGGGTTTTGAAGGATCTTCAGTAGGCTTATAAACTACTTTCATCTAAACCAAAATGAAAGTCTGATGCATGAAAAAACAACAACCCAATGTAAGTTATTCCATGTGATTCTGATCCAGTCCATCACATTTGCAAATCAACATTCATTTCTGGCAAAGAGAGATTATATTTGGGGCCTGCAATGAATAATAAGTAGATCAAGGACCAAACACAGCTTTGACTCAATGTCAAAAACCATCTGCGTGCCTTTCTCAAGCACTCTTTGTAGGAAAGGGAGGGGGAAAGTATTGAGGAAAAAAAATATCAACAGTGGATAAAAGTGATGAAAAATCAAAAGACCAAAGAGCTTTTGAAGAATGCTTTGTTTAGATGAAAGTTATTCCAATGAACTTTGTTGAAGATGCTTTACACAACAATTGTGTCCTTTCCTGCTTTTTAAAGTGGAGTGAAACTATGGGGTTGCTTCAGTTTGTGGCCTGGGAGTCAGAGATAAGGAATTCAAGATGTCTGTGTGTGTGTGTGAGAAAGGGGGGGGAGAGAGAAAGAGATGTCCACAGCATCAGACAAGTATCTTGACTCATGTACTTGCATCAGCAATTGTGATGTAAGTAGATGATTACAACTTTTATGTGATGATGATATCGCCATGCACATGTCATTATTTTGGCATCATTAGTTTGCTGAAGATACTATGCTCATTGCTTGCCTAGATCTTATTCACTATTTGGAATATGATATCCTATAGATAATCCCTGAAATAATGCAATCCTAACTTGTCTTTCCTTTTCTGGAATCAGTTCCATGTATGCATAGGAAGATCTGCATTGTCCTAGCTGGACAAGGTTGCAATTTATAGACATTATGCTTGGAGTATCTAAACACAAAAGCATTAAATGGCTGTAGAATAAGTCCTTTCCTACCTTTAATTCTAAACTGTGAAATATTCTACGGAAGATAAGGCACTGTATTTTTCATTTGCTAAAATCTTTATTTTTAGCAAGACATTTGGAAATTAATGCCGGTGATGGCGAGTTGTGCTCAGTCTCCTGGGTCAGCTATAATAAGATTTCATTTTTATATTGATTGGTGTCTCATTAATTGTAGGTTTATTTTATTATCATTGTATTTTTTTATCCCTTAGAAAGCTAAGTCACATATATTTATACAAGGAAGGCACAATTAAATATGACAACAATAAAGGAGGCTAATTTCAATTGCAGATTGAAGCATTTTTTGCATCCCCTGGAATGCTAGCCAGGTAAACAGGAATTTATAATAAAATTTAAAGTGCAGACACATTTATAATTGTCTGGGAACAGGTCCCACTGCACTTAGTTGGACTTAATTCTGAGGAAGTATGCACAAAACAGATACCAAGATGATTGAGATTGAGATCTACTCAATTGCCAGACAAAACAGTGAACCTCAAGGAATGACAGAATAACAAAGTTGGAAGGGATCTTGGAGGTCTTCTAATCCAACCCCCTGCAAACAGGAGACCCTATAACATTTTAGACAAATGGTTGTCCACTCTGTTCTTAAAAACCTCCAGTGATGGAGCACCCAGAACTCTGAAGGCAAGCCGTTCTACTGTTTGATTGTTATCACTGCCAGGTTCTTGTTCTAGATTGCTTTTCTTTTTGTTCAGTTTCCATCCATTGCTTATTGCCTTGCCTTCTGGTGCTCTTGAATCCCTCTTCTTTGCGGCAGCCCATAAGGCCCAAAAATCAGCTAGCTGGCATGCGCATGCACGCTGGAGCTGAGCTAGGGTAACACTCAGGTGCCCACAGATATGGCTCCACGTGCCACCTGTGGCACACGTGCCATAGGTTCGCCATCACGGTTCTAGCAGTTACTACAGTTAAGCCAAATTTTACCTACCTGTACATTTGTGGGGGTTTTTTTTGGGGGGGAGGGTTGCCTAAGTATAAAACTTCGTGTAAAACTAAGTGCAAAATGCAAGCCTAAATTGTTTGCAATGCTTACCCAGGGGTGAAATCCAGCAGGTTCTAACAGGTTCTGGAGAACCAATAGCTGAAATTTTGAGTAGTTCGAAGAATCGGCAAATACCACCTCTGGCTGGCCCCAGAGTGGGGTGAGAATGGAGATTTTGCAATATCCTTCCCCTGCCACGCCCACCAAGCCACACCCACAGAACCGGTAGGGAAAAATTTTGGATTTCATCCCTGGTTTTACCGAACCCAACACAAACATCACAAATCAAACGTCTATAACTGAAAGTCTATTGGAATATGGTTGGTTTAACATTCACATAACATTTAATAGACTTGCTAAATGTTGCAGGTCCAGAATGCCTGCACATTTCTCCTGTGACAAGAAAGGTGGTAGCAACCTTTCCTCCTGATCAGCCAGAGGATCAATGCATTTACTGGTAAATAAGGTGGTAAAATGGAGGTTGTTAGTTTCCATGCTTCTGTACCACCGAATCTGCTTGTTCTTTTCAATAAATTTGGTTAATACTGGTTAATAAATTTGGTTAAGACTCATTAATAATTTAGCTTTGTTAGTGGTGAAGGAGTCTGAGACCTTGGTACTTTGAGAAGATGGAGGCAGCTACACGAACCCCCCAGGAATGAAAATTCTAACTATTCCATTAGTGTAATAGCAAAATCAACAATGAAATGTGGGAAGTGGACAACAGTTTCTTTGTGCTATCCATTTTGAAATCATCTGAATGTTCAGATTCATATGGATCACGGTGAGAATGTGTCTCTACTCCTTAGCAATTAAGAGATGCATATGGTTACAGTAATATAGAAAAGCCAGGCAAGGGTTAATGACTTTCTGACAATTGTTCCTGGAATCCACATTTCCAATGAAATGTGGTAGGCAATTGTACCACTATCAAGTGTGCTTTTCTTTCACAAATCGTTACTGTGACTTTTCTTCATAAAAGGGCCTCATAAACATAGTTAACATCTCAAAGCAGGTTTGTAGACTGATATATTTGGAAGAGGCCATTTAAATGCAAACAAGTTCTAGAATTCAGGTTAAACCATTCCAGATGTTCTAGCCTTCATTTGAACAATCTGATTCAAGAGTGAGTCCAGTGTTGAAATGTAAAATTTGTTACTACCGGTTCTGTGGGCGTGGCTTGGGGTGGGGTGGGGTAATATGATTGAGTGGGCATGGCCAACTTTTTTTTTTTAACTTTTAAAACCATTTTTTCTACAACCTCTTCTTCTTCTTTTTTAAGCCTCTCACAATCCCAGCTGATTTGCCTGATCAGCAGAGGCTTTTTTTCTTTTAAACACATTTTTTTCTACAACCTCTTAATCCTAAAAGGTTGTAGAAAAAATGCTTTTAAAAATAATAAAAAAAGCCTCTGATGATTGCGCGGCTCAGCTGGGCATGGGGGGGGGCAGGGATTTTTGCTACCGGTTCTCCGAACCACCTGTCGCCATCGCTACCGGATCGGGCGATCTGGTCCGAACTGGGAGCATTTCACCCCTGAGTGAGCCCACTTCTTTTCCAAATAATCCAGTCCTACTCCTCAGAGTAGGGGAAAGCTTTTTCCCATGTCATGATAAAATTTCCTTCTGTCTGTCTGTGTCTGGAATTTCAGACATATCAGGCAGGAATATATTAGTTTTAAAAAAATTATAATAATAATGATGATGATTATGTCATTATAGGTAGTGAGAACAATAAACCAATGGAACAGCTTGCCTTTGGAAGTTGTGGGAGCTTCATCACTTGAGCCTTTCAAGAAGTGATTGGACTGTCATTTGTCAGAAATGGTGTAGGGTCTCCTGCTTGGACAGGGGGTTCCCTATAAGGTCCCTTCCAACTCTGTTAATCTGTTAACTGTTAAGGTAGTCCTTGACTTAGAACCATTCAAAATTGAAACAGCACTGGAAAAAAATAGCAAGACTTATATACCACTTCACAGTGCTTTACAGCCCTCTCTAAAATGCTTACAAAAGGTCCTTGCACTTACAACCACTGCAGCATCTCCAGGGTCATATGATCAAAATTTGAGCTCTTGGCAACTGGCAGGTTGCCAACAAAGGTTGCTACGTCCTGGAGTCATGTGATCTCCATTTGTGACCTTCCCAGCCAGCTTCTGACAAGCAAAGTGACTCAAGGAAGCTGAACTCACTTAACAATCCTATGGTTCACTTAACAACTGCAGTGATTCCATTTAACAATCCTTTTCAAAAGGGTCATAAAAATCAGATATGACTCATTGAACAGCCACCTTGCTTAGCAATGGAACATCTGGTCTCAAAGGTATTATAAGTCACTTGTAAATACATCAGTACCAGACGTGGGTTTCACATATTCTTACCACCGGTTCACCACATTCGCTTTGTGTACGCGCCTTCCATGTATGCGCCTGGCCTTCCGCGCATGAACTTTGCTCACGCATGCGCCTTCCGCATGCAGCCAGCCTCGAAAACATGGCTAAATAGGATGGTATTATGCCAGGACAGGTGGGTGGATGGGCTCACCCGTGGACATCTTTCTCAAGTCTTCTCTGTTATTTTCCTGTATTCCCCTGATTCTGACCGCAAATTCCATGGATCTAAATTGCATCATTGTGACTTCATTTTCAATCCTTTGTTTTATATTATCTGCATTATAAGTCTTGTGATCAGCTTCCTTTATTTTAGACTCTACTTCTGAACTATTTTCTTGAATCATTGTCAAATCATTTTTAATTCTTTGTATTTTATTATCCAAATTATGAATCTTATAATCAGCTTCCTTCATTTTAGACTCTATTTCTAGGTTGATATCTTTATCCATCTTTATAATTATTTCTGAAAGACTTTTCAAAGCTGTTACAATATATCGTTTCAGGTTATCATATTTTTGTTGTACCAACTCTTTAATTTCCTGTCTAAATTTTTCAAGGTTCTGGTTCACAATCTCATCATGTCTTGCCATCTCCTCCAAAACAAATCCCTTTAGGTCTTTAAAGCCATTCTTCTGCATCTGCAAGCTCAAAACTTGTTCATGTGATTTATAAATGAGGGAGCCCCCCCCACACAGCTTGGTTGTCTGGCTTTGTCAGTTTTAATGCCATCCTGCCACACAAACAGATATTTTTTTCCTTTTAAAGAAAAAGACTTCTCTCCAGACAATATCAATATCAAGTCTCTAAGAAGGAAGAAGCATGAAATAAGAATTTTTCTCTTCACTTCTAGCCAGCGCTATTGTTTCAGATACTTTGTAACATATTCAACTATTCAAATGGAAGGACTTTCGCTGTCAGCTTTCTTCTCAAGCCTCAGCCAGTCACCATTTTAAACTTTCTTTTTTCCCCCTTCCATTCTTTCTTCACTTTTAAAATCAGTCTTAGGGTTGTTAGAAATACTTGCAATTTAGAATCCCAGATCCGGATTTCATCCTGCTTGTTCAGACGATCTATTAGTTTTCGTTAGTTGGTTTGGTCCCATCGCCTGGCTCTGCAAAGTGCAGAGTTCTCCCAAAGCCCGGAGCAGCGGCAAGCAAAAATAGGGAGCCTCATCCTGCTTCCTCCCCAAGAGTAAAAAAAGAACTCTGGGGACTTCGCAGAGGGCTCTACCTGCCCTCGCCGGCTCTATCTCACGTTTCCTTAAGGAAACAGAGTTTTTCGAGCCACCTTTCAGCTGTAAAGGCGGCTCTTTACGGTTGATGGGGCTGGCGGTCTCAAAAGACCGTCTAACGGCGACGGAAGCCAAACCGGAAGCCCCACACTGACCAGTACTTTGATCTGCTTTTTGAATAATCATTTATTTAGCACAAATTATAAGGACAAAGTAGACTGTTGTCTATGGCAAAGATAAAAAAAATCTAGGACAGCAACCATCAACTACCATCCTGATTTTTTTTAACCCCTCACCCACCTTATAGGGGTACCCCAATACCGTGAAGAGATTGCATTGTTAAATTGCAGGCATTCTTAGGAAGTTTCTGTATTGCTATTTGCATTTATAAACTATGATAAGGAGGAAAACTATTTCATTGGCAGCATATCAGTACTTGTTACATGAAGCCTTTTAATGATACCTTGGACCAATTGGAAACCTGCACATAGCAATAGCACTTCAACATATAGAGTATACTGCTTCATGGTGCTTTACAGCAATCTCTAAGCGGTTTACGAAGCATTATATTGCCCCCAACAATCTGGGTCTTCATTTTACCGACTTCGGAAGGATGGAAGACTGAATCAACCTTGATCTGGTCAAGATTGAATTCCTGGCAGTGGGCAGAGTTAGTCTGCAATTCTAACCACTGCACCACATGAAAACATTTCTCCTATATCTCCTCATATAAAACCAGACTTCAGCAAAACAAAAAGCTTCTTGGAAAACATTTGTCAAGAAAACCTGTAGAATTCCCGCAGACATCTAAGCTACAGCTCTTTTTTTTTTTTTTTTTTGCATAGCTTTGACCAAATCCTACATTTATTTCATTCTGTGCTCTTGACTGCAGCCCTCTGTCAGCAAATAATTGCAGTCTGAATACCCTACCTGGACTTAAAAACCAGTCTTTCAATTCATAGAAGGCCATGCACCTTGAATCTCCCAAACAACATTTTTGTATGACTGTCAGAATTTCCTGCATCGATAGGTATATAAAACAATCTCTTAGCCATAATAGGCAGAAAATCTTGTGATTATATATTTGTTTCCTAAGGATGCATACATACCGTTCTAGATAATTTCCCTACTTCAAAACATATTATAATCCACAGGGAATTTATCTCTTAAAACAGAAATTGTTTTAAAACTCAAAAATGGCTTTGCTGGGGGGGGAAAAAATGAGCCACTATTTTATTGCAGACAGGAAGATAGCAATTATCTTGAGGCAAGCTGAGCATGTAAAATTGAATATGATAAAAAAAATTGCCAAAGAATTCTGTTGAAAAAAATAGAATAAAATACTGTACAATACAACATTTTTTAACTTCTGATTTTTAAGAGATTTTTCTCCATAACTCCCATGTTTTACCCACCCTGCCTTCCTCCAAAACTGTTAGGTATAATAAATCTTAAATGGCCCTTGTCTTCAGCCTTCTCTATTAGAAATGATTAGAAAACACAACTTTTGGAGACTGAAAACTAAAACTAATTAAATGAATCTGAATGAAGAAGAGCTGTAGGGCCTGCTAAACTATATTATACTGAACAGCACTATAAATATCATCTAACTTGTTTCACTAGCTATTAATTTTTTAATTGAATTGGTAGGAGGGAGATTACAATTTACCTTCCTTTCCTAAAACAGTTTTTTTTTTTTTTGCTTCTATAACTGACATGGCATTGCCAGCCATCTGTTCTGTAATTTGTTTCTAGCATCCCAAGCATAAATAAATAGATGTTGTCTGCCTTCGCATTGCACATCAGAATGGTTTTATGCCTTTTTAAATGGCCATTTAGTGGGTTCTCATGAAATCTCAACTTTAGGATTGCCTGGGCTTTTAGCGATGGATGATCTGAAGAACCATATCAATCATAGAATTTCTGATCCTCTTTGCTTTTTTTATTATTATTATTAACTTGGCTGGAATTTAAACGATGCCAAAAATATACCAGTCTCTCTCTAACACTTTTATATTGGCAATATATAATTATGTTGGGAATTTCCAAGTCTCAGTTCTACCTCACTTGTGATCATAGAAATAAACAACAGAAATTATAATATAGTGATGTGACAACACATTATATATTTATAGTCATTACTGGGAAAAGCAGGGAACAGATTTATCACACTATTGCCATCTATATTTCTATGAAAATTTGTTTACGCCTCTTGAATATAATAATTGTTTTGCACATCTTTGCCAGTGAGAGTTAGCAGAATGTTGTGGAATCTGAGTGAAGAAGTAACAACAAAGTTTGACACAGATTTGGTTTATTTCATAAACAAACTATTATAATAAAAATAATTGAAGTGGCTACTTCAATCAGTACATTTCAGGGAATAATTAAGTAATTAACAGATTGCCCAACTGAAGATGTGAGTTAAGTAGTCATTGTTATACATCAATCCCAGAAATGTTAACATACCATGGTATACTAATACCAAAACTATAGAGCAGTATTCAGGGGTGGGATTCTACCGGTTCAGACCTATTTGGGCGAACCGGTAGCTCTGACAATCAGCTGGGAGCAAACCAGTTTGCTCTGACGATCAGGTGGGCCCGCCCATCCGCCCACCCCTATGCTTTACTAACCTATATCTTCTCAGCTGATTCACGCGGCAGAGTGGATTACTCCCCAGTAGTAACATGGAAGGTAAGTTTTCATAAAACTGTGCATGCACAGCGCGCAATCACCGAATCGGTTGTTAAACTGGCAGGATCCCACCATTGGCAGTACTTAACAGTAGTCAAAAAAGTAAAATCAGATTGATGTGGTAATGAGATCAAACAAATTGGAATGATCAAGATATTTAGTAAAGAATAAAGGTAAAGGTTGTGTCTGACTCTAAAGGTGGTGGTACTCATCTACCCTTCTTAGCTGAGGGAGTCAGGATTGCCCAAAGGTGTTTCCATTGTCATGTGGCCAGCAGGATTACCTTATTTTTCAGAGTATAAGACACACCTTTTCCCCCCAAAAAAAGAGGGTGAAAATCTGGGTGCATCTTATACTCTGAATGTAGCCCGCCCTCCCCCCAGCTTCTCAAACAGAGGTTTCAGAGGCTGAAAAAAGCATCAGAAATGAAGCTTCAGAAAAAAAGCCCCCAAACAGAGCTTCAGAAAAGAAGCCCTCAAACAGCTTCAGAAAAAAAAGCCCCCAAACAGAGCTTTGGAGGCTTTTTTTCTGAAGCTCTGTTTCGGAGGCTTTCAGAGGCAGGGATTTTTTTTTTTTTTCTGAAATGGAGTTTCAGAAGTTTCAGAGGCAGGAAAAAAAAGCCAAAAAAAAAAAAAAAAAAAGCAAGGCACAGAGCTCACAACCAAGGAACCTATTGCTAAAATTCACCTCTGGGAACAGCTGATTGGGGGTATTCCAGGAGGCAAATCTACCTGCCAATCAGCTTTTTTTTTATTTTCCTCCCCAAAAACTAAGGTGTGTCTTATACTCCGGTGCATCTTATACTCTGAAAAATACGGTACATGCCAAGGCACACAGAATGTTGTTACTTTCTCACCAAAGTGATACCTATTTATCTACTCACTTTTGCATGCTTTCAAACTGCTAGTTTGCCCCAGGAGCTGGGGCAAGCTCTCACTGTCTTGTTTGATACTCAAGTCTTGAACCTTGGCTGTCAGCTTTCCAGCTGAGAAGCTCAGCATCTTTAACAGCTGAGCCATTGTGTCCCTTAATAAAGAATGGAGAGTCTCTATTCAAAAGGAATATTTTTGGTATTTCACTTCAATAACAGCTGCTGGGAGGGCATTGAATCTAAACAAATTTCTATTTTATTGCTTCTAAATTTTAAAAATGTTATGCAGCTAAGGCAGGGGTGTCAAACTCGTGGGCCGTGGGCCAGATGCGTCACATGTCCCTGTCTTATATTTTTTGAACCCCGAAATAAGTGTTTGGCCTTATTTTTGGGGAGGTCTTATTATTTTGGGGCGCATGGAGCAAGATGGGGCTCCTCTTGCCATCTTACCTGATTTCCAACTCTGTGTTTAAATATTTTCAGGGAGGGCTTATTTTCAGCGGGAGACTTATTTTAGCGCATTTGCTCAAAAGCCCGAAAGGGCTTATTATCAGAGGATGTCTTATTTTCAGGGAAACAGGGTATCAGGAAGACTGGAAACTGGTAATAATTAAAAGTGCCAAACCAGCTTTTTAAAAAAGGAGAGCTTAAGCCTATAGGAGAAAATGAAAATCCAGGCAGAAGTTTCTATTTTAAGTGGACCAGTTTTACAGTAAAGCACCACATTTAGAATGCAGTCAAGTACTTGAAAAATAGATCTCAAAAAATTGGATTAAACTCTTGCAAGGAAATGAATGACCTGTACAGCCCGACTGAATGCTCAGATCTTAGCAGAAAAGACTTTAATTATTTCAGGTATATACTGTGCCTCATCAGAGAAGTAGAAAGCTTTAAAACCCAACATTGTTTTTATTCATGGAAAAGAATCCCCAGATAATTTATTGATCTATTAAATTATTATTTTGCCCCTAGACTTGTGCCTTAGGGTGGTTAGCATAAGCCATGAGTGAAAGCAGAAGTCTCAGCTAACATTCTTTTCCAAAGAGTTATCTAGTAAATAAAATATACCACTGCATATATGGTACATCTTTGAAATATTTAGGAATTAATGTTAATAGAATATTAATGCATTATTTTAAAATAATCTTTTTCCTATTTGAAAAAAAAAACCTCATTGTTGAATTGAACTGAATAGTAGCGCAAGAAATACATTGGGTCAAATTTCAGCTGTTAAAATGATGGCACTTTTGAAATTAAATTCATTATTCCAAGTCTTCCCAATTAGAATTTCAGATAAAAACTGTTTGCTTTAATGCTAAAGGGCACAGATACAGGGAAGATGGGAGATTCCATTTAATTTATCTTAATTAATATAAAGCCATAAATGTGTTTTTTGTCTCACATAGTGCTTGCATGTGATTCCTGTTTTTGTTCTTGGGCTGTTGGGTCTTTAGATTAGTTTAGGATACAGTTTGCTGATTGATTAGCTACCAAAAAGCCTAAGGATTTCACTAATCTGTTGTTAGTTTTTGAAATGTGCATAAAATTATTTATAAAACAAAAATAACTCAGAACAACTGATTCACCTTTCCCTCTTTCTTTTAAAGCATAGCACTTAAAGTATGAAGTGGGCAGGAGATGATGGATGGATGACTCCTTTCATTTTTTTGTTGCTGTATTGAGTTGCTTCTATTCATCTCCCTCTCTCTATTCTTTTTTTCTTTTTTTTTCTTTAGGCAGATGACATGATTAGAAGTTAGACAGGAAAGAAAGAAAAAGGTTTGTAATAAAGGGTGACATGATTAAAAGCTAGAATAAGTGATAGAAATAAGGAGAATGTTAATGTATACATTTTTAGTTTATAAAATGAAAGTAGGAATGAGAAAATATGGAATAATTGAATAATGATGGACTGTAACCTAACATAGATGTGTATTGTTATTAGAAATACATAAGTTGATTGAATGTAATAATTATGTGATCAATTCTGATCAATTTCATTTGTATTGGAATGTATGGCGCCCAGGTGCCACACTGTTCACACATTGATTTGACATTTTTATATAAAAAAAATAAAAAATAAAAAACTTGAAAAAAATAACTCAGAACGAGATCTATTGAACTACTGGCCTCTCTTGCTTCGGCTAAAGCTAGAGTTCATAACTCTGTCATCCAAAAACAGTGTGTAAATTGGATTAAGGGGTGAATGGGAAAAGCACTCTCACTTGCTCAATGAGACAAAAATTGATATGTATCTCTAGTTTGCTTTTTTTTTCTTTTTTAAGAAATCTGGATAACCCAACTACTTGAGATATGATTTATCTAATAAAAGAGCCTGGATAGCTCTGCAGACTAAAAGCAATATAATTTAACACCAGCTGTCTGCAATTAAAGTAAGTTCGAATCTCGCCAGGCTCAAGGTTGACTCAGCCTTCCATCCTTTCTAAGGTAGGTAAATTGAGGACCCAGTTTGTGGGGGCAATAAGCTGACTTTGTATAAAATATACAAAAGTATGAAGGCTATTGCTTAATGCACTGTAAGCCGCCCTGAGTCTCAGGAGAAGGGCCGCATATAAATCAAATTTAAAAAAAAAAAGAGAGAGAGAAGATGTGTAGGGTTGGATTACAGAGTCCTTGGTGTTCTCTGAGATTGGTGTTTATTTGAAAAAATTTCATTACCCCACTAGGTAAAATAATCCATCCAAAGAATGAAATCCTCACGATCCCACAAATGCTGCTTAGCTTCCAAAATTTTGTGATTTGGTTGACTAATAGTATCCTGATCCACAAGGGAAAATATCCCTGTCACTGTATCTCATGCTTACTTTTTTCCTTCCTCACTACAATATTTTAGAAAAAAATTGTGAAAGATTTAGATTTAGTTGTTTTGTGTTGTCATGGTCACATTGCTCGCGTCTGCATGGCTGTGGAATTCCATAGAAATCAAACAGAACCTAAGCCATACAAAACATCTGGAACAGAAACACAAGGGATTGGCTTGAGAGATTGAACGTGTGTCCTGAATAATTACATTCCCTAAAATTCAGCCAAATGCAGTGCATGCTCTAATACAGGGGTGTCAAACTCGATTTCATTAAGGACCACATCAGGGTTGTGTTTGACCTCGAGGGCTGGGGTGGGCATGGCCAGTTTGATGTCACTCATGACGGAAGTGCTTGTGGTAGCCCGAGCACTCTGCCAGCAAAAATGGGCTCCTGTTTTCAGCCACGATGGCCTCTTGCAGCTCTCTGCCAATGAAAATGGAGGTTGGGTGGGCTGCACGTGCCCCTCCAGGCTCTGTTTTTTTCTGGCAGAGGCACCATGGGCCGGTCCTTTGCTGTTTCCAGGGTGGTCCCGTGGGCCAGATCTGAGCACCCCACAGGCCAGATTCAGCTCCCAGGCCTTGAGGTTTTTATTTATTTATTTATTTATTTAATTTGATTTATATGCCGCCCTTCTCAGGGCGGCTTACAGTGCGTTAAGCAATAGCCTTCATACTTTTGTATATTTTATACAAAGTCAGCTTATTGCCCCCACAAACTGGGTCCTCAATTTACCTACCTTAGAAAGGATGGAAGGCTGAGTCAACCTTGAGCCTGGCAAGATTCGAACTTACTTTAATTGCAGACAGCTGGTGTTAAATTACAGTGCCTTGTCTGCAGAGCTATCCAGGCTCCTGACACTTGTCACTAATAGGGTTAGTGCACACTCGTGCACTAATACATAGATGAGTATCTATCCATACTCTAATACTTTATACTTATCAGATATATGTTTCTAATGCTAATTTATAAATGCTAAGATGATCATTTAATAAAATAGTAATTGAGAGGTCGACATGAAAAGGTATACTTTTCTGTGATATATAAGCTAAATCTTCTTTTTTCAAAGATGTGCTAACCATGCAGGAACTTGCATGTGCTAATTTGTAGTAGCCATGATGCTCTCTAAACTTGGTTGTTTTCTTCAAGACCTTTCATTAGCCAAACTAGGTAATGTCATCAGTGCTAGTAAGGAATGGGATTTGCTCTCAATTTATATTCTGAATATAAAAGGATATAAATTGAGAGCAAACCTCAAACCTTATTAGCACTGATGATGTTACCTAATTTGAGTAATGAAACATCTTCAAGAAAACAACCAAGCTCAGAGAGTACCAAGAACCTCTCATTTCACCTCTGAGCTACAAATATTCTTCCTTATAGTATCCATGTCTAGGCTAATAGATGTTTTTTTTTTTTGTCAGTGTACAGTATATGTTGCTGTGACTTCTTCTAAAATATAAAAATCTCACAACTCTTTTCCAAGCCTTCATAAGTTTCCACTCTGACTACTATATTTCATTTTTGGTGATGTTTTAAAGGTACTTCAGATTCTTCAATTTAGGCATAATACTGTCTTCCAGTTCTTGATGCCTTGGGAAGAAATTACAATGTTGATAGTAAAAGATCACATATTTTATAGGGCTCAAACAATAACAAAAATCTATAGCTTTTTACTGCAGCTACTGCAATAACAAATTACAATTTATTGTGATTCTTTGCCGGTATAAAATGATTTATTCAAGATTTTATCAGTCCAGGTTTAAATAAACAAAATAGTAAAATACCCTATTCTATGTAAGAGTTTGTTTGTACAAACTGTGGAGCAACTACAGCCAATGTACTAAATGTACCATGTGGCCAAGGAAACACTTTTGAATAATCATGTTGTACTTTTATTCCACTAAATTCATTAGTGGAAGCAGAGTAGAACTAGGCAATTCTTTAAAACAAAGCACTTTAAAATCTCCCCAATTTCACTCCTTCTAAATAAAGATACAAATAAATTCTTGTAAATCTAACGTGAAGCAGGGATTTTCTCCAATAACGGAGAATATTTGCAGTTTAAGGTTGAAATGAGGGGTCCTTGGTGCTTATTTTCTTGCAAACGTTTCATTACCCAAACTAAGTAACAATATCAGTGCTGAGGAGTGTGGTTTGCTGTCAGACTATATTCTAGTGGCTTGCCCTTTCAGTTTTGGTGGGGATGGCCTTAAAGAATTTTTAGAGCACCAAAAACCCCTCAACCTCTTGGCCTTATTTTCGGGGAGGTCTTATTATTTTGGGGCACGTGGAGGCTCCTCTTGCCATCTTACCTGATTTCCAGCTCTGCATTTAAATATTTTTGGGGAGGGCTTATTTTTTGGGGGAGGCTTATTTTAGTGCATGCACTCAAAAGCCCGATTGGGATAATTATCAGGAGATGTCTTATTTTCAGGGGAACAGGGTAGGAAGTTCAATGTTAAGTTGGCTGATTTAATCAGATTGTCCAGAGAAAGGAACATAATTCATGGAAGTATCCACAATAGAAATCAAATATGCATTGTAGAACATTATGCTCTTTACTAGTGCATAATGAATAACAGCTGCTGCAAAAAAAGAAGTGCCAAATGAAAATATCTCAACGTTACAGCCCAATTTGCTTTGTTTTCTCAACACCGTTTCCTTGTTTTAATTTTACAACCAAAAGCTAGAGATCATAAAACTCAGCTGCATTTTAAAACAACTAAGATTATGACGGGTTTTTTTTTTGTTTTTTTTGAAGAGGGGTCCATTCTTGGAGATAATGCAATACAGGGGCAGTTGAAAGAAGCTGGGAGCATTTCATGAAAGATTGGTCATGGCTACTTTGAAAACCTTCCCAGATTTTCTGGGCCCAAAGATATTTTTGCTTTTTCTTTGACGAGGGAACTTTTCAGAAGACTATATAAGCTCAATTGTAAATATTGTCTGCTAGAATACCTGTGTGAGCAGGGGTTGGGCTAGATGACCTCAAAGTCCCTTCCAACTCTGTTACTGTTACTATTTACCCAGTGGTGGGATTCAGCCAGTTCGCACCACTTCGGGAGAACAGGTTGTTAACTTTCTGAGCAGTTTGGTGAACTGGTGGTTGGAAGAAATCATTAGGGCAGAGAACCAGTTGTTAAATTATTTAAATCCCACCACTGTGTTTACCCCTACCTTAAAGTAGGGGTAAACATGCTCTCTAGATGGGGCTCCCCTTGAGGAGCACCCGGAGGCTCCAACTGGTCCAGAATGCGGCCGCGCGGGTAATTACGGGAGCTTCCTGGAGCTCCCACATAACACCGCTCCTGTGTGAGCTGCACTGGCTCCCAGTGGTCTTCCGGGTGCGCTTCAAGGTGTTGGTCATCACCTTTAAAGCGCTCCATGGCATAGGACCTAGTTATCTTTGAGACCACCTGCTGCTACCTGTTGTGGTCCCGCCCTCTGAGCCTATCTCATCAGAGGAAGAACGCTCCGAACATGAGGAAGAGGAGTCAGCCAGGCCTCCCTCTCCAGGCCCCTCCTCTCTGGCACTGTCTCAGGTGCCGGCCGAGGGAGAGGAGATTAGCCAGGAGCCAGGTGTCTCGGATGAGAGCGAAGGAGAGCCGTCATTCCTGGATGCACGCCAACGAAGGCGTGATAAACGGTTGCAGCAGTTAAGGAGGCGTGCTAGGGATTAGAACTGAGTCACTGGACCACACCCCAGAGACTATATAAGAGAGGGTGGTGGCTGGTAAAACTCCGTGACGAACAAAAACGAACTTTGGCTAGTCACTTGAACAACGTCTGAAGCTGCCAAAAGGAATATTGTTTTGCTGGACTATTTGCAATGCGTATGTAATTTTATGTTATCTGTTGCAGTAAAAGCTCTTGGCAGACGGTGATTATATTGCTGCCAAGTTTGAGATAACGACCTGTGTGCGTGCCAAGTACTTTCTTAACCCTTGGCTGGCTGTGTTTGTGTGTGTGTGTGGACGGGGACAGATCACTACCGATGACCTCCCACCAACCTGTGCGCTACCACAGAGAGGGCCTCCTCAGGGTGCCATCAGCCAAACAATGTAGGCTGGTGACCCCCAGGGGGATGGCCTTCTCTGTGGGGGCACCTACCCTCTGGAATCAGCTGCCCCAGAGATAAGGAGAATTCAAGACCACGGTGACTTCCGCCATGCCCTTAAAACTTTCTTTTTCCAGCAAGCCGGGCTGGCTTAACATAACATTTTTTAAAAACATTTTTAACTGGTTTGTCATTTTAAATTGGGGCCAAATTAATATATATCCTTTTAATTGTTTTTAATGTTTGTATTGTATGTTTTTAGCTGGCTGTACACTGCCCTGAGTCCCTCGGGAGAAGGTGCGGTATATAAATTTGAAATAAAATAAATAAATAAATAAAATAAAGTGTATTCCCAGGGCTAGTTTCCTAATAGTTAATAGTTCTTGAAATTAGAAATTAAGTTATTTTATGCTTCTCTGCCTCGTTTTATACATAACTGAATATGCAATTTTCAGAACAGCAGATAATTATAATTTCATTCACTCATTTTTGAATTTTAATCTTTTTAAAAATTTGAACTCAGCTGGTTCCTTAAACTGGGAGGGGGAAAGGGAGAAGATATATAAAAAAAAGTTTTACAACTAAGAGGATGTTTCTTTAAAGGCTTATATGTTACATTTTTCAGTTTAATTTTATTAATAAAGGTGATATAAAATTATGCAAAACAATATAAACGGCAATAAATAAAATCAAATCCCAATGAGCAGAGGACAACAAAAGGCAAATTTATTAATATTGATAGTGACAAATCTTACAGAGAGCTGCCAAACTGATCTGTAAGGCAAAGAAGAGGATATAGTTGAAAAATGTACCACTAGAGAGTTATTTTTATTTGGATCAAACTCTGCCTAAATGGTATCTGAAGGCTTGCTGGAGGGAAGAATGTGCACTAATCGTGGGAAATATGTTTCATGTATTTATATTTGTACTTTACTCCTAATGTACAAATGTCAAAACAGAAAGAGAGAATGAGAGAGAGGATAATATGCCCTTCTAGGATCATATTCCCAAATCAAATAGACCTTTTCTATAGTAGATTTAAATAATTTACTATAGACTTAGCCACAACAATTCATTATCTGCATTTGCTAACTGATCCCAAGCCTTCAAGAGTTCAAGGCAGAATTAAATTTGAACCAAAGATGCAATGGCTCACTGTCTTAGCTGTCACAATGCAACAATATCATTGTTCGATTGGGTTATTAACAACATAATATTATTCAGGTTTACTCAAGGCTGTTTGAAAGAAACTCGTGTTTCTAATAATTCCTTCATGGTGAAACAGGATGCTAATTAGCTGGATTCAATTAAAGCCATTTTGCCTTATTAATATATCTCAGTATAATAACAAAGCTAATTTATTTGGCATCACACTGCAGTTTACAAAATGTGGGGTGGATCCCCTTTTCAAATGCAGACCTCCATGCTTACAGATTCTAAGGAAGTTTCTACCAGTTTGCCCTGGTTCGTGCGAACCAGTAGCGGCGGTGGCGGGAGGCTCCTCCCACCCACCTGGACGTCATCACAGATGGTCTGTGTATGCGCAGAAGCTGTGCATGCATGCGGTCAAAATCGCGAACTAGTAGCGAAGGTAAGGGGAACCCACCACTGTTACAAATTATAAAGAAGTTTCTGGGAGCATAATCTCTTTGCTCCCAATGACTGTGAGCTGAATTAGAACTTCTGCGCTGTCATTAGCTTTTGAAACAAAATAGGACTGTGGGAAATTGCCAGTGGGTTTAAGCCTATCTGCCTGTTCCAAATAATATGTCAAGGGATTACACAGCAGCAGTCCTGATGAAGTTGGAGACTATTTTTTTCTGAAGCTCTGTTTGAGGGCTTCTTTTCTGAAGCTTGGTTTCTGATGCTTTTTTCAGCCTCTGAAACCTCCGTTTGAGAAGCCGGGCAGGGCTACATTCGGAGTATAAGACGCACCCAGATTTTCACCCTCTTTTTGGGGGGAAAAAGGTTTCTTATACTCTGAAAAATACGGTAATATACTGAAGGCATTTATAAATATCCCAATAGGAGATTTTATAGTTCAGAACACTTTTATATGTTCTGTGATGAGTATTAATTTAGTTAACATGGGCATAAAGGTAATTTTCACCTTATCACAAATTTGTAATACAATTCATATGTCAAAGTGCAAACTAGGCTATTGATGTTCAACCTTGAAAAAATTATTTCTTTTTTTTAAAAAAATATTCCCAATATTAAAGGGTTTCTTCTTTTAAAAAAAGAATAAAAGGAGAAAAAGAAGGAGCTAGTAACAACATAATTTTATATATACTGTCTAAATATTAAATCTCATAATGATTCAACTGAAAATCAAGGGAAAAATCAAATGGGTTCCATTTGATTTTGACTAAATGGGCTATGCTAAACTATTCATTTTTCTTTGTAGATTCTATAAATATATAATGATGGCTTATTAAGGAAAACATGGTTTGATAAATTGTAGCATATAGTTACATGTGAACCAAGTCTCAATGTGTTGATAAACCCCATCACAAAAGTGGGCATTTTCCCCCGGAGAACTTATTTTATACATGTATATAAATTTTATTTTAGAAAATACAAACATTATGTCAACATGTTTTCATTTTCCCCACTGAATATCCATTAAACCAGAGGAGGGAATATTTTCCCCTAAATTCAAGAAATTCAAATGAAGTTCTCAGTGTGAAATTGTTCATTCCACTAAGATCATTCTCTAGCCCAGGCTGGAATTTAAGTATGATATTACAGGGAGCAATCTTAGCATTAAAGAGAATAAATCTCGCAAAGTTTGTAAAACTTCCGCTTTTTTTAATTAAAGTTCCATTTTTGTAACATCAACCAAAAAAAAAAAATCAAATGAAAGTGATATGATGGCATTTTCCACACAATTCTTTGGAGAGATAAAATAGAATATAAATAAAGACATGATTCCTGGAATTTAGATAAGGGTAGGCAACGAAATTGTATTATTGCATAGATAGAGATATAAAGTGAATGAATTTTCATATAATGGTTCTCTACCAGGAAAAGGAAGAAGAGTATAATTTGGAGATTGTCAGATCAATGTCCTTGCCTTCATATGGAAAAATGAAGTGTCCATAACTTTAAACTTGATAAATATCTATTGATCCTCAGATGGTATAATCCAGAGTCCATATTAATATAGTTAACCATAAAGATCTCTAGGCTTTTTAAAGCCATGGTGATGTTTGACCATGAAAGCCATATCTGATAGTCTATCTGATGGAAGAAGTATGCCTTTTCAGTGGTAGCTCCTGCCCTATGGAGCAATCTGCCCTTGATATTCATCAGGTTTCTATCCTCTTAGTCTTTCACAAAACTTTGAAGACCTGGCTTTCCCCCCAAGCGATGGGATAGGATTAGGTGACTGCCCCCTCAGACGTTTGTCTTGGTGCCAGTTTTTTGTTGTTTTGAATGTGTTTAGTTTTATACTTTTAATATAATACTTTTATGCAGTTTTAACTTTTGATTGGGAGACATTTATAGTTAGTTATAAGATAAACATATATATATATATACAAGTTTATATAAAAGGCAAAGGTTCCCCTCGCACATATGTGCTAGTCGTTCCTGACTCTAGGGGGCGGGGCTCATCTCCGTTTCAAAGCCGAAGAGCCAGCGCTGTCTGAAGATGTCTTCGTGGTCATGTCACCAGCATGACTAAATGCCAAAGGTGCACGGAACGGTGTTACCTTCCCACCAAGGGTGGTCCCTATTTTTCTACTTGCATTTTTTACCTGCTTTCGAACTGCTAGGTTGGCAGAAGCTGGGACAAGTAATGGGAGCTCACCCCGTTATGCGGCACTGGGGATTCGAACTGCTGAACTGCCGACCTTTTAATAGACAAGCTCAGCGTCTTAGCCACTGAGCCACCACGTCCCTCCACAAGTTTATATATACAAGCTTAAATAATTTCAATAAATATATCATAAACATATATCATACAACATATATTATGCATCGTGTATGAGCCGTGGTGGTGCAGTGGTTAGAGTGCAGTACTGCAGGTTACTTCTGCTGATCACCGGCTGCCAGCAGTTTGGCAGATTGAATCTCACCTGGCTCAAGATTGACTCAGCCTTCCATCCTTCCAAGGTTGGTAAAATGAGGACCCAGATTGTTGAGGCTCATAATGCTGACTCTGTAAACCGCTTAGAGAGGGTTGTAAAGCACTATGAAATGGTATATAAGTCTAAGTGCTATTGCTATTGCTATTGTGTATTGTGAATTGTGTATCATGTATTGTATCATATCCCAGGATGGATGAAATAGCTACCCAGTTTATATGTTTCTAATGTTGTTCCTATGATGCTTAATAATGCAGCATCTTTCAAGGTGACATTATAATATCAATCCCATGCTTACTGTGCTTAACAAAACTCTGATGCCTTCTCTGATTAGCTGGTTGTCTCTGCATCAGATTCACTCCAGTCAGAGAAAATGGAAGTGTCAAAACAAATGGACTTGATTTTCCAAATCATCGAATAAGATCAAATTGATGAACTAAATTGAACCAGTGATTTGATTTGGGTCGACACCAATCCCTACAACCTTACTCTCTACCAGAAATCTACCTCAGCAACAGTGTTCATGTGCACTAACCTTTGAAGGAGCACTTTCAAAAACTATATGTAGTCATAGCATTTTTTCCCCCTACTTTGCATATGATCTTCCTTTTTGCTATAACTATGGGGAATGTCTTGGGAGTGCTTTTAGCAGAAATGTCAGTGAAAATTCAAGGGCTACATATACATAACGTGGAAGTTGGCTTCTTTATCATTTTTTTTCTCCTCCTTTCTTGTATCCCTGGAGGCTTCAAATGAACTTTAGAAGGAAAATACATTTACTTTCAATTACCTATTTACTCCACAAAGAGTGACAGCTTGACTGCTGAAAGGGCAAAGATAGGCAGCCAAGAAAACTTTTATTTATTTATTTTTAATGTTCTGTAACTCTAACAGATAATTTCTTATATCTTGCTTCAGGTTAGAAGTGTGCACATTACTTGCTTCTTAGTTTGGTCACATTCTTTCCTTTTCAAACATTGTGCATTTGTTGGGATGCCGAATAATCATTTCTTTTTCATCCTGGCAGTTTTGGCAAACTGGGAGGAAGGAGGAACATAATATAGGACGGTTAGAAATAAGCCATAGACATCGTTTACTTCAGAAATCGTGTAGTGCAGAAATGGGAAACAAGAATGATCCTAAAGAAACCTGCTGCCTTATTACCTCGTTTCTCTAGCAGAACATGTTGCTAAATTTCTTCTAGCATCATTTATCGATCTCTATTTCTTCCCCAAACAAGCAAATACAGCAACACTGGGGTGTAACCAAGTGATGGTACAAACCAGTGGTGGGTTGCCCCGGTTCAGACCGGTTCTATAGAATCAGTAGTAAAACCAGTGGGAGGCTCCACCCACTGATCCTGACATCATCAGGACGCTTCTGAGCATGCACAGAAGAGCGTGCCTGTGTGCGAGTGAAGCAGTAGTTGCGAACCGGCCCCATTGCAAACCGGTAGCAAAGGTAAGTAGAACCCACACCTGGTACAAACCATCTGATGGTACAAGTACAAACATCTCCACAAAGCAACAATTACATTGTTTCCCTAAATTATGCTATGACAGTGGTGGCAAACATTTTACTCACTGAGTGCCGAACAGGTACGCATTTTGCACATTTTGTGCATGCTATCTGTGCTAACGCATGGCTCTTCCCTGTACGCTGCACGTGTAACCACACCATCTGCACATGCACGCGGATTTCATGCGGCTCCCCCGTGCACTGTGCATGCAATTGCACCACTTGTGCAAGTGCGCAGGTTTCACGCAGCTTCCTCCAGTGTGCTGCATGTGCAATCGCACCATCTGTGCATGCATGTGATTTTCACATATGCAATGCATGTACATGAACACCATCTACACATGCATGCGCTGCATGCAAGTATTCTCACACGCATGCGCAAATGTGCACACATGCGCAGGAGAGCTCCGAAGATCAGCTGGGTCCCCTGAATTTCATGCATACGCACGGGAGGCCTGAACACCAGCTGCGGCATGCATGCATACGCAGCTGCAGGTGAGTTGGGCAACAGCTCGCATGCCCGGAAAGATGGCTCTACATGCCACCTTGGGCACGTGTGCCATAGGTTCACCATCATGGTGCTATGATGTCAAGGAATAAGTGTTTTTTTGTGAGTACAACAGAACTGTCTACAAAAAAGATGCTTGCATGTACAGTACTTTATTGCACATGCAAAGAAGACCAAACTGCACTATTGAAGTTCTCGGTCATGGGGACATTCATAAGTACAGTTCTAAAAGAAAAGTGTTCCTTGCTGTATATAATTGTGCTATCCTCATGATCCGTTGGTTATTTGCTACCATGACACTATGACTTCCTGAAGAAAGAAGTGTTTCACTGAGACTTATGTGGCTTCTATTTGTTATTGGTATGATTTGACTGGGGCTCCAGAATTCATCACATTAGTTATAAGGCGTTATACAGGGTTATACAGGAGAATTCACTCACTCACTCACTCACTCACTCACTCACTCACTCACTCATCCATTCACCCATTCATCCATCCATTCATTCAACTTGCAAGGCACCTATCTCACCAGAATATAATATATAATAAGCAGACATTCAGTGGGAACAATAATTCCAGTGGTGAAATTCAGCCAGCTCTATCCAGATTGTGCGATCCGGTAGTGCCGGTGGTGGGAGGCTCCACCCACCCACCCGGATGTCATCACGTCCCATTTTTGACCCTCTGCGCATGCACAGAAGCTCTGTGCATGTGTGGAGGAGGCGCGCGCGCTCCCATTTGTTAACCGGTAGCGAAGATAAGTGAATACTACCCCTGAATAGTTCCAATGATGGGAAAAGAAGTTGAAAACAACCAAAGTCTAAATGTATATATGTAATCTAGCATGAGCATAATTGGAAGTTGGATAGCATATTAATTTAATAATGATTAATGCAGTTAATAAACAGAAATTGAAAGTTGGATAGTATATGAATTTCAGAACGATTAATACAGTTAATAAATACCTTCCTGCTCTTTTTCTGAACAGCCACTCCATCTTTTAAAGGAGGAACCAAGCAACATAAGTTACAGCAGTTCTAAACATGAAAAGGGCCAAAAGTCAGAAAGTAGAGAGATAAAATATCTGCACATTTCACAGAAGTCTCCTTTTCTTTTATCTGACACTACTGAGCCCTTTCAAGGCAAAACGTCACGTGTCACTGTTCTTCAAGAAGTCTTTGGTGTATTTTCAGTTCAATAATTTCATAAAACAAAGATACAAATATAGATATAAATGTAGATAAGCCGTGGTGGCGCAGTGGTTAGAGTGCAGTACTGCAGGCTACTTCTGCTGCCTGCCGGCTGCCTGCAATTTGGCAGTTCAAATCTCACCAGGCTCAAGGTTGACTCAGCCTTCCATCCTTCCGAGGTGGGTGATAGGAGGACCCAGATTGTTGAGGACAATATGCTGACTATGTAAACCACTTAGAGAGGGCTGTAAAGCACTGTAAAGCGGTATATATGTTTAAGTGCTATTGCTATTACTATACCTTTGATATTAAATTTGGGGAACAACAGCATGGGCGAACTCTAAATTAATCTGAAACCTGAAGCAAAAAAAAAGAGGTGCTTGTGAATTTCATACTACTCCTTTGCTTTTTTTTTAACCCTTCCTTAAGAAAATAACAGATACGTGTCTACAACTGAATTTCAGGATGTTGAGGTTTGGCAGATGTTTTGAACAATTGCTGGACTCTGTACATATGGTTTTTTTTTTAATTCATATTTTATTTGCAGTTTTCCTTTAGCACTCTGCACATATGTTAAGAGTGCTCAAAAATAGCGTGTTCCTCATCCATTTCCATTCTCCTTTTCTTAATGTGTTTTGTGATATAGAGGAAGACAAGGGACAGAATCAGACACATCCAAAACCCCATGATTGCTCATTTATCTTTCTCCCCAATGTGTAGTCACCAAATTCTTAGGGATGTATCCAGGTTGCTTAATTGAAATTGTTCCAGTTCTGCAGAAAATCTTAGTAGTTGTGAGAGAGAACTGCACTGCTGTGCAGCCCTCTATCGAACTTAAAAATTTCTAGCAGGGAAAGTGTTATTTGCGCCTGAAGTTGTTATTTTGGCTTAGTGTGTTTGATTCTTGCTTATGTGTAGGCATCTAAGCTGGTAATGAATTCCACATCCTTCTCGCCATATGCTTAGCACTCTGCCAGGGAAAATGGGCTCCGTTTTTGACTGCAACAGCCTCCTGCAACTCTCTGCCAGTGAAAATGGAGCTCAGGAGGGCCACCCTGAGGCCCTTCCAAGCTCCATTTTCACTGGCAGAGGCCTGGCCAGGCCAGGCAGAGGCACAGGCCAGTCCTTTGCTGTTTTCAGGGTGACCCCATGGACCAGATTTAAGCAACCCCCGGGGCAGAGGTGGGTTTCAGCAGGTTCTGACCAGTTCTAGAGAACCAGTAGCAGAAATTTTGAGTAGCAGAAATTTTAAATACCACCTTTGACTGGCCCCACCCCATCTATTCTCTGCCTCCTGAGTCCCAGTTGATTGGGAGGAAATGGGGATTTTGCAGTAACCTTCCCCTGGATTGGGGAGGGAATGGAGATTTTACAGTATCCTTCTCCTGCCACGCCCACCAAGCCACGCCATGCTCACCAAGCTATGCCATGACCACCAAGCCACATCCACAGAACCTGTAGTAAAACTTTTTGAAACCCACCACTGTTCCCGGGCCTTGAGTTTGACACCTCTGGTCTATAGATAGTCTATAGAAGAAAAGATATAAATTTTCTAGGGAACACAGCATATTCCGGCACAGCCTCCCTGAAAATTACAGTACCTACATCCTGTCAAAAAACATTGTGATGAACTGAAGAGGAAGAGTCACCTCACTTGTTTTCCATCCAAGAAATTTGCCTCAATACAGACTGCAAAGTAGTTAATTTTCTTTTTCATATCAACCACGGTTGTAAAATGGAGGATAGTTTATGGTTGTGACTCTTTGTCAATAATGAGCTTGGTTCTGCCAATTCCACTTTTAAATATGGCTCTTGCTGATTCAAGGTATATTTGCAATTTGGACTTACCACCTCTTTTTGTCCTGATTTGGTGTTCACTTCTAGACTCAAGCCTTAATGAGATGTTTACCCGCTAATGTACTATAGTTATATTACCATTTTTTTCCTGTTACCTATTCTATTTCATTAACTGTGTTTTGGTAGAGAAACTCTAGTATAAACATTTCCAGTTGAACAAGTAACAATATAACACAAAACCACAGTATGCATTTTTGTGTCAGCTTCACGTAATGGGACAGTTTTGCCAGCCAACTACGTGTATTTCCAATGGGGAGGGGGGAATGTTTTCTATTGCTTGCTGGCATTTTCTATTAAAGGTGTTATAGAGCTAGGTACTTTCTTGCTTATTATTCCTTTCTGGTGTGAAAATGACACTTTAAATGTCATGATATAGCTAAACAAATTTGGCCTGCATCTGGCTGTGTTCTTGAGAAAAATGAGTCATATAGTTGGCATTAGGAGAATTGCCAGCTGATTCTACTTCTTCCAAATGTTTGACGCAAATGTGGAATTACTTCCCTGAAGAAAATGTAGAATTTTGACTTGCTCTGAGTTTGGTGGCATATACATTTAAATAAAAATCATCCCCCAGTGAAGTGTGTTCACTGGAATGTTATGCCCTATGAACAATATGATGAGACTTAGTACCCAAACCAAATCATTTGTCACTTGGATCAACAAGGATCACACTAGGTCAGGGGTGTCAAACTCAAGGTCCATGGGGCTGGATCCAGCCTGAGGGGTACTTAGATGTGGCCTGCGAGGCTGCCCTGGAAACAGTGAAGGACCGGTCCGCGGTCTGCCAGTGAAAATGGAGCTCGGGAGCCCATTTTCACTGGCAGAGTACTCGGGCCACGACAGGTGCCCCCAACATGACTGATGTTGAGCTGGCCATGCCTATTCTGGCCATGCCCACCCCAGCCCACGGAGGTCAAACACCATCCTGATGCGGCCCTCAATGAAATCGAGTTTGACACCCCGGTGTTTGAGCTCCTGGACCTTTGCATTCTGGGCCAGTTGTAATTTCTAAATGCTATTTAAAATCTTTAAAGCCCCATATAAAATGTATTGCAGTAGTCCAAGCAAGGATGCGTGATTGTAGTCATGTCCTCCTTTACCAAGTAAGGGTACAATTGGTGCACTAGCCAAAGCTGCTCAAAAGTTTCTGCAGCCGCATTCTACACCCTGGAGTTCAAGCAGGAACCATGAGTCTACAAGGACTCTCAAATCACAATTCTGCTCCTTCCCAGATAATGCTTGCCTTTCAGAGATAACAGTGGTATCTGTGGAAAACTGTGATGTACTGTGATCTACTCTGATGATTACTGAGGAAAACTTGAGATATACTGTGTCACGACAAGTATTAGTACTACTTGATAAAGCCTTAGTTGTCAGGATTCGGTGTCGTCTCAAATAAACTGCATTTCAAACAAACAGTCCTTGATCGAAATCTTTCATTTATTAAGCACAACAATCGAAAACTCCGACTCAGTTGCAGCCAACACTGACTTCCTGGTCCAAACCCTCCCTTTCCTTTCCCCACTGCTCTGCTTCTCATTGGCCATCTTCCAAGTCACTCTGCTGTTATCTACTACTTCACCTCAAAGGAATTTCCCCCCTCCCAACCCATCTCCTAGGGGATAGTATCTCCAGAGAAAATAAGTAGGTGAAAAGTCAAGCGTCCTCTTGCCAGATGCCCCCACCTCCTCCTTCTTATGTCAGCACTGGAGTGAATGCAGCTTGGAGTGCTGACATTAGTAAGTTTGAATACTGAATACAGTTTTGGTTGCCATATTATAAAAAAGATGTAGAGATTCTGGAAGAGTGCAGAAAAGAGCAACAAAGATAATTAGGGGTGTGGAGGCTATCTAGAAAGAATAGCATCATAGTAGTGTTCTGATATTTGAGGGGCTGCCACAAAGAAGGGGAGGGATCAATCTATTTTCCAAAGCAACAGAAGGCAAGACAAGAAACAATGGATGGAAACTAATCAAGAAGAAAAGCAAGTTAGAACTAAGGAGAAATTTCCTAAGAGTGAGAACAATTAACCAGTGGAACAGCTTGCATTCAGAAGTTGTGGGTACTCCATCACTTAAGGCTTTTAAGAACAGAGTAGACAGCCACTTGTCTGCAATGGTATAGTGCCGTGATGGTGAACCTATGGCACGCATGCCAGAGGTGGCACAAAGCACCCTCTCTGTGGGCACGCGAGCTGTCACCCCAGTTCAGCTCCACCGTGCATGCGCACATGCCTCCCGATGGCCAGCTGGTCTTTGTGTCTTTGCCATGCATGCATGGGGCAGGACGCATGCACAGGGGCTGCACGCGCATTGCATTTTGGGGGTTCAGACATGCACGCATGCATTCATGCACGTGCTTTGGGCACCCGGTCCAGAAAAGGTTAGCCATCATTGGTATAGGGCAGGGGTGGGCAAATATGGCCCCTTTATGACCTGTGGACTTCAACTCCCAGAATTCCTGAGCCAGCTGTCTCAGGAATACTGGGAGGTGAAGTCCACAGTTGTAAAAGGGCCACATTTCCCCACCCCTAGTATAGGATGTCCTGTTTGAACAGGGGATTGGACTAGAAGACTTCCAAGGTCCCTTCCAACTCTGTTATTCTACTATTCTGTAAAAACAATTTTGCCTGCCTGGGTTCAACTTCAATCTGCTCTTTCCCACTGAGACCCATTTCAGACCCTATAATCAGTGTCTTCTCTTGTCTTGTGTCCTTCATTGAATTTAGAAATTGTAGCTCTACAAATGTAATGTGTGTGCATTGACATCAGTGATATAAATAATCATCTGGATGTCCTTCAAATATTCCAGCAGCTGAGGATTTATATATTTACTGTTTTTCAAGAACAAGTAAAAACATTTTTACTATTCCACAAGAAATACAGGGAAAAGTAAAAGGACTTCAAAGGAAGAGAAAGTGGCACTGCAACAGGGTAATGTTTTTTTTTTTTTGCCTGTGGGGTTATTATTATTATTTTTTAAGCATGGTAATGAAACCATTAATTTAGCTTCTAAGATGCAGGGTAATTTTCCTAGACAGTATATTGATTGCTACAGTCAAAGAGCTCTTAAGGCTGCAGATTTCATGACCTATGAAATCCTTCAAGAGCTTCACTAAATAGGCAGAAGGATATGTTTCATCATAACCAGAATTGTTCTTGTAACATTTGTACAGAGATTCTTTAAAAAAAAATGGCGCATAAAAATGCCACATAAAACTGAAAATGTAATGGGTGTAGCTTTGGATGTGTCATAAGAACCATGAAAATTTTATGCATGAATTGTTATATGAGCATCTGTTCCAAATGTGCAGGATATAGAAGCTTTAGATTAGTTTAAAGCTTTCCCCCCCCCCCCGTAGTGGTTACCAATCGGGTCTTTTTTTCTGCCAGTCCTATGTTGTTAACAATAAAGGAGAACATTTTGTAGCTCAAGGTGGAAATGGGGGGGTTCTTGGTGTTCTCTGAACTTGCAGTGCTAGTCTAGCACTGAAGATGTTACCTAGTTTAGGTAATGAAACATCCACAAGAAAACAACCAAGCTCAGAGAGCACCAAGATTGCCTATGATGTGTAGATTTCTCCTTAGAATGGATGAAACTTTATTTAAGAAGTTACATACTTTTTTGGCACCCATTATACAAACTATAATTATACAAAATTATACATTATTCAAAATGTTTGCTAGACCAATTCTCGAATACAGCTCATCTGCCTGGAATCCGCACTGTATATCGGACATTAATACAATTGAGCGAGTCCAGAGGTATTTTACAAGAAGAGTCCTCCACTCCTCTGCTCAAACAAAATACCTTACACCACCAGGCTTGAAATTCTGGATCTAGGAAACTTAGAACTGTGCCGCCTTTGGTTCTATCTGCTACAACGTCCTACTTGTTAATGACTACTTCAGCTTCAACCGTAATAATACATGGGCAAACAATAGATTCAAACTCAAGGTAAACCGCTCCAAATTCGATTGCAGAAAATACGACTTCAGCAACAGAGTGGTCAATGCCTGGAATGCACTACCTGACTCTGTGGTTTCATCCCAAAACCCCCATAACTTTATGTAGACATAGTAGACATAGCTTTATGTTTACAGTTAGTAGACATAACTTTATGTTTACAGTAGACATAGACTGTCTACTGTTGACCTCACCCATTCCTAAGAGGTCTGTAAGGGGACGTGCATAAGCACACCAGCGTGCCTACCATCCCTGTCCTACTGTCCCCATTTATTCATATCCTTATCCTGTATTCATAATCGTGTTTATACTTATATCTATTATCTTATACATGTTTGACAAATTAAATAAATAAATAAATAAATAAATAAATAAATAAATAAATAAATAAATAAATAAATAAATAAATAAATACTGTCACTGTGTTTTTGTATTTACCAGCAGAGCTCATTATTTATGGACTGTCAGACTTTCCGTAGCTTATCAGTAAGCTAACTACGTATATCCGCATTCTTTCATTCTACTTCACTTTTCTTTGTTCTCTTGCCAAGAGAAGTCCAGCTACAGAGATGTAGCCGGTAGGAACTTTACCAAAATGTAACAATTTAATTATTTTTAGACTAGTAAGATGTTTTATTTTCTTCTTTACAATAAATATGAGTTTAGTTAGAAAATGTATTCCGGTTTTATTTTTCAAAGGTATACACAAGGAAAATGCCATGATCCAGGCAATTACCCCAGGAAGGTAACGGGGCTAATTGCCTCTGACAATTGCCTCTACCTACCTACCTACCTACCTACCTACCTACCAACCAACAAAAAGTTATTCTGCAGCATTCCGGAATGCCTCATCCCCCTTGAAAGGAAGAAATCCAAGTATGTGAAGTGAGAAACAAAACTGAAAACCTGCTTGAGAGCCATTCTGAGATTTCTCAAGAACAAAAAGGTTTGCAATCTGTCTGACTCTTGACTTGATGCCTAAGCCGTTGGATGGTTTATCCAGGTCCTCTGGAACAATAGAAGGAAGAACCGTTTTTGTGATGTTACAAACAAAAAGAGGGATCTTGTTAAAAGAAGTGCATTGCGGGTCTGTCCCTGCTTACCTGTCAGTCGGTAGGTAATTTTTTTTTTCATTCATCGGCTAAAGCTTGTTTTAATATTTTGGCAAACTGATAAAGAAACAAGCAGAGCCATAATCAGTCTAAAGAAGTGAGATTATTGGGTGGGTTAAAAATAATAGTCATGATGATTAGAACTGCAATTATAATAACTGCAGGACCAAACTACATGCACAGGAAATAGCTGTGCTCATAATGAGCTCAATCAGTGTTGAAAACTCACAATCACCTCTGCACGTCTCTCTCTCTCTCTCTCTCTCTCTCTCTCTCTCTCTCTCTCTCTCTCTCTCTCTCTCTCTCTCTGTATATGTGTGTGTGTGTGTGTGTGTGTACATCTATATGTATGTATGTGTGTGTGTGTGTGTGTATCTCTGTCTCTATCTCTGTCTCTGTCTGTCTGTCTTTCTCTGTATATGTATGTATGTGTGTGTGTGTCTCTGTCTGTCTGTCTCTCTCTCTGTATATGCATGCATGTGTGTGTGTGTCTCTGTCTGTCTGTCTCTCTCTCTGTATATGCATGCATGTGTGTGTGTGTATATATATATACATATATATGTATGTCTGTCTGTCTCTGTCTCTGTCTCTCTCTATATATGTATGTATGGATGGATGGATGGATGTGTGTATATATACATATATATGTATGTGTGTGTATATACATACATATGTATGTACGTGTGTGTGTATCTGTCTCTCTCTCTCTCTCTGTTTCTCTCTCTCTGTATATGTATGTGTGTGTGTGTATATATACATATATATGTATGCATGTATGTGTGTGTATCTCTCTCTGTATATGTATGTATGTGTGTATATATATATATATATATATATACATATGTGTGTGTGTGTGTGTGTGTATCTCTGTCTCTATCTCTGTCTCTCTGTCTCTCTGTCTCTCTGTCTCTCTGTCTCTCTCTCTGTCTCTCTCTCTGTCTCTGTCTCTGTCTCTCTCTCTCTCTCTGTCTCTCTCTCTCTCTCTGAAGGCAGCAGGATGAACTGCTATATTTCTCATTACCATTTGTCCTGTCACCTTATCCAGCAAACCTTTTCCATGAGTTCCAACTTTTTATCATTCAGCAGTGATGAAGTAGACTGAAGCACACCCACATGTAAATGTGTACAGGTAGTCCTTGCCTTACGATCACAATTGAGCTCAAACTTTTAGTGACTAAGTGAAGCATTTGTTAAGAGAGTCTTGCCCCCATCTTACAACCTTTCTTGCCGCAGCTGTTAAGTGAATCATGGCAGTTGTTCAGTTAGTAACAGGATTGCTGAAGCTGTTAGGTTGTTAAGTGAATCTGGCTTCCCCATTGTCTTTGCTTGCCAGATGGTCACAAAAGGGGATCACATGACCCAGGGACACTGCAACCGTCATAAATACGAGTCAGTTGGCAAGCCTCTGAATTTTAATCACATGATCTTGGGGATGCTGCAATGGTTATAAGTGTATAAAACGGTCACAAGTTGCTTTTTCCAGTGCCATTGTAATTTCAAACGGTCACTAAATGAACTGTTGTAAGCTGAGGACTATCTGTACAAGAATGGGGAAAAAGAATTTTCTAAATTTAACACACACATACATGAACACAGACATACATTGACACATCTCAGAACTGCCCCAGACATATGCTATCATTTATTTTAATTTATACAGCCATCGTCTGTCAATATAAAACTGGTTAATAGAACGAAATCCTGTAATCAATGGCTGCCCGTTGAAGCTTTCTTTCTTTCTTTCTTTTTTATTTTTTTAATATTTCGAATAAATCCCCCAACCTGGAACTTTGTTAACATCCAGATGATTAACTTTATCAGTGTTGCTACAGAAAAGAAAAAAGCTCTTATCAGCATGATCGTAAATGCAATTCATCAAGCTCTTCCTCTGAATTATAATGAACCAATTTCCTTGGTTTGTAACATTGTTGCAAAGGGGAAAAATACAATTATCAATATATTTCATTTTAATTAAAGCAACGTGCACATGGATCCATGCCCATGATTCAAAGATCAAAAACACCAGATGAAATATAGCAATAGCAATAGTACTTAGACTTATATACCACTTCACAGTGCTTTACAGCTCTCTCTAAGCAGTTTACAGAGTCAGCATACTGCCCCCAACAGTCTGGGTCCTCATTTTACCCATCTCGGAAGGATGGGTGGCTGAGTCAACCTTGAGCTTGGTGGGATTCGAACTGCCAAATTGCAGGCAGCCAGCAGTCAGCAAAAGTAGCCTCCAGTACTGCATTCTAACCACCGCACCATGCAGCTCTTATATTGTTAGGAGAGACTTTTAGAAGAATCCTGCAACAGTTTGTGTATCCAACTGGGAAAAGTTGAATTGGTGTTATGCATAGGGCTAGGTTTTCAGTGAGCTAAAATGCTTACTCATAACTGATAACCAACTGAAATGCCATTGCTGTTCATTTCATTCTTTGCTCTGGATTAACATCTAAGCATTCTCAGATAGTTCACCTTTAGAGAAATGGCATGAAATCTAAAATTCAAGTGGAAAGAAACACATTAGAATCCGAGTTTCAGAACATCAAGTGAAAATCAGTAATAATTGTACAGTACCTGATTTGAACCGAGAACACAAAGGGCAGGGGAGCTTAATTGTTCCTAGCTTGTTCATTTAGAAAACCTTTCTCTATATTTCTTTTTGCAGTAGCTAAAGCAACCAAAATGACATTTTTTTTTTCAAAAGTAGCCTACAGATACATACTTTTTAGACTTTAATAGACAGTACACTGCTTTGCTGGTCAGTCAGTCTGTGTTAAGGCTGACTCAGGCTAAACCAAATTGTTTAAACCCTGATTTGGCATGACTAAACGCCAAAGGCACACAAAATGCTGTTACCTTCCCACCAAAGGTGGTCCCTATTTTTCTATTTTCATTTTTTATGCACTTTCGAACTGCTAGGTTGACAGAAACTGGGACAAGTAATGGGAGCTCACGCTCACTAAGGATTCAAACTGCTGAACTGCTGACCTTTTGATCAACAAGCTCAGTGCCTTAGCGACTGAGCCACCACGTCCCTTTAGGGGGTAATAGAAAAGAATATAAAGACAATGGGATTTTTGAAAGAATAACGGAGTTGGAAGGGACCTTGAAAGTCTTCTAGTCCAACCCCCTATACTAGCAGGAGATCCTATACCATTTTGAAGAAATGGTTGTTCAATTTCATCTTTAAAATCTCCAGTGTTGGAGCACCCACAACTTCTGGAGGCAAGTAGTAATTAATCCACTGATTAATTGTTCTGTCAGGAAATTTCTCCTTAGTTCTAGGTTGGTTCTATCCTTGATTAGTTTTTATCCATTGCTTCTTGTCCTGCCTTCAGATGCTTTGGAAAAATAGGTTGACCCCCTCTTCTTTGTGACCTCCCCTTAGATATTGGAACACTGCTATTGTGTTCCTTTTAGTCTCTCTCTTCCTGAACCTAGACATACCCAATTCTTGCAACCATTCTTCACAAGATTTAGTCTCCAGGTAATCCTTGGTTACTGATTGTTTAGTTTAGCAACTGCTAGAATATGTGACAGGATTGGCAAATCGTTCTATGGCCAGTGTTTGAACTTATGATAAGCACAGTGTTTCCATGGTAACATGATCATTACTGAGCCATGGTGGCACAGTAGTTAGAATGCAGTATTGCAGGTTAATTCTGCTGATTGCCAGGGGTTCAATCCTCACCGGCTCAAGGTTGACTCAGCCTTCCATCCTTCTGATGTCAGTAAAATGAGAATCCAGATTGTTAGAGGCAATATGCTGACTCTGTAAACCTCTTAGAGAGGTCTGTACAGCACTGTGAAGCGGTGTATAAGTCTAAGTGTGTTTCTATTGCTATCATCATTTGGGCACTTCACAACTGATGCATTTTTATCATGATTGTAGTGTCCTGTGATCATTTGATCACCATCCACAAGCTTCACAGCTTTCTTTTGACTAGCAAAGTCAACAGAAAAATTGGCAATGAGTCAGAAATCATAGTCAGAAAAGTAGACAATAAACAGGTCTTTCCAAAGGAATTTGAAAGCATTTAATACAATATGAAGAGGATTTGGATTAAGTTGCCTTCAAATCACTAAATCAAAATGTTGCACTTTTTATTTTACAATAACAATTGGATTTTGCTTGTGAAGATGGATCAGTTTCTCTGATTCTTTTATGTACAGTATATAAGAACTTACCAACCTTCATGAATTATTAAGATGCGGGATATAGAGGATGGAAGAATGAAGGTTAGAGTGAAAGGGAAACTAATATATTTGTTCTTATCTACCTGTGTACGGTTGAGTTGGTGCTGTTTTGTCTATAGAAACAATCACCACTGATTTATTGGAGGAAAGGATTATTCAGAGAGGGTGTATTCCTCTCTATAAAATTGTTTCACCTCTCCCCCATGAAGTTATCGTATCATCAATACAAACACTGCACATGGTTATAAATAATTTCTTTGAAAAGTCAGTGAGTTTCTCCATCTTTTGCCATTGTTTCATTGAAATCCGGAGAGAGAGGGAAAAAAATGTAAATCAATCTGAGACTGTTTTGCTTTAAAATGTTGGACAGAAAAACCATTGCTCAGCATGTAGGTTACAGTTAAAGGTGTTTCTCACTGTTGTATAATGTACCGATTTACAAAGCTCCTCGTAGCATTCCCAGAAGAAGCAGATTTAATATTTGCTATGGATGGTAAAAGGGCATCAGCTGAAATCCCCTGCCTATCCCTTGGATTGAACCTTCTCCTTGCAAGTGGATGATTTTGCTATGTTTGCTTCACTAAGAACCCAGAGGAACAGAGAAGATATGAATTTAAACAAGAATATTCAGTGAAACAAGAGAAGTTTAAATTCTCCCTAAGATAAAAGATGGCCTGATATTCTTTCGGGTCAAGCTTGGAGAAGAAAATGAGGAGAACCAGGTAGAGAAAGGAATAGAATAGAATAGAATAGAATAGAATAGAATAGAATAGAATAGAATAGAATAGAATAGAATAGAATAGAATAGAATAGAATAGAATAGAATAGAATAGAACTTTTTATTGGCCAAGTGTGATTGGACACACAAGGAACTTGTCTTTGGTGCATATGCTCTCAGTGTACATAAAAAGACAAGATACGTTCATCAAGAATCATAAGGTACAACACTTAATGATAGTCATAGGATACAAATAAGCAATCAGGAAACTATATCAATATAAATCTTAAGGATACAAACAACAAAATTACAGTCATACAATTCAAAATCTTGAATATGAACCTGTGTGTGTCTTTTGGCTATGACTTGGAGACCCAATAAACTGGTTGAAGGATTTTTACAAAGTTTCAAGCTTTACCCAATACAGGATTTTGCTCTTTTTTCTACTGTCTTTTGAGGTTACCATGTATTCTGTACGTCCTGAACAGTGTCCCAAGTTCACCCTCCCAAGAAGGGCCTTGGCCTTCTTTACCAGGTAACCAAATCCTTAGGCTTTGACTTGTTCAGCTTTTTCCATGAGGGTCTTAAAGTTTAAAGCGGGAGTTGTTGCTTTAGACCCAACCCAAGGGTGGGCTGCTACCGGTTTAGACCGGTTCGGATGAACCGGTAGTTGTGACCAGTAGGTGGGTCTGCCCACCTGCCCTGGCACTATACCGTCCTATATCACCATGCTTTTTAAGCCGTGCACATGAGCAGAAGGCACACGCGAGAGCAAATTGCCATGTTTTTGAAGCTGCACATGCTCACATTTTTGGTGCTAGGCGAACCAGTTGTTACATTATGTGACACCCACCTCTGATCCAACCACTTTTGGATTTTCTGCAGTCTTTTTTTCCTACAGGGAGTCATTTGTTCACATTTGGCTCCCTTCAAACCGTGCGGCAGAGTTACTACCCTTTTCCCCCTAAAATAAGACATCCCCTGAAAATAAGCCCTCCCCAAAAATATTTAAATGCATGGGCAGCTGGTCCCTGCCATTTCCTCTCCCCAAAATAATAAGACCTCCCCGAAAATAAGGCCAAGTGCTTATTTCGGGGTTCAAAAAAATATAAGACAGGGTCTTATTTTCAGGGAATCATGGTACTAAATTGTAGCCTGAGGAGCAAGACGTTATATAAAGTTGTAGATGGTTAGTGTGTTTGAGCACTTTCTGTTATTGCTAAAGTTACTGAGGTATTGGTTTCCAGTCTTGCCTCAGCTTGCAGTCTTTCCTTCTTCTCCTGATCACCCCAACATCTTCTCAGTTACCATTCCCCTTTTATGTTGAAGGTTTGAGTTGAGTGAGCTGATTGAACTTGGCTGGCTATGGATGCAATCACAGCTAAAGATTCTAGTGTGGAGCCAACTAAGACATTTATGGATACTGTTACATCTTTTAAAAGGATGGGCATGGCCTTTGCATGGCTGGAAATGCCAGAGAGGAAGCAGATGAGATGGGCCTGCTTTGGTCTACCTCTTTTTCTCAACAGGTTGAGAGGGCACTTCTAGCACTGATGATGTTACCTAGTTTGGTAATGAAACATCTGCCAAAAAACCACCAAGCTCAAAGAGCACCAAGGACCTCACAGATTAATCATTCAAAACAAACAACATCACCTCCCCACAACTATTAATTTCCATGCTAAAACAGATCTAAAACATTCTTTCAAAAGAGAACTCTAAATCTATGTTTATAAAAAGCTCGTGTAAGATTTGACAAGTGTTTTGGAAAATTCTGCTCAGGTATTGTGTGGGCAGACTAATCAGCAAAAGCTAAGTTTCTCTTCTCTCCTGCAGCTGAAGCCAAAATCTCTATGGAGGAGAGTTACTAATGATCAGAGGAGAGGGGATATCTTAGAGGGGAAGAGATCTTAGCATATACCATGTCCTGATTGCAGCAGCAACCACACCATCTGTACAGCATTCTCACCACAGCAAAAAAAAAAAAAAAGAAAAAAAGAAAAAAGAAAAAAACTTGCACCAAGGGAAAAGGGAGAGAAGAGAGAAAATACTATTTAAAAAGTTTTGCAGCTACAAGATGCAAGGAAAGGAGATGAAGGTAAATCATGACAATATGGTATTTAAAAAAAACATTAACAGAATAAATAACAGAATAACAGAGTTGGAAGGGTCAGAACAGAGTCTATTCTATTCTATTCTATTCTATTCTATTCTATTCTATTCTATTCTATTCTATTCTATTCTATTCTATTCTATTCTATTCTCTCTACCCTACCCTACCCTACCCTACCCTACCCTACCCTACCCTACCCTACCCTACCCTATTCTATTCTATTCTATTCTATTCTATTCTATTCTATTCTATTCTATTCTATTCTATTCTAGTGAATGTTTCTATGAATGGATATATTTCTATTACAGTTAGGGAGACATGAAGGTTATCCCAAAATATTCCACAAAATATCCCTTATTTGTTTCCTTGTTTTTAACCTGAAACAATGCCCAGAACAATTCCAAAGAAAGTCGATGATCAGTTGTTGTTGGATTGTTGTTGTTGTTTCCTCCAAACATAATGGCGTACAAATGAATGGCATTTTTATTTGCTCTTGTCTGCCTGGGTAGTTTCTTTTCTTTGATTTATGAATATTTGGCAGCTGCATTTCCAAACAATATCTATAGCAAAGAGGGATACTATGGATGTATCTTTGGCAAGTTAACAAACAAGTGAATGGCAAGGCTGAAAGGTGAAGCATGCCCAATGGCTATTTTTTTGTTCCTTGGTGGCTTCATGAAGCAAAGAAAACATTATTTGCAAGGTATCAAGTTTAATAACAGATCAGATGTCTTCTTAAAACTGGAACAGATTTCTGCATTACACAAGAGGGAAAGTATGCATCTGTAATTCAGGGATGATTATATAGACATTCCTTCTATATGTCAGTAAATTTTAACTTTCTTGCTAGGGGGCCTTCGAACAGCAAAACACAGAACAGGAAGTTGGATTAACCAATCAGCATACAGGACTCACACAATGCACAGTTGGGATTCAGGAGGTGTTTGCGTCAGCCTGTCTGCAGTCCTCTATCATTTCTACTTACCCATCCAACCTTTGCCGTTGTTGGAAGAAATATCCATCTGGTTCAGTTCCAAGTGGGGAGAAAGACACTGGAAATATGGAGGCTATTTGGAACGATGGTTTATTGGTGAACAGGTCCATATGGGTTTGAAGTCTTGGGCAGCTGACCACATGGAATTGAGAGAGAGAGGTATTTATACCCTCTCTTGTGCCTTGCTCTTGAGCTTCCTGTTCCTGTGCAAGAAATGCATTATATTGATTGTTGTAGGGGTCACTGCTACATTTGTAGGTTGTCTGAGGCCCAGGCTTGGTTGAAGCTTGCTGGGTGATGCAATGAAGGGCAATTCCTATTTTGGCTGAATGGCTTTGCCCTACCTTTGTTCAGAACCAGACCTTGCTACAGGCAATAATGGATTACTAAATCTGCATTTCTAAAGCTGCCCCAGCTCAGTATCTGTTTGGGGGGGGAGGGAGCTGAGGCTCTGAGTTTCTGTCTCCAAGAGCATGTTTCTCAATTTCTCATTCAGGGAAATATAATATTCTGCCTTTTTAATATTTCTGAAAATATTTCATTCTTCTAGATGGGGTGGTGTTCTGCCCCAGCTCCGGATTCCCGAGGATATAGACACACACCAACGGTCCTTATCAAATTTATTAAGTAGCAAGAATAAACCAAAGTCTGGCAAAGGTTGGCAACCAGCCCAGAAAGCAAGATAGGACTTTTCCAAAAATGCTCTGATGATAATTACAAGTTGTTTCTAGCAAGAAACTTACTAATGGCATGTGACTTAAATAGGCTAAGGGAGTGGCCAATTATCCTCAAGCCTTACTCTCAAGGAGACCTCCTCCTCCTGAGTAGCTACTCCTGCCTTTTGGCAGCCCTGCGTGCTCGAGCATTGAGGAGAGGCTCCTCCACTTCGCTCTCTCCACTTGAAGGAGCTTCTGGAGGTTCTGAAGGCCCTGGCTGAGTCTCTGCCTCTGGCACCACATCCTCTTCAGTCTCCTCGCTGTCCGACGCGAGCACCGGCTGCGCAGGCTGCTGGCGTGACACCACACCAGCCTCCTCCTCGTCGGGATCAGCCACGATCCACACAGGCCACTGGCGGGGCACAACAGGTGGGTGCTAACTTTATACACTGTGTAGATGTGTGGCAAAAGCTACTGGCAGTAGCAAGGAATTCTAAATGAGACTTTGAATGGAGTGGTTTGTCCATTCAAAATAACTTTTTGTGCATTGTTGTTTTTGTTAAATTATTAGCCTTCCATACACACTTGAACATCAAGCAGTCTCTTGAAGATTAAAATGCACATCATTTATCTTTATTCATTTTTTAAAGGTATCTTTCTATCTTTGTAAAAAAAAAACAGCTTTGGCTGTTATGGCTTTTAATAGGAACGGGCCTATCAAAAGAGTATCACCTTCAGCATTCATACTGGCAATTAATTAACACATTTCATTAACAAAAGGTTTTGTATCTGAAATGCAAACACAGATTAAAAAGAGAGAGGAAGAGAGGACTAATCTGAAATGCCCATTCTAGACATTCAGGTAGCTTCAGCACAAATTCCAGTATGATACTTTTTTACTAATCTCATATTTTTCATTCAAAACTCAGGCTTGACAGTAATTTATGACCGCATAAACTGAGATAATGAAGAGTGACTGAACATGAGGAAGAGGCTTGGTTAAGTATTATATTATGGTGGTGTGAATAACTAAATTGAGATATTTTGCTGTACTTATTCATCCCTGGATTGCCATTCAGCAGACATATTCAAGGCGGCTCAGTGCTTCCTAAAAAGACTGAGTTGGAAGATCGACCGCAAGGATTCCTCACAACATCTGTTAGCTAAATGTACTAGTATTCTAGTACATTTGTAGTAGTACTTAGTATCCTAGTACTACTAAGAGCCTTGGTGGCACAGCAGACTAATGTGTTGTTAACTAGCACTAGCTGCCTGCAATTACTGCAAGTTCAAATCTCACCAGGCTCAAGGTTGACTCAGCCTTCCATCCTTTCGAGGTAGATAAAATGAGGACCCGGATTGTGGAGGCAATAAACTGACTTTGTATAAAAAAAGAACACCGCTTTGGGGGGGGGGACAAAAGCCCTACTAAGCAGGTATATACAAAAGTATGAAGGCTATTGCTTAACGTATTGTAAGCCGCCCTGAGTCTCTGGAGAAGGGCAGCATATAAATCGAACCAATAAATAAATAAATTCACTTGGATATGTGGGGCAGGTTCTTTGGAGTTAGCTGAGCACAGACGGACATGGTAATTGGACAAGAGTTTCCTCTTGATGGAGAGGAAAGGGGCTGTGTTCTTGGTGCTATGAGTGCATCACCTCTCTTTTAGATCTGTGACACCCTTGGATAGTTAGGGTTCATAGATTCATAGATTAACAGAGTTGGAAGGGACCTTGTAGGTCATCTAGTCCAACCCCCCCACCTGTTCTGCCCCAGCTACGGACCCCAAAGAATGCAGCACACACAAAGACCGTTCAAATCTTAATTTACTGAATAAACCAGTCTTTTACAATAATGGCTGTTAATTAATTGCATTAACAGCTGCCAAGAATTCAAAGAATAATAACTGAGAACTTACTATGGTTGGCAGAATGCCCAGAAGCAATTTGCAGGAAGCTGATAAGATAAGCAAGACAAGACACGAAGGTATGCATACGGGCCACAACACCACCCAAGCAAGAGACCCTACAATATCCCCGACAAATGGCAGTCCACTCTCCTCTTGAAAGCCTCCAGGGATGAAGTTCCCACAACTTCTGAAGGCAAGCTGTTCCATTGGTTGATTGTTCTCACTGTCAGAAAGTTCCTCCTCATTTCTAGGTTGAATCTCTCCTTGGTCAGTTTCCATCCATTATTCCTTGTCTGGCCCTCAGGTGCTTTGGAAAAGAGCTTGACCCCTTCCTCTCCGTGGCAAAGAATGGAACAGTGCTATCATGTCTCCCCTGGTCCTTCTCCTCACTAGACTAGCCATGCCCAATTCCTGCAACCGTTCTTCTTATGTTTTAGCCTCCAGTCCCCTAATCATCTTAGTTGCTCTTCTCTACACTTTTTCTAGACTCTCAACATCTTTTTTATAGTATGGTGACCAAAGCTGGATGCAGTATTCTAGATGTGGTCTTACTAAGGCTTTATAGAGTGGTATTAGTACCTCACTTGATCTTCTCACTTGAGGTTGCTAAGGTCTTCTTGAATCTCACTGCTCCTCCAATTGTCAAGCTTTTCAAATGTTTCCTCCCTTCTCCAGTATACATTGTGGAGTATAATGGTTTCCTCAAGGAGCAACGACACATTCATTATTGCACGATTGCTCATTGCAAGATGAAGCCCATATAGCAGCAACCTAGGTCTGCATAGGCAGAGAAGATTGAATGTCATTGTATTCCATTGAAGAATGGATTTTGAAATTGACTGAATTAGCAGAGACAGCGAAATTAACTGTTTTGATTAGAGATAATCGACTAGACAGCTTTATAAGAGACCGGAAACTGTTTGTGGACTTTCTGCACATTAAATACAACAACAGAAGGGTAACAGAAGGATATATATATGAGGGGTGTTTGGTGCTCTCTGAGTTTGCTTATTTTCTTGCAAGTGTTTCATTACCCTAACTAGGTAACATAAGCAGGGCAGTGAGCACTGATGTTACCTAGTTAAGGTAATGCAAAAAAACAAGCAAGCTCAGAGAGCACCAAGAATCCCTCATTTCAACACTGAGCTATACATATTCTCCTTTATTGGATGGATGGATGGATGGAAGTGTGTGTGTGTGTGTGTGTGTGTGTGTGTGTGTGTGTGTGTATGTGTGTGTTTACCACTTTTTTTTTCTTTTCAGAGGCCAGCTGAAATTTAATATTAAATTAAACATTTAATATTAAATATTAAATTTATTTGGCCACTTCTCTCTCTCTCTCTCTCTCTCTCTCTCTCTCTCTCTCTCTCTCTCTCTCTCTCTCTCTCTCTCTCTCTCTCTCTTTTGCACACTTTTTTTCCTGTTTCGTTGTTGTTAGGGTTGAATGTATGCTTTTGTTTTGTTTCACCTTGTTCCTCTTTTGTGTTTTACTTCTTATGATAAAACAATACATAATACATTGAATGACAGTCATTTATTCCAGAAACTCTACTAAAATCATCACAGTGCAAATGAAGAATGTAACCACAACCTGTCACCATGGTGTCACTTAAAAGTAAGCAGAAGGCATAACCATAGGGATGCCCTTCATAGCAGATGTAGTACAGAAAAAAAGAAAAGAAAAGGGAAGGTTATTCTTTCTGACTTGAAACTGGAGGTGAGGTATACCTTTAGAGAAAGGCATAAGATCAGATGACTGACAACTACATATTCCACCCAAGAGAGAGGAAAAAGCATTGCCACCTAAAAACAAGTTAGATCTTTTCAAGCTTTCCTGTTTAAAACTCTACAGAAATGTTCATTTGAAGTTTTAACAGATTTAACAGATTAACAGAGTTGGAAGGGACCTTATAGGTCATCTAGTCCAACCCCCTGCCTAAGCAGGAGACCCTACACCATTTCTGACAAATGGCAATTCAATCTTTTCTTGAAAGTCTCAAATGATGAAGCTCCCGCAACTTCCGAAGGCAACTTCCGGCATCCCGATATAGTCAGTTGACTCCATCACTGACTATTGGGGGCGAGTCTTTGGCCCCCACAGAGAGGGCTCGCAATCTGGGAGTCCTCCTGGATATGCAGCTGTCCTTGGAGGAACATCTGACAGCTGTAACCAGGGGGACCTTTTGTCAGGTTCGCCTGATTCGCCAGTTGCGGCCCTTTCTTGATCGGGATTCCCTGTGCACAGTCACTCATGCCCTTGTCACCTCTCGCCTTGACTACTGCAACGCTCTCTACATGGGGCTCCCCTTGAAGAGCACCCGGAGGCTCCAGCTGGTCCAGAACGCAGCAGCGCAGGTAGTGACGGGAGCAGCATGGCGCTCCCATGTAACACCGCTCCTGCGTGAGCTGCACTGGCTCCCGGTAGTTTTCCGGGTGCGCTTCAAGGTGTTGGTCATCACCTTTAAAGCACTCCATGGCATAGGGCCTAGTTATCTTCGAGACTGCCTGCTGCTACCGACGACCTCCCATTGTCCCGTGCGCTCCCACAGAGAGGGCCTCCTCGGGGTGCCATCAGCCAAACAGTGCAGGCTGGTGACCCCCAGGGGGAGGGCCTTCTCTGTGGGGGCACCTACCCTCTGGAATCAGTTGCCCCCAGAGATAAGGAGAATCCAAGACTAAGGTGACCAGACGTCCCACTTTTGGCAGGACAGTCCCGATTTTTAGCAATTTGTCCCACGTCCCGCGGCATTTTAAAAAAGTCCCGATTTTTCATTCTGCCTCCTGAGTCCCAGCTGATAGCAAGAGGAAAAAAAACTGTTTAAACTCTTGCCGCGGGACTTCAAAGGGTCGACCTACAGCTGATCAGTGTTAAAAGAAAACAAATGAGTAGACCCATGCCCACAAAAATAGAAAAAACAGCCCCTTACAGCTTCCGTGTAGGTTAATTAGCATGTTGATTAGCTCGGCTTCCCCACTCTCAGCTGATTTGCTCTCAGCTGTTTTGCGCAGGGCTCTTCTACTTGCTAAATTGCTCGAGCAGATTTTTTTTTCTCCTTGTGCAAACCAAGCTCAAAAGGAAACTGAAAGTGAAACAGGCTGTTGGCTTGTTTGGTGCAACGTTGGAAAATTAGGCAGCAGATTTCTTTTCCTTTTCCTCACCAAAAAAGGTAGGTACAAACAATGGGAAATTTAGGGCAAAAGAGGAGAGTTCAAGATTTTAAAACACAAAAGAAAAAAAGCTCTATTTAACTAGGGAATTGTAATAATTGAGATACTATTAATTGTATATTGTGTTGAAAGCAGAAATGGTTAAGTTGTGGTTTGGAGGAATATATGGGGGAAATTATTTGGTTTATTATTATTGCTAAATATAATTAATTGATTTGTAAGAAATTGGATTGCATGGAAATAATTGGAATATTCATGTTCATATTGATTAATATACAAAAAAGATAATTATATAACTAATTGATTTATATTAAAATATTGAATTTGTATTAAACAACTGTATTACATAAATACATAATTAACCAATGTGAGGATGGATATAAAAATAGATGACAATGGGAAGGGGTATAATATAGAATAGAAGGGAAAAATTGAATTTGATTAAGATTAGAGATGAGGATGAAGGCTAATATTGTTTTTTTTTTAAAAAAAATAGATGAGGAATAAATATGGCAAAAAGGAAATATAGAAATTGTAAATTTAATTGAAATGACTAAACACTGTTTAAATTTGTGAACCAGCCAAATATTCTGTTCAAAGAAAATACATTGTATGTTTGTATGTGTGTTTCTAATTATTGCTATTTATTCATATTTGTTCTCTTTTATTCTTTAAAGTTTAACAATTCATTCTTTATCTTAATATCTTTATATTTGTTTGGGTTTGGCTTTCTTCCCTTTCATCTTTTTTATTGTACAGCAATCTTTCTCCTCAAACCTACCACCTCTCTCTTTTCTTTCCTTCTTACTTTCTCTTCCTCCCCTTCTTCTTCTCCTCCCTACTTCCTCTTCCTTTCTCCTTCTCCTCCTCTCTTCCTCCCTCTCTTACCCTCACTCCTACTCTAATTTCCCTTCCCTTCCTTCATCCCTCTCTATTGCTGTATCCTTTTATGCATATGGATTACTCAGAGGGCTGAAAAAGTTATTTTTGACTGGTCCTCGCACTTTTGACCAGTCCTCAAACTTACGACTGTCCTCACATTTTACGTTTTTTGCCCTATCTTATCACCATGGTGAAGAGAAGCAGTTGTGAAATGAGTGACATGGTTGTTAAGAATGCTGCATGGGCATAAATGTGAGGATGGTCATAAGTGTGAGGACCAGTCAAAAGTGCGAGGACCTGTCAGAAATGACTTTTTTCAGCCCTCTGAGTAGTCCCTATACACATAGCCATGGCCACCCCGTCACATGACCAGCTAGCCACGCCCACCCAGTCACATGACCTCCAAGCCATGCCCACAAAATAAGCCATGCCCACAATGGTGTCCCTCTTTACCAATGTTAAAATCTGGTCACCTTATCCAAGACCTCAGTGCCTTCCGCCATGCCCTTAAAACTCATTTTTTCCAGCAAGCCGGGCTGGCTTAAGAAGGAATTTTTAAATGTTTTAATTGGTAGTGATTTTTAATTTTGGGCCAAATTTATATATATATTAATTGTTTTTTAATATTTGTACTGCATGTTTTTAATTCTGGCTGTACACCGCCCTGAGTCCTCAGGGAGAAGGGTGGTATAGAAATTGGAAATAAAATAAAATAAAAAAATAAAAATAAAAATAAACTTCTGTTCCATTGGTTGATTGTTCTCACTATCAAGAAATTTCTCCTTGTTTCTAGGTTGAATCTCTCCTTAATCAGCTTCCATCCATTATTCTTTGTCTGGCCTTCAGGTGTTTTAGAAAATAGTTGACCCCCTCCTCTCTGTCAAAGGCCCTCAAATTTTGGAACACTACTGTCATGTCACCCTGGTCCTTCTCCTCACTAGACTAGCCATGCCCAATTCCTGTAACCATTCATATATTTTAGTCTCCAGCCCCCTAATCATCTTAGTTGCTCTTCTCTGCACTTTTTCTAGACTCTCAACATTTTTTTTTATAGTGTGGTGACCAAAACTGGATGCAGCATTCTACATGTGGTCTTACTAAGGCTTTATAGAGTGTATTAGTACCTCATTTGATCTTGATTGTATTCCTGCAGTTTAGGATTGTATTGGCTTTTTTGGCTGCCACCACACAAGTTGATTTGGCCTTTTTAAATATGTAGGTAAACTAAAAAGATAAAAGACACTAGGGAAGAAATAAAATTGTATTTCATTTGCTTGCCCTGATTAAAAGACATACATGACAAAAAGGATGCGAAGATGATCTCTTTTTGACATGTATGAATGCTAATTTGAACAATGAGGGATGTGGAGGCAGCCACATTCTTTCAGTATGAAGGCAAGAAAAAAGAGACTTAGTGATTATTATGTGGAACCCTTTTTTGTTGTTATCTGACTGCTAAAGCACACACAGGTGCACAGACTTTCTGGAATAACGGCACTGGACACTTGTATGTAAACTACCATCAATGCAAAGGGGAATCTGAAATGGAAACCTGCTGGAAATATCATGAAAAAGAACACAGAACAGAAGAGAATAACAGAGTTGGAAGGGACCTTGGAGGCAGTAGTGAAATGTAAAATTTGTTACTACCAGTTCTGTGGGCGTGGCTTGGTGGGCTAATATGACTGAGTGGGTGTGGCCAACTTTTTTTTTTTTACTTTTAAAACCATTTTTTCTACAACCTCTTTGGCTGAAGAGATTGTAAAAAAAATGCTTTTTAAAGCCTCTGGCGATCCCAGATGACTTGCCTGATCAGCAGAAGCTTTTTTTTAAAAGCCTCTGACCATCCTAGCTGACTTGCCTGATTGGCAGAGGCTTTTTTTCCTTTTAAAAACATTTTTTCTATAACCTCTTCGGCTAAAGAGGTTGTAGAAAAAATGCTTTTAAAAGCCTCTGATGATCCCAGCTGAGCCGCACAATCATCAGAGGCTTTTTTTTTTTACTTTTAAAACCATTTTTTCTACAACTTCTTTGGCTGAAGAGGTTGTAAAAAAATGCTTTTTAAAGCCTCTGACGATCCCAGCTGACTTGCCTGATCAGCAGAGGCTTTTTTTCCTTTTAAAAACATTTTTTCTATAACCTCTTCGGATGAAGAGGTTGTAGAAAAAATGCTTTTAAAAGCCTCTGATGATACCAGCTGACTTGCCTGATCAGCAGAGGCTTTTTTTCCTTTTAAAAACATTTTTTCAATAACCTCTTCGGATGAAGAGGTTGTAGAAAAAATGCTTTTAAAAGCCTCTGATGATACCAGATGAGCCGCACAATCATCAGAGGCTTTTTTTTTTTTAATTTTAAAAGCATTTTTTTGGCCAAAGAGGTTGTAGAAAAAATGCTTTTAAAAATAATAAAAAAAAGCCTCTGATGTTTGTGCGGCTCAGCTGGGGAATGGGGGAGAGGGCAGGGATTTTTGCTACCAGTTCTCCAAACCACCCGTCTCCATCGCTACCGGATTGGGCGATCCGGTCCGAACCGGGAGCATTTCACCCCTGCTTGGAGGTCTTCCAGTCCAATCTCTTGCTCAAGCAGGAGACCCTATACCATTCTAGAGAAGATTGGCTTAAAAGCCTCCAGTGATGGAGCACCCACAATTTCAGGAAACAAGCTGTTCCATTGGTTGATTGTTTTCACTGTTAGGAAATTTCTCCTTAGTTGTTGGTTGCTTCCCTCCTTGATTAGTTTCCATCCATTTTTTCTTGTTTTGTGTTCTTGTTCTTTGGAAAATAGGTTGACCCCCCTCCCCTCTTGTTTGTGACCCTCCCTCAAATATTGAAACACTGCTCAAATATTGGAACGATATTATTTCTAATATCAATAAGTGAAATAGGGAGAGAAAGAAAGATGGCACCCTGGGCATGCTTTCTCCACCTCAAACTAAGAAATGTTTGGGGTAGAAAAAGCCCCAAAAAAGAAAAGGGTAATATTCAGCAGAAAAGTTCAACTTCCAGAACAGGAAGATATTTTACTAAAACTTCTCCTCTAACCTTGGGATTAGACAGCTCATGCTTTTAACAGAGATATGTTAGTATTTACAGAAATCTGCTATACGTTTTTTAAAAAGACGTTTGATCTTCGCAAGTTTCAATACAAAATGGCCAACATCACATATTATCTAGTTCCTTCCTTTCAAAACTTATATATCAGTTCTTATTTTAAAAAGAAAAACAGTAAACAAAGTCCCCAAAAAACATATAAACAGCAGCTGAGTGAGAAAATGATTTAAATATTTAAGCATAAACCCTCCATATATTGTTTTGTTTTATCTTTGGTTGAAAGCATATCTTCACGAGAAGACTACTCCACTCCTCTACTCACAATAGAATTCCTTATGCCACCAGGCTTGAAATTTTGGGCTTGGACAATCTGGAACTGCGCCGCCTGCGGTCCAATCTAAGCATAGTACACAAAATTGTCTTTTACAATTCTTCTTATCTGTCAACTACTTCTTCAGCTTCAACCACAATAATACACGGGCAAACAATCAATACAAACTCAAGGTAAACCGCTTCAAACTCGATTGCAGAAAATATAACTTCAGCAACAGAGTGGTCAACATCCGGAATGCTTGACCTGACTCCATTGTTACATCCTCAAACCCTCACAGCTTCAACCTTAAACTGTTTACCGTGGACCTCACCCCGTTCCTAAGAGGTCTGTAAAGGGGGCATGCATAAGTGCACCAGCGTGACTACCATCCCTGTCTTACTGTCCCCATTTATCTGTACTTACTTCCTTTGTTTATGTTTATACCTAAAGCTCCTATCTTGTACATGTTTGACAAACTAATAAATAAATAAAAATAAATAAATCTCTAACATATAACAATAGAAATAGAGGAAACCTAATATAAATTGAAAGATATTTGTGCATCTTCAACAATATAGAATTTCCCTAGGTTACACAAGTTCTGCGTTCTACACCAAAAGATATTTTGACTTCCTGAAGAAAAGCCCAGTAACAAGTAAAGTAAATCCATAGTAAGCCCACTGAAGAAAGCCTTAAATTACATTGGAATCAGCAGTAGAAATGCAAGCTGCCTCTAGCATACCTGGCCAGCTTCTAAAAAAAAAATTATTTTAAATGTTGATAAATGTCCACAAATATCTCAAGATTATTTTATTACATTCCCTTGTCTTGCATTTGGGAGTGATTTCAAATTGTGAAGGTTTCAGTCACTTGTTTGCTTCCCAGCCAAAAAGTCAATGGGGAGCAGAAGGATATTGTGGGAGCTTAGCATTGTGGGTTAAGATTGAAAAAGATCTGGATATAATGGCTTTTGCAGTCCTTCTCAATAACAATAACGTTCTTGCCTTCCCTTTTTATAAAGAATTGCAACAATGGTCACAATGTAGTTTCTTTTTTTATAGACTCCAGCACCCATGCAAATGAAAATCTAGGGTAAATGCCTATGGAGAGTCTCACTCAACCAGGTCATGATTGTCCCAAAGATGTTTTTTTCAAGAAGCAACTGGACTTTCTGGTTTTTCTTTGAAGTAATTTCGCTTCTCATCCAAGAAGCTTCCAGTCAGAACTGAAGAAGCTTCTTGGATGAGAAGTGAAACGTCTTCAAAGAAAAACCAGAAAGTCCACTTGCCTCTTGAAAAAGCACCTTTGGGACAAAATCAAGGATAGAATTAAGGGTAGTTCTTAGTGTCTTTTCTAAGAGTCCTTGGATTGCTGAGATTCTTGTCTTGCATTTGCTGGGTCACTATTAGAATGATAGGAATAGGAAATATGTCCCTAACTGCTCAGAAGACAGATGATCAGCATTAATAAGATTTATAGTTTCTTCTACTTTTCTAGGAAAAGAAAAAATATATATTGTGACTCTTTCAAATTGAAATTGAAATCAAATTGAATTTGATTCTCTGCTAATGTTGTACTACTAACTAGAGCATATAAAACATTTGCTAGACCAATTCTTGAATACAGCTCATCTGTCTGGAACCCACACTGCATATTGGACATTAATACAATCGAGAAAGTCCAGAGATATTTTATGAGAAGAGGCCTCCATTCCTCTAACTGCAATAAAATACCTTATGCCATCAGACTCCAAATTTTGGGCTTAGACAACTTAGAACTACATTGACTTCAGTCTGACTTAAGCATAGTACATAAAATTATCTGCCACAATGTCCTGCCTGTCAATGACTACTCCAACTTCAACCACAACAATACACGAGCAAATAATAGATACAAACTCAAGGTAAACTGCTCCAAACTTGATTGCAAGAAATATGACTTCAGTAACAGAGCTGTCAATGCCTGGAATGCACAACCTCGGTCGTGTAGTGGACTAAAGTGCTGTTAAGTGCTAGCACTTAGCTGCCAGCTGCCTGCAGTTAGTGCAAGTTCGAATCTCACCAGGCTCAAGGTTGACTCAGCCTTCCATCCTTTCGAGGTAGGTAAATTGAGGACCCGGATTGTGGGGCAATAAGCCAACTTTGTATAGAACAACACCGCTTAGGGGGGCCCGAAAGCCCTAATAAGCAGGTATATACAAAAAAGTATGCAGGCTATTGCTATAATGCATTGTAAGCCGCCCTGAGTCTACGGAGAAGGGTGGCATATAAATTGGACTAATAAATAAATAAGTAATAAACCTTACTCTGTAATTTCTTCCCCAAATCCTCAAATCTTTAACCTTAAACTGTCTACTATTAACCTCACCCCATTCCTAAGAGGTCTGTAAGGGGCGTGCATAAGTGCACCAGCGTGCCTACCGTCCCTGTCCTAATATTCCTTTTTTACTTACTCTTTTCATGTATACAAATTATGTTTATACTTTTACCTGTTATCTTATATATGCTTGACAAATAAACTTATGATTATTATGATTATGATTATATGTTTCTCTGTATAATCTTGAGCATTTAGGTATAGTTCGTCTGGCTTATTAGCTGCTTAAGAGACCACCAAGAAGTTTCAGGACTGTAGACTTGGTGGAGAATTCAGGAAAAGAAAATGGAAGAAAACAATACCAAATCACTTCGTTAATTGCTGCCAAGGAAACCAGATGAATATGCCCACGAAATCACTAGAAGCTGGGTTTGACTCGAGACAATCTATTTGTACTTATGTAAATTTACAAACTTAATAATCTCTAGTCTAGGTATTTATTTATTATATTAATTTATCTAGCCAGTCATCTCATTATTCTGACTCTGGGTGGCAAACACAGGATTACTGAGCATGCTTCTGCATTTCATATCTGTAAATATACAGACATCATTCTCTCGCACATACATATCTAATGTGATATCTCTCATCACCCAACACATCCATTCCCTCTCCCTCTCCTTCCCATTTCCTTAACTCTCTCTCGACTCCCTGTTTTTCTACCATCTCCCTCTTGGTTATTTCCTTTTGCTTTTACTTTTTTTTTTCTCCTCTCATAAAATCTGGCAGAGGAAGACAATGAGAGGTCCTTGGTGCTCTCTGAGCTTGCTTGTTTTCTTGCAGATGTTTCCTTACCCTAACTAGGTAACATCATCAGTGTTAGTAAGGAGTGCTGTTTGCTCTCAGTTTATATTCTGGTGTCTTGCCTGTCTGTGTGAGTGGGGGAGGTCTAAGAGAATCTTTGGTTGGGCTGTTTACTGATGGCTCTTTGGTAATGTCTTAATTGGGGTATTGCTTACTTGAGTGTTGGTCTGATGTTAACCTTGGAGTTAATCCAGTGGTGAAATCCTCCGTGGTTTGCCACCCGTTTGCTGCCCGCAAATGTGCGGTGCATGCCAAATGCACGCTGCACACATGCATGCATAGTGTGCATCAAATGCATGCTGGACACACACATGTACAGTGCACGTCAAATGCACGCTGCACACGGAAAAAGGACACTTACCAAGGTACGTAGAACAACAGGGGGGACAGTTTTGCCACGCGATTTAGATTTGCTAGAAAGCAGGATTTTCTGCTTTCTAGTGAATATAAATCGCGCGACACAGCTGATTGTCGGAAATACCAGTTAGGACAAACCAGTAGCTTTTTTTTTTTTTTTTTTACTACCAGTTCGCCTGAACCGGTGCGAACCGGTAGGATTTCACCACTGAGTTAATCTATGCTGATCTGGGTGCTGATTACTGGTAGAGAGGTGCTAGAATCTTTAATTTAATTTAATTTAATTTAATTTCGAATTTATATACCGCCCTTCTCCCTGAGGACTCAGGGCGGTGTACAGCCAAGATAAAAAACATAGAATACAAATATTAAAACATTTAAAAATATATATAAAATTTGGCCCAAAAAATTAAAAATCACAGACTAATTAAAAGAATTTAAAAATTTTAAAAATTTCTTCTTAAGCCAACCCGGCTTGCTGAAAAAGATAGGTTTTCAGGGAACGACGGAAGGCATTGAGGTCCTGGATTCTTCTTATCTCCGGGGGCAACTGATTCCAGAGGGTGGGAGCCCCCACAGAGAAAGCCCTCCCCCTGGGGGCCACCAGCCTACATTGTTTGGCTGATGGCACCCTGAGGAGGCCCTCTCTGTGGGAGCGCACGGGTCGATGGGAGGTCATCGGTAGCAGCAGGCGGTCTCGGAGATAGCTAGGCCCTATGCCATGGAGCGCTTTAAAGGTGATAACCAACACCTTGAAGCGCACCCGGAAGACCACCGGGAGCCAGTGCAGCTCGCGCAGGAGTGGTGTTACATGGGAGCGCCATGTTGCTCCCATCACTACCCGCGCTGCTGCATTCTGGACCAGCTGGAGCCTCCGGGTGCTCTTCAAGGGGAGCCCCATGTAGAGAGCGTTACAGTAGTCAAGGCGAGAGGTGACGAGGGCGTGAGTGACTGTGCACAGGGAATCCCGATCAAGAAAGGGCCGCAACTGGCGAATCAGGCGAACCTGATAAAAGGTCCCCCTGGTAACAGCCATCAGATGTTCCTCCAAAGACAGCTGCCTATCCAGGAGGACTCCCAGATTGCGAGCCCTTTCAGTGGGGGCCAAAGACTCGCCCCCAATAGTCAGTGATGGAGTCAACTGACTATATCGGGATGCCGGGAGCCACAGCCACTCAGTCTTGGAAGGGTTGAGCCTGAGCCTGTTCCTCCCCATCCAGATCCGCACAGCCTCCAGGCACTGGGACATCACTTCAAGGGCATCGTTGGGGTGGCCTGGGGTGGAGATGTACAGCTGGGTGTCATCAGCGTACTGGTGGTATCTCACCCCAAAGCCACGGATGATCTCGCCCAGTGGCTTCACATAAATGTTGAACAGAAGGGGCGAGAGGACCGATCCCTGCGGCACTCCACAAATGAGAGGCCTCGAGGTCGACCTCTGCCCCCCTGCCAACACAAACTGCGACCGGTCGGAGAGAAAGGAGGAGAACCACCGTAACACGGTGCCTCCCACCCCCAACTCTTCCAGCCGGTGCAGCATGATACCATGGTCGATGGTATCAAAAGCCGCTGAGAGATCTAATAGGACCAGAACAGAGGAATAACCCCTGTCCCGAGCCCTCCAGAGATCATCAACCAACGCGACCAATGCCGTTTCCGTGCTGTGCCCAGACCTGAAACCCGACTGGAACGGATCCAGATAGGATGTTTCCTCCAGGAATTGTGGAAACTGTTGCGCGACCACACTCTCAACAACCTTCGCAATGAAGCGAAGGTTGGAGACAGGACGATAGTTAGCCAATATTGCTGGATCCAGGGACGGCTTCTTGAGGAGAGGCCTCACCACCGCCTCTTTCAGGGCAGCGGGGAAGTGACCCTCACTCAAGGAAGCATTAATGACGCCCTGGAGCCAGCCTCGTGTAACCTCCCGGGAAGCCAGTACCAACCAGGAGGGACACGGGTCCAGTAAACATGTGGCCGCACTAAGTCTCCCCAAAATCCTGTCCACATCATCGGGAGTCACAGCATCAAACTCCTCCCAGATAACATTCTCAAGACTGTTCCTCGTCACCCTGCCCTGATCTACCCAGTCAGAGTCCAAATCCCCCCGGATCTGAGCGATTTTGTCATACAGGTATTGTCCGAAATCCTCCGCCCTGCCTTCTAAGGGATCCTCCCGCACTCCCAGATGGAGCAGGGCGCGGGTCACCCTAAACAGGGCGGCCGGACGATTCCCTGATGACGCAATAGAGGCGGAAAAGTAATTAGACTTTGCCGTCTTTATCGCCACTAGGTAGGCCTTAATATGCGACCTTACCAGTGTTCGATCAGATTCAGCGAGACTGGCCCTCCAACCGCTCTCCAGGCGTCTTTTCCGGCGCTTCATTTCCCTCAGCTCCTCAGTAAACCAAGGAGCCACCCGGGATCGGCATCGGGTCAGAGGCCGCAAAGGCACAACTCGGTCCAAGGCCCCACCAGCCGCCCGATCCCAGGCGGCTACCAGGTCCTCGGCCGAGTCATGTGCTAGATCCTCAGGAAATGGCCCAAGCTCCGTCTGGAACCTATCAGGATCCATCAGGCGCCTGGGGCGGATCCATCTAATTGGGTCCGCCTCCCTGCGGCGAGGGGTCGCGGTTCGAAGATCTAGGCGAAGGAGTGAGTGGTCAGTCCATGACAAGGGTTCCATGTCTATATCCCCTATAACAAGACCACTCAACCACTGGCCAGAGACAAAAATCAGATCCAGAGTGTGACCTCCCCTGTGAGTAGGGCCATGAACTAACTGGGTCAGGTCCATGGCCGTCATGGAAGCCATGAACTCCCGAGCCACCTCAGACGTTTCACCGACAGATGGCAAGTTGAAATCACCCATGACTAAAAGCCTGGGTGTATCTACTGCCACCGTGGCTATCACGTCGAGTAGCTCAGGAAGGGCTGTTGCCACGCGGCAGGGAGCCAGGTACGTAAGCAACAAGCCCATCTGAACCCCACGGCCCCACCTCACAAGGAGGGACTCACATCCGGCTATCTGAGGCACAGTGGTCTCCCTCGGATCCAGATCCTCGTTAATAATAACCGCCACCCCCCCGCCCCTCCCCTGGGCCCTCGGCTGATGGAATGCTCTGAAGCCTGGTGGGCACATTTCAACCAGAGGGACGCCACCCTCCGGGCCCAACCAGGTCTCCGTAATACCCGCCAGGTCCGCTCCTCCCTCTTGTATAAGATCGTGAATGAGGGGGGCCTTATTAACCACGGACCTGGCATTGCATAACATCAGCCGAAGGCCCAGATCCTGAGTATCTAAGCCACCTAGTCTCCAAGAGGAGCCATGGGGACCGGGGCAAGCAATTGCTCTCAAACAGCGAGTGCGAGCCCCCAACACATGATATGGTCCCCTGCTCCCGCCATATCTGCCCCTCCCATCTACCGTGCTGATGGTACAGACCTCATAGGTATCGTCCCCCATCCCTTTCCCAGTCCCTCGACCAACACCTCCCAAATCATTACCCTGTGCCGGGCTCGGCTCTGACCCTGGTGGATTTCCCCCCCCATCCCCCAGAGTCTTCTTCCCAATTTCTCTAGAAAGATCATTACAAACCCCCCTCCCAGAACCCCTTAAAATCTTAAAAAATTTCCCTAAAAAACCCCACAATTTCTTCCTTGCTCCATGCCATCTCTCTGGACTCCAAAGCCCGTCATCGAGATAGGCCCTCGATAATGTGGAGGGCCAAACCTGCGAGTGGGGAGAATCTCGCAGGGCGAGGAGTTCCGACACCGAATACATATAATCAGGGGAGACAGAGTCCAAGGGAAGGGTGTACCACTGATGTTACAGACATAGGGAGAATTCTAGTCCATGGTTAGGCCATCAAGCCCATTGTCCTCTCACGACAATGGCCAAGGAGGTACATATCCTTCGACCCCGGAGGTTCCAGGGCAGCCATGCTCTCACCTAGGCCACCCATGGAAACTCTGATGGAAATCCGGGCGTGAAGATAGCCATAGTCCGCCTCCCACTGGCCTTATGTCCATAGAACCAGTATCCCTCCTGGGATTAGTAGCATCTGGGGGTCAAGTATCCTGCTCAGAAGGAGGTTTAAGTTCGTAAATTCACGTTGAAGAGATTTTACATGGCAGGGAGTTCAGACAGACTAGATGTAAAAGGGGGAAAATTTGGAATAATTCAGCAGGCCAAAGTAGATGGGGAGCTGCAACCGTAGTAAGGCCCATAGGCCTAAACTCGGTCCAAAGGATGGAAGAGGGAGGGGAAATTCAAGCCGCATAGGTTTGTAGTTCTTTTCCGACCCCTGCAATCCCTCAACCATTATCTGATGGATAATGCGGCCCTATTTCGTTCCCCCCCCATCCAGCTCGTCCTAGGGGGGTGTCTCTGGGTCCCCATGGAGGTAACCCTTCCCCCAAGGGTCCAACACTCTCCAGTCTCCCAGAGCTCAGTCTAAGGCTGCTGCTGAAGAATCCTATGCTGTAGTTCAGGTCTGCAAGCCGCTGGGAGCCACCCCGACATCCGCTGCCGTCACCGCAGCCGCCGCCGCGGCCGCCGCCGCCACCATCGTCGCCGTCGCCATCGGCCTCCCCACGGACGCCCCCAGCCGCCCCCTGCCTCTAGATCTTCCTCGAGGCATCCAGGGGCGTGGGGAACCTCCGTAGGGGCCTCAAACGTCGCCGTCGTCAGGGGGCCGCCACCGCCGCCGCCGCCGCCGCCGCGACTGCCCGTAGCCGCCGGTGCTAGTGCCGCCCCCGCAGGCCGCATCCTTCACGCCCTCACCCGCCGGCGCTTCAACGTCGTCCTCCTCGGAGCTGGGATGGTCCGGAGAGCTAACAAAGCTCTCAATGGGATCCCCAGGTGCTCTCTTTCCCAAACGGGGGTCATAGCTGTTCAAAATGACCCCCCCGAAGTCCCCCCAAGCCGAGGCATTGCCCCCCAAGGATCCGGGATTCAGCGCCGGGACGCCATCTTAGACATGCGCATCAATGCGAAAGTTTTTGTTCTCTTTTGGGCTGGTTGATTGTCTCTTTTGCATAGTCTATAGATGTTGTTAATGTGTATGTGTCTATTGATGGCTGATTTGTCAGAGTGCCAAGCTTCTAGAAATTCCCTAGCATTTTTGGACTTGGCCTGGTCTAGGATTGTCATATTTTCCCTGATTAAAACTATGCTTAAATCTGTCTGTAGGTTGTGAAATTTGTTAGGAAATGATTTTACTAACTTGTTGGGTTGGCAATATATAAACCATCAATATTGATTTAAGACTGCTGTGTTGCTGTATTGCATCATACTGTGTCCTGATTGGTTAGCTCTGTAGCCAATGTCCTTAAGAGGGAGCTAGAATTCTGGTTTATTGCTCTTTGTTCTCTTTGCTGATCTTTGTTGCTCTTTGCTGTGTTTGCAAATATAGAAGAACTGTTATTGTGTATGACTACAATGACTGGAAAGAGGACTTTGTTATTGGATTATCCCTGAACTATTGTTTGAGATCTACTGCTTTATACTTTATACTGTTTTATGACCTGGACTGTTTAATGGACTGTGCCTTATTACTATTTCCTGAAAGTAAACACAACTCAGTGTATCTGTGTGTTGGCTGTGTTATTTACTAATTACTCTCAATCGCTTTTCATGTGCATACCCTTGCTACTCAAGGGTTGCTCTGTGAATTCCTTAACAAAATTAAAGAATTTTCATCATGTCTTCTGACTGCCAGTTGATGTTCATGGATGTGTTCTGCCAGTCTTCTGCCTATTCGTCCTACACGGTGGTTATTGCAGTTCTTACATTGTATATTGTAGATGAGTCCTGTTTTTTTTTCCTTCTGGGGTTGCTGGGTCTTTTGGCTTGCTGAAGTTCACCCCAAGGTGAACTTCAGATGAACAATCAAGTAAGCAATACCCCAATCAAGAAACTGCCAAAGAGCCATCAGTAAACAGCCCAACCGAAGATTTTCTAAGACCATTCCCTACCCACACAGACAGGCAAGTCACCAAAATATAAACTGACAGCAAACAGCACTCCTTACTAGCACTGATGATGTTACCTAGTTAAGGTAATGAAACATCTAAGCTCAGAGAGCACCAAGGAACCCTCCTTTCAACCCTCAAGTACAAATATTCTCCTTTAGAAGAAGACTAGCTTATGGCAAGTTGTATTAGATCGACTCAAAATACAATGTTTCATGTGCTGATTTCCTCCGTCACATATTAAAATTTTACTCTGAATGTTAACTGTAAGTATGGACTCCCTAACTCCAGCCTGCACTTTCGTATTTCATGCAACTGTAAATTCTTAAAAGTACAAAGCAAAACAACTAATAATTATTTAGCAACACACCGTGAGAATGTTTCACATTGTAGTCAGGTACTGTATTTTGTTTTAAATAATTCAGCTAAACATCGTGCACCGTTGGACAGAAATCAGATGCTAAAAAATGAAGCAATGTATAATGGATTAGTTCAAGAGAACCTTTTAAAATAAACATCAGTCAGCTGCTTAGATTCAGGCTCCATATGCTATTACTTGTGGGAATACTCTGCTAGTTTTCAGCATCTTACCTCCAGAGCAACATCTTTTTAATAAGAAGTCAAAAGCAGAATAAAATGCTTGCTCAAAGGAAATTGTGATTAAAAAAAAAAAGCTACTCTCCTTTAATTTATTTTAAGGAACACACAATTAGATTTGCTCCTATTACTTTTAATGTGGTACATGATCCTGTTCCAAAGAAAAAAACCAAAAAACCCTATTTCAGTCAAAAAACCTAAAATTTAACAAATGATGAGAGGAACTATTCATTACTTTAGTCACATCGTTTGACCACCTAACAATTGTAAAGTAGCATTTGTGCTCCTCTATAAAAAATTACATCAGTAACAATAGTAAAGATGTTTCACTGATAACAACAATGAAAAGTAAGAAAGAAAAAATATCAGTCTACTACAGCACTAATGTGAAATGAAACATGTATCAAATTCTGCAGCTTAAACATGTTTGTAGAATTGTGTTTTTGTAATATAAAAGTAGTAGTGCTTGTAGTTTGCATGATAGAGAAATAAGTGCATATGTGGCTGTTAAGTATTTTCCAAAGTTTCTTGGGCATGAGGAAGAGATAAATGCTATCAATAGTAAGGGAAAATCAACATAATAAACTTCAGAGTAAGAGAGAGACAGAGAGAGACAGGTAGAGAGACAGAGAGACAAAGAGACAGAGACAGAGACAGAGACAGAGACAGTCAGACAGACAGACAGACAGACAGGTAGATAGATTCTAGAGAGAGAGAGAGACAGACAGACAGACAGAGACAGAGACAAATAGGTAGATGATAGAGAAAGAGAGAGAGAGAGAGAGAGAGAGACAGGCAAGCAGGCAGGCAGAGAGACACACACACACACACACAGAGAGAGAGAGAGAGAGAGAGAGAGAGAGAGAGAGAGAGAGAGAGAGAGAGAGAGAGAGAGGTGTGCCTACTGGTTTTACTCTACTGGTGCTCCTCTGTTTCTGTTAGCCATTGAGCCAGCACCTATCTGAAGACAATTCGATGCTCATGTGACCAGCATGACATCACGCTACAGCACAGAACTTACGACAAAACGTGGAACACCTACTTTTTACCATAAGTGGTACCTATTTATCTACTTGCACTTTTATATGCTTTCAAACTGCTAGATTGGCAGGAGCTGGGAAAGGAACCAGAGTTCACCTCATCACGTGGTGGTAGGACTTGAACCACTGGAGCATAGACCTTTTCTGGTGTCTATTAAACCACTGATCCACAAGTGCCTTCCTATTTGTTGCTATAATGAAGTAAAAAGAAAATTATAATAAAAAGAAGAATATTTAAGAAGCATTAAGGAATATTAACAAAAGTCACAGGGTCAACCTAAAATCCCCTTGGTTCTAATGGCTAATCTTAGTGAACCACCCCCCTCTTTAGGATATCTGAAAGATTTCACATCCAAACACTGAGCAGGTTGAATCTTATTTCATATTTTGGTTTCAGTCATTGTTTACCATTTCTAGCTCACACTTAGCCATGCTATAAGTATATCCTGGTAGCTTTTTATTTTTTTTCTCTTCATCTTCTCCTGCAATGGGATCAACAACTTTCATGCCATTTTTTCTGTTGATTGAAGGTTGGAGATCAACTCAGTAGTTGCTCACTACCCATCCTTGCAGGAAACTGTCCTTGACATTTATCCCCATTGTTGATTTATATCCTACCTCTCTTTCAAGCCACTGCAATAAGTGAAAATAGCCTACAGTTTTTATATATTTAAACTGTAAGCTGTAAGCCACAATATATATATATATATATATTGTGGTAGTCTTTGAATAGTTTCTGAATCTGTTGGAAAATCCTGCTTTAATGCTGGCACCACTGAGAATCAGTGGTGGGTTCCTCCCGGTTCAGTCCGGTTCGGCCGAGCCGGTAGCGGTGATGATATGACGTCACCGAACCGGTTCTCCCCCACGCCCTCCCACCCCCCATGCCCCCACGTAATTCTTACCTTTTATTTGGTCCCACCCCCAATCTATTGCTGCCTCCTGAGTCCCAGCTGATGACTAGAGGGAAAAAAACTGTTTAAACTCTTGCCACGGGGCTTCAAAGGGCCGTCCTACAGCTGATCAGTGTTAAAAGCAAACAAATGAGTCGGGTCGTAAGTGCGAGGACTGGTCGTAAGTGCGAGGACCTTCCAGAAATGACTCTGACCAGCTAGCCATGCCCACCTAGTCATATGACTCTAAGCCACACCCACAAAATAAGCCACGCCCACAGAACCGGTAGTAAAAAAATGTAGAACCCACCCCTGCTGAGAATGACTTGTGACCAGGGGTGGACTTCAAAAATTTTAGCAAGGGGTTCTCTGCCCAATTGCTGGGGGTGTGGCCATGGTGGGTGTGGGCTAGTTGGTCTCCTGTACCACAGTGAGCGGCATTTTTGCCCTCCCCGGGGTTGAGAGGCTTTCATTGAGCCTCCAGGAGGGCAAAAAACGGCCTCCCTAGGCTCCAGAAGCCGGAAACAGGCCCATTTCTGGCCTTCTTTAATTTCCGGTAGGCCAGTTTTTCACCCTCCCTGAGCCTCCGTGTGCGTCCTGCACTTACCTGCATCCAAAATGGGCTGCATGGGGACTATTGGGAGGGGCGCGTAGGGTGAGCGGGGTCAGCCAGGAGTGGGATTTGGGGGTTCTCCGAACTGCCAGAATCTTAGCTAGAGGTTCTCCCAAAGCCCTGTGAACCCCCAGCTGCCCACCCCTGCTTGTGACGTAGAAATGAGATGAAAACAAGGCAGCATATTTGTGTTATGGTTGTATACAAGTCGGGGGGGGGAGAGAGGTAGGGTGTTGAAAGTATCTGCAAAATAATAGTTTCATCAGAATGATTAAAGAAGAATTACAACTGCATGTCATAAGCTTCACCCCTTATAAATATGTGTACAGTGTCACGATGGAGTAACAAAAGGTTGTGTTGCAACCTCAAACATTAATTTCAGCTTTCCCCTTCTTCCCTGTGGACACCCATGCTGGGAAATGTGCCTTTTCTGGATTGTGTATCATTTTAACTTCAGGGGGCTAGGGGAAAGCATACCTAAATGATTCTTAGTCTTTCAAAAGAATGGTTTCTTCTATTGATTCCAGGGGGAAAAAAAAGAGATTTTGCAGGATTCCTTCATCCTTATGTCCACTGAAGTGTGAGAAAGTACCACTAATGATAACTGGACATTTAGGGCATGAGCTTGTAAAGCAAAAACGAAATCCTTGGAATGGTACTCAGCATGTCCATTTGGTCATGCTAACTGGGAATTCTGAGTGCTCCAAGACATCTGTAAAGTGCTAAGTTAAAGAAAATTGCTTTAGAAGCCAAATCAAAAGCAAGCGAATGTTGGCAATTTGTAAGAGAGGGCACATTTTTCTCCTTTATTCCCCCCCCCTATTTATAAAGAGCTTCCCTCATTGTTTACATGATGATGATGACAATAACAATATAACCAAGAAGCATTCAAAGACTATTTTGCATCTCATGAAAGAAAATTGGCTTCTTATTGTGATGTTTTTCAGATGCTTTTCCCCGGTCTCTAAACACTTCTTTTGCATTCTCTTTCTCTTGCTCACACACACACACACAAAGCATAAATGTGTATATATGTATAGTCTTACTTACAAATATTAACAACAAACATATTGGAAGTAGGCAGATGTTTAAAGCAGCTATCCTAGCAAAGCTTTCCCAAGGCTGTTTTTAGCTTAACTATGCTTCACATTATGGCCTCTCCTCTCTCTTTCTACATCCCTGGCCTCTCCAACCATCTATCTTTTTCCAGCAATAGCTAGATAACAGTTTTTCTCTAGCAGCTATAAAGATGTACCTGGAGAGATTTGGGAAGAGAGGAAAAAGTAGTCATTGCATTCTACTAACGGGGTTTTAATATAAACTGCTTTGTGCTTTTTAGGAAGAGTAGTATAGAAATGGAAACAGTCACAACAGCTGCCTAGAGTCTTTGAAGTGGGTGTGACACAAATTGATGTAAAAACAAAACAGTAATGCAAAATGCTACAAGTAGCATTTTTATTATTATCCTCATCCTATTGAAAAACCAGTTAGGAACAGTGAAAAAGCTATTAATAACTGATGAAAAGTAACTTGCCATGTAGGTATTTCTGTCTTCAGTCATTCTCTTTTCCAACCTGTTCTAAAAATACATCTCATGGAAAAAAATGATTTGTGTATTGCACAACACACTTGACAACCATAAGATGCATGAGCTCTTTCTGTCTTACACACACCCACATACATCAGAAGGTTATGTGAAAATTGAAATGCAGGAACTGTATATACTGCTCTGAAGTCAGTTTAGGGTTAGTGGGATAAAATAATAATTTGGGACAGCTTTCCTCTTGTGATGTTATCTTTAACATCATCAAACATCCACATCTGCCTATCCTAAGTCCTTTGGAAGGATTTAATAGGTGGATAGAAATGCCAAATACAGCCTAAACATCTGGTTGACTGCACAACAAATGATAATAGTAATTGACAAAGTCACCATCAGTCAATTGCAAAAAGCAGCTTTGCTTGAAACAGTTTACATCTGCAACAACATCTTTAATACCCTCAAACAACATCTTCTTATTGCAGGTCCTTGGGAAGGAATTGATAGGTGGATAAACATCTGGCTGAATGTGTGACCTCATCATATAAATTCTAAATAAAATTATGTTAACCTGTGTGCTTTCCTTTTGTGTGTTTGCCAAGATATGGTAAATAATTTGCCTAATCTTGCTCTACAGAAATCTAATTAACGTTTTAACAACTTTTATTTCAAAGCTAACCCAGAACTAACTATCATGTCAATCCATTTCAAACTATCCATGGTTCTTTTTAAGAGGTTGCAGTTCTGTTAAGAACTCATTAAAGCATATGAAAACATTTTATTTAGAAGCTTTGGAAGCATGTAATCATTAATGTTTATTGGCCAGGCTAAAAATGTTTCTTAAAAAGTGATATAATGGGGCAGAAATTCAAATGAAATGAGGAGAGAGAAAGAAAGAAGGGAGCGAGGGAGGAGAAAGAAAGAAGGGAGGGAGGAGAAAGAAAGAAGGGAGGGAGGAGAAAGAAAGAAAGAAAGAAAAAAAGGCGGGCGGGAGGAAGGAAGGAAGGAAGGAAGGAAGGAAGGAAGGAAGGAAGGAAGGAAGGAAGGAAGGAAGGAAGGAAGGAAGATGGATGATAGATTATGGCCACTAATCGCAAACAAAGTAAAATGTAGGTAATACAAATGCCCCCATAGAAGACAAAATTAGCCCATAAAAAAGAGACTTCTGAAATGTCACACTTTTGGAAAGCTCTTCTGTTTGATTTAATATATGCCATTCTAGCTGTATTTTCATAGATGTGGATACCATTGTCCTCTTTGTAGTTAGTCTGTATCTGAATTTTAGGTTAAGTCTAGGGGTGGGCTTCAAAATTTTTAGCAAGGGGTTCTCTGCCCGGTTGCTGGGTGGGCATGGCCATGGTGGGCGTGGCCTAGTCGGCCTCCTGCACCATGGCAGGGGGGTGTTTTTGCCTTCTCCAGGCTCCTCAAGCCTCCAGGAGGGTGAAAACAGCCTCCCCAGGCTCCAGAGGCACTCTGGAGGCTGGAAACAGGCCCTCAAGCCTCCAGGAGGGTGAAAACGACCTCCACAGGCTCTGGAGGCCGGAAATGAGCCCATTTCCAGCCTTCCTGAACTTCTGGTAGGCCTGTTTTTCACCCTCCCTTTTCAAACCTCTATGCATGCCCTGCACTTACCTGCATCCAAAATGGGCCAAGTGGGGACTCCTGGGATGGGTAGGGGGGGAGAGGGCCAGCCAGGAGTGGGATTTGCGGGTTCTCTGAACTGTATAGAATCTTAACTAGAGGTTCTCCCGAACCCCTCTGAAACCCCAGTTAGCCCACCCCTGGTTAAGTCTCACTATTTACACCAGGCCTTTCTTCAAACATAAAAAATGCCGAATAAGCCTAGTTAAATATAAATATCTTTGGTACGATCCAATCAAAGTTGAATATTTTGGAATCCTTGTTTTCTTCAGGGAAGGGTTAAACCAAAGTTAAGGAATACATTAAGAACTTTTTTGACTCTTTAAAGTAATTAATTCTAACTAGAGCATATCATCTTATTTTGGAGTATTACTGATAATAGGTACTTTTACTTTATAAATCAGTAGAAGATAAGATACAAGATGAAGAAGCAATTTCAAAAGAACTACACTAGTTGAATATCTCAAATAGATATTCTCAGTATGCTCGGGACTTCCTTCCTTCCTTCCTTCCTTCCTTCCTTTCTCCCTCCCTCCCTCCCTCCCTCCCTTCTCCTCTAAAACCCTGAGTTTACTGTAGCTTTTCACAAAACTCTACTTTGTTCAGAGTTCAGAAAGTATTAAACTCCACATATGAAAAGGCCCTCTACTCGTCAAAGTTTAATACCCCTAACTGCATTAACCCTATTTTGTTTGTCTTACCTTTCTATTAAGCTGCCTGAACAGCTCGCCACTTCTATCTTACAAAGCAATAAGTTCTCCAAGGTAATTGTTCCCTGGGTGAAGAAGAAATGAATAATTTCCTGGAATTGATACGACTCTGTGAATACATTTGAGACTTTTCATTAATAGACTCATCTGATTCCAACATATTAAAAGTTGCACCGAAAGATAACTTTTCTGTATTTTTTTTTTTTTTAAATATTCTCCTCTGGACTTTTCACTTTTAGGAATCCAATTTTCTCCCCCGGTGATGATTACTCACTGGAACACTTTCATAACAATCTCTCTACATCTCTTATCCTTTTATATGCATCAATCCGGTTTTATCTCTTCTTCTTCCATCCAGGATGAATATAAACCTAATTTTCTCCAAGACTCATAGTTCTGATTCCAGAAACCCATTATCTATTTCTTTTGCCCTATCTTGTATCTTTCAATGTTTCTTATAAAGCAGGGTGTGCAAAATTATATATAATTCACCTGTTGAGGCCTTGCAAGTCCTTGATATATATTTATGGTAATGTCTCCCAATTTCATCATTTTTTCCTCCACAATGCCCTGTACAACAGCCTATCTGATACCACTGATTAAAGCACACTTCAAATGACAGAGAGGTATCTGTGATTCATTTTAATAAGCATTCGCCTCACCAGAAGTGTTTCATCCCTATTCATTGTCATAGTGTACTAGATGCTCTCCACCTTTAAGGAAACAACTTTTTTTTTAATCATGGTTATGAAAAGGTAGTTTTGAAAGAATGTACATGGTAGAATAATAACTAGAACTTCTGAAGAAACCTATGGGGATGTTGAAATAAATGTCAAATGTGTCAGCCTTAAAAGTTTAATAGCACTTACATTTAATTTGTTTTTAATAACTCTTCCCTTCAGGTTTAGGGGGAAAAATGTGAAGGGGCATGTTTGAGAAAAAGCGGCCTTGTCAAATGTGTCCTGTCCTCCCACACGCTTACTCATCCTTGCTGAAACATTTAGGAGCATCTTTATTTGCATTGCAGTTGGCAGTGCTGACCTGAGAAATGAAAGTTCACCTAATGAGTAGGTAGACCAAGGTGCCATATCTATATCTTTCTGTAATATTTGCATGTGAATAATAAATGAAACTGTGATCTGCAATTGAAATACCATAGCTCAGTTAAAGAAGCACAGGCTTAACATTTAGAAATTCCAATGTTTCTTTTTGCAAATAAGTACCGTATTTTTCGGAAAATAAGACACACCTTTTTCCCCCCTAAAAGGGGATGAAAATTTAGGTGTGTCTTATACACCGAATGTAGCCCCACCCACCCACTGGCCCCCACCCTTTGGCCTCTGCCTCCCAGCAGTTACCTCCTTGCAGCAAGCAGCAAGAAGAAACAGCTCCTTTCAGCTTCAGCACAGCCTAATTAGCACAAGTTCATTGGATGGCCTCCCGACTCTCAGCTGTTTTGCTCTCAGTTGTTTTGCGCGGACCTCTGCTGCTTGCTGCAAGGAGGTAAATTGCTGGAGCAAATTTTTTTTCCCTTGTGCTAATCAAGCTATGCTGAAAATGAAAATGAAAGTAAAGCAGGCTGTTTGCTGTTTGCTGTTTGCTGCAACGAGGCAAAATTGCTGGGAGGCAGAGGGCGATTTCTTTTTCTTCTTTTCCTCACCAAAAAAGGTAGGTGCATCTTATAGTCCGGTGCGTCTTATACTCCGAAAAATATGGTATGTGTTCTTTCTCTATTACATTTGCCTCTTATCTCTGCAGTCCAGAATAGTTTATATGTTTCTTCCTATGTTTGGATAATATCAGCCTCAGGTGTAGTATTAGGTTTAGCCAAAGCAAGGTGTGTGTTCTGTAAAAACACCTATTCACTCTAGATGAGTTCAAATCTGTAGGACAAGATGGATTATATCTCAGAGTTCTGAAGAAATTTTCAGAGCTGATCCTGGAACTATATATGAGATATATATGATATATGAGCCATATATGCAGTGGCAACCAAAAAAGCCAATGCAATCCTAAATTGCATTAACAGAGGGATACAATCAAGCTCAAGTGAGGTACAAATATCACTCTATAAAGCCTTACTAAGACCACACCTAGAGTACTGCATCCAGTTTTGGTCACCACACTATAAAAAAGATGTTGAGACTCTAGAAAAAGTGCAGAGGAGAGCAATCAGGATGATTAGGGGACTGGAGATTAAAACATATGAAGAACAGTTACAGGAATGGCTAGTCTAGTGAAGAGAAGGACCAGGGGAGACATGATAGCAGTGTTCCAATACTTGAGGGGCTGCCACAGAGAGGAGGAGGTCAAGCTGTTTTCCAAAGCACCTGAAGGCCAGACAAGGAATAATGGATGGAAACTGACCAAGGAGAGATTCAACCTAGAAATGAGGAGGAACTTTCTGATAGTGAGAACAATCAACCATTGGAACAGCTTGCTTTCGGAAGTTGTGGGAGCTTCATCACTTGAGACTTTCAAGAAAAAATTGGACTGCCATTTGTCAGAAATGGTGTAGGGTCTCATGCTTGATTGGGGGGGGGTGTTGGACTAGATGACCTATAAGGTACCTTCCAACTCTGTTAATCTGTTATATATTTTTCAAGGATCCTGATACACTAGGGATCCAGAGCATTGAAAAAGAGCTGATGTGCTTCCAATCTTTAAAAAGAAAAAAGAAAAAAAGGATCCCGAAACTATGGACAATTAACCTGTTTGTCAATGTTCCGATTCGAATGAATTGGAAGCTTGACGCTTGGAGCCTTGCCACTGATATTGATACCTGGGGAAGATTGTAGAAAAGATAATCAAGCAACAGATCAGCAAACAACTAGAAACAAGCAAAGATATTTTCCCAAATGTGCTTTTCCAAAAGGCAATTGGGCTTGTTTTCTTGTTGTTTCATTTCTCATCCAAGAAGCTTCTTCAGTTCTGACTGAGTGGTGGGGAAGTGGGTGCAAGGTGGGAATCAGTCAACAAATCAGAACATTCAATTGATGATCTGCTGGCATTGAGATATAAGAATTAACCTTGTATCATGGATAAATTGCACTCTAGTGACTGGAAAATTAACTAGCATCAGTTACAGTATCTCTGCAGACATGGAAAAACTACCATATTTTTCGGAGTATAAAACACACTTTTTCCCCCCATAAAAAAGGGTGAAAATTTGGATGCATCTTATACACCAAATGTAGCGCCGCCCACCCACCGTCCCCCCAGAAAATGAGGTGTGCAAAGGCGGTAATAGGCTATGGCAATCCCTGCAGCCTGAAACAGCTGATCTTCGGGAGGCTGATCCAACTGACAATCAGCTGCTTGTGCTAATCAGGCTGTGCTGAAGCTGAAATTGAAAAAGGCTGTTTGCTGCAAGGAGGCAAATTGCTGGGCGGCAGAGACAGATTTTTTTTTCTTGTGCTAATCAGGCTGTGCTGAAAATGAAAATGAAACTGAAACAGGCTGTTTGCTGCAAGGAGGCAAATTGCTGGGAGACAGAGGCAGATTTTTTTTCTTGTTTTCCTCAAAAAAAGGTAGGTGCGTCTTATAGTCCAGGGCGACTTATACTCCAAAAAATACGGTATTGAAATAAACAGGTATTATTTGGATGCTGTTCATCTAGCAATCTTGTAGAACTCATATGCAGAGTGGTGATGAGAGGTCCTGACAGGTTTTTTTCTTTCTTCCAACAGTGTCTTCCTGCTCAATATCAGTGTCAAAATGTAGTGAATCTAACTGGATATGAATACATGGCAAAGTTTGGACTTATACGGAAATAATAAATATACTGAATAAAAATTACTTCCATATCTTTATTTCAGCCGTTGTTGTCCCAAACTTCCTAGAGAAGAATGGCTAAGAAGATATGTAGCCAATAAAATTCCTCTGATTCAAGCAAAGTCCAAGACTTGACTGGATTGATATCTTATGGTATCATCATTGTGCTGTTACCAAGAAAGACCCAATTGAGTAAACGCCAAATGAGATTGTGTGTTTTGATACAAGTAGCCTTTTCTGGGTTTATGGCATGATGTTCACTCTGCTGAGTCCCAAAGTGCACTGCAGTTCTATTAAAGATATTAAATCTGAAACAGAACCAAGATATGTCGTCTCGCCTCAATCTTGGTAAAATGAATTCCAAGCTGCCATATTCTGTCTAAGATTTCTAATATGTTCTACACATGGTAACTACACAATTTATATACAGTACTAATGAAATTGTGAAGAAACAAAAACCAAAACTGCAAACATATTTTTTTTTAAAAAAATTAAGACATGAAATAGGTAATCACTACGGTTTGAAGCACTTAAAGTGAGTGAAAACCAGGGGTGAAATTCTCCCTGTTCGGACCGGATCACCCGATCCGGTAGCGATGGTGGCGGCTAGTTTGGAGAACCGGTAGTAAAAATCCCTGCCCCCCCCCCATGCCCAGCTGAGCCGTGCAATCATCATAGGCTTTTTATTTTATTTTTAAAAGCCTTTTTTCTACAACCTCTTCGGCTGAAAAAATGCTTTTAAAAGTTAAAAAAAAGCCTCTGATGATCGCGCAGCTCAGCTGGGATCATCAGAGGCTTTTAAAAGCATTTTTTCTACAACCTCTTCAGCTGAAGAGGTTGTAGAAAAAATGTTGTTAAAAGAAAAAAAAAGCCTCTGACGATCAGGCTACTCAGCTGGGATCGTCAGAGGCTTTTGAAAGCATTTTTTTTTACAACCTCTTTGGCCGAAGAGATTGTAGAAAAAATGTTTTTAAAAGAAAAAAAAGCCTCTGATGATCAGGCAACTCAGCTGGGATCGTCAGAGCCTTTTAAAAGCATTTTTTTACAACCTCTTTGGCTGAAGAGGTTGTAGAAAAAATGCTTTTAAAAGACTCTGATGATCCCAGCTGAGTTGCCTGATCATCAGAGGCTTTTAAAAGCATTTTTTTACAACCTCTTTGGCCGAAGAGGTTTTAGAAAAAATGGTTTTAAAAGTTTTAAAAAAATAGTTGGCCCACGCCCACCCAGTCACATTAATCCCCCACCAAGCCACGCCCACAGAACCGGTAGTAACAAATTTTACATTTCACCACTGGTAAAAACCTGTTGCCAAGATATTGCATTGCATCATCTCAAATCATGTGTACTAAAATGTGCCTATCATTTGATACAGAGTTGACTGAACCTAAAAAAATGCTAACTATCACAGGAATAATCTTGTTATACAGGGACCGTTCTTATATAGGTACTTCATTTTCCCCAGCAGAAGCATTTTATTAGTTATTGAGAGATATAGTAGCATCGTCCTTGTAAATAATGTCAGACTAGTTTTATTACAGGGGAACTACCCACCAACATTTTAACACTAAATATTCTACCACAAAATAAAATATAGTCTCTATCCCCTCGTGTTTAACCTTTGTTTACGAACAACTCATAATTTATGATTTCAGCCATGGAGAGGGATCTTTAGTTGTTTTATGTGTCAATTTCCAATTTACAGAAATGCTGGAAGAAATACTGCAGTGGCATTTCTCAGCTTTTTTGAAGACCAAGAATATAAACTTTTTATATATATATATATGTAGAAAATGTAATTCTTGAAATAAAGGTATGCTTAGAATAAGTGTTATGAAACAAAAAAGACAAGAAATGTGTGCTTCCATGTCAGTTTTGACTCTTGATGACTGCTTCAGTAAGTCTCTGAAAGCGGCAATATTTTCAAAAGGGGCTTACTAATTCCTCCTTCCTAGGGCTAAGAAAGACTGTGACTCACTGACCCTAAACCAATCTGGCAGGAATAGCCAACACCCCAGAAGATAAGCTAAAGTTCCAGATGCATCTCAGCAGCCTTGAACACTGGACACTATCCAACAAAATGAAATTCAGAGAAGAGTAAGGTTTTACATTTAGGCAAGAAAAACCAAATGTACAGGTACAGATGAGATGAAACCTGGCTCAATGCCACCAGACTCCAAATTTTGGCCTTAGACAGCTTAGAACTATGCCGACTTCAGTCTGACCTAAGCATAGTACATAAAATTATCTGCCACAATGTCCTTCCTGTCAATGACTACTTCAGTTTCAACCACAACAATACACGAGCAAATAATAGATACAAACTCAAGGTAAACCGTTCCAAACTCGATTGCAGAAAATATGACTTCAGTAACAGAGTGGTCAATGCCTGGAATGCACTACCTGATTCTGTAGTTTCTTCCCCAAACCCCCAAAACTTTAACCTTAAACTGTCTACTGTTGACCTCACCCCATTCCTAAGAGGTCTGTAAGGGGCGTGCATAAGTGCACCAGCGTGCCTACCGTCCCTGTCCTTATATTCCTTTTTACTTACTCTTTTCATGTATTCAAATTATGTTTATACTTTTACCTGTTATCTTATATATGCTTGACAAATAAACTTATGATTATTAATAGCAGTAACTATGATAGGGACCTTGGAGTCCTAGTGGACAATCACTTAAGTATAAGCCAACAGTATGCAGCAACCACCCATAAAAAAAACCCCATGTAATTCTAGGTTTCATTAACAGAGGGATAGAATCAAGATCACATGAAGTCTTAGTACCATTTTGAAAACCCTTGGTAAGACCACACTTGGAATAAATGCCCCTGGAGATTCTCAGTCATCCAGGTCATGGTTGTCCCAAAGGTGCTTTTTCAAGAGGCAACTGGACTTCCTTGTTTTTCTTTGAAGACGTTTCGCTTCACATCCAAGAAGCTTCTTCAGCTCTGACTGGATGGTGGGGAATGGAAGGATTTATATTCCTTGCAGACAGCTGGTCATTTGCATCCTTTTAGAGAGTTGTTGAGGCCACTTGGAGGTTTGTTTGTGTCCTCAGGGTCTCCTGAGTAGTGCAAATGAGTTTGGAGCCTACTTGGACTGTGTTGTGGAGCTGTGCTTTCTGCAGGATGTTTTTTTTTTCTGCCCTGTGTCCTTTCACTGTTGAACACTAATCCCAATAGCCTATGCCTGAGTTTAACAGTGAAGGGACACAGGGCAGGAAAAAAAACCCACCATCTTTTTAAAGAAGAGATTGGACAGCCATTTTTCTGAAATGTTACAGAGTTTCCTGCCTAAAATGGGACTGGAAGACCTCCAAGGTCCTTCCAACTCTGTTAAATTACCCAGCTGGTTTTGTGTTTAAAGTTTAACTCAACATTTTTTTTTTTGGTTTATCCATTAAAACCTTAAAATATTAGGTAGATTAGATTAGATTAGATTAGATTAGATTAGATTAGATTAGATCAGATTAAGAATCACATAAGTGATACTTTGTACTAGTTTGCATATAATACGATGAGATGTTTGACCAAAACTCTGTGGCCTCATTCACAAATAAAGTAAAATATCAAGTGTAAGTTTCTATTAGAAGCTAAGACAAATGCAGACAGCACATAATGCTTTAGCCTTAGTGTGAGACAGGACAAGAAGGATCAATTTTTTAGAATCTAATGGAATTTAATTCCTATTACCTTAATTGCATTAGTTTTATACTATAAGCAGACATACCTAGGAAGAATCTCAATCCCCATTTAAATAAAATGACTAGATTAATGTGGAAAGGGAACTATTCAGAATTAAATAGTATGCATATACAGTATGTAAATATACACCTTAAAGTGTTCCTGTCAAAACTGAATATTATAGAATAATATTCCATGAACGTTCCTGAGACTATATCCTTATGGAAAATGTACACGTTTCAAATCAAACAGAATGTACACATTTTAAATCAAATAGAAACTTGAACTGATCTAAGGGAATTATAGGATGCTTAACAAAACCTCCTGGTATACTTTTACTACCTGATCATTTCCCATCCTAAGTAAACTGGATACCAGTGGTGGGTTTCAAAATTTTTTTACTACCGGTTCTGTGACTGTGGCTTGGTGGGCATGGTGGGCATGGCATGGCTTGGTAGGCATGGCTTGCTGGGTGTGGCAGGGGAAGGATACTGTAAAATCTCCATTCCCTCCCCACTCCAGGAGAAGGTTACTGAAAAATCCCCATTTCCTCCGGATCAGCTGGGACTCGGGAGGCAGAGAATAGATGGGGGCGGGGCAAGTCAGAATTTTTACTACTGGTTCTCAAAACTACTCAAAATTTCCACTACTGGTTCTCCAGAACTGGTCAGAATCTGCTGAAACCCACCTCTGGAATGTACACTGCTCACTTCAAATTTTTCACTTCGTGAAATGAAAGAAATTAAATTGGTTATATCTATTAAATAGATCTATTAGGAGCCGTGGTGATATAGTGATTAGAATGTAGTATTGCAGACTAACTCACTGCTCACTGCCAGGAGTTTGATCCTGACCAACTCAAGGTTGACTCAGCTTTCCATCTTTCTGAAGTTGGTAAAATAAGGACCCAGATTGTTGGGGGCAATATACTGACATTGTAAAGCACCCAGGGAGTGCTATAAAGCACCAAGGAGCAGTATATAGTCTAAGTGTTATTACTATTATTGATCTACAGGGAAATAAACCAAATGTATTTTAGAGACATTGGTGAAGTCAAGAAGTTTGGTACCTACTCCACAAAAAGCAACAGCTCAGAAGATTTGGAGGCATGTGAAAGAAATTAGAATGAGCTGGAGTTTCCAAATTAAGCTTTACTTATTCATGAACTTCCTATAGTAGTCTTGCATAAATCATACAGAACAATACCATTATACTTTATAGATCCTTTGAGCATCAGTGATTGACCTATGTTGCATCACTTACACAAAACTTGGTATTTCAGGTTGTGGCACATCTTAAAATTGGCAAAACAAATAATAATCAAATTTTATTACTTGGACTACTATGAGGTTAACCAAGGAATTAAAAATCCCTGATTCAAACAAGATTAGAAAAAGTTAATTTAAATGGTTAAGCTTCTTGAGCTATGTGATGATGTAGCACCTCCAATATTGTTGAACTACAACTTGTGGCTCTAGAGATGCTCCTGGATGTCAACTTAAATAGCCACAAGCTACCAATCTTGAATTTTCCCAAGCAAGTAGTTAAAAGAAGTTCATTTGAAATTGGCCTGTAAATGCAATGTAACACACAAGCGGTTTTCCAAATCACCCCAAAAGAATCAGGAAGTTGGTAGCCTACTATTTTCAGATAATCAGATTGAGCTCTATTCTCTCTGGTTTAGTAGAATATTCACAAGAAACTTTCCCAGCTAGTATGCTGAATGCATCTGCGATTTATCAGTTTCAATACTGACAACAGCCAAGGCTGGTTATCATCACTGTTTTCCCTGATCACGTCTAGTTCAAAATTACTCATGTCAGCATTTGAAAGCTAGTGAGTGAGAATGAGATTAGAGGAGGCAAATTTGCAAGGGAAGCTAACATATCTGGTTTCTGTTACTGAGAAGTTATGTAGCAAAATTGAAGCAATAAAAACTTAGCAAGCCTTATATCTTTTAAGAACGATGAACTTCATCCTGCCTCACCATATCTCACCATATGCGTGCAATGCACACACGCAAGTGCTGTCTGCGCATGCACGCACTGCACACCAGTCATCTTGCGTGCATGCGCAAACACGCACACATGCACAGAAGAGCTCCAAAGACCAGCTGGGTCCCCTGAATTGCGCACATGCACACCAGAGGCCTGAACACCAGCTGGGGCAAGTGCACATGCGCAATTTCAGGTGAGCTCGGTGACGGTTCGCGTGCCCAGAAAAATGGCTCTGTGTGCCACTTCCGGCACGCATGCCATAGGTTCGCCAACACGGCTATATACCCATAATGGTGAACCTATGGCACGCATGTCCAAAATGGCATGCAGAGTCATGTTGCCTAGCACGCGCAGCCTCGCCCATTCCTCTTCTGGGTTTCTGGCGCACATGCATGCACAATTATCAACTGGTCTTTTCATGTGTGCCTTTCGCAGTGCCGGAAACTGGAAGAGTTCGTTTTCTGTTTTCCTGCATGAGCATGTGCCCCAGCCAGCTGATCATCGCACCGCGCATGCACACCAGAAACCTGGAAGACTAGCTGGCTGTCACGCATGCCAGGCGACACGGAATACATTTTTGAAACTGGAATACATTTTTGGGCGTGTGTATGCTCCCTGGGCAGCTCCTCTTCTGGGTTGCGGCCCAGACAAGCACGTGCACGCACGCTCCCTTTTTGGCACTCGATGCCAAAAAGGTTCGCCATCACTGCTATATAACAAAACTAAATACCTCTTTTGTGGGGCATGTGTTGGGACAGGGTTTTTAAAAAATGAAATATGCATCATAAGCCTTGTAGAATGTCTTGCCCCAGAAGAACTCTACAAGCTTAAAAATTTTCTTCCTCCAAAGTGAAAATGTTGACACTAAAGGATGATACTAAAGGATGATACTAATCATCCTTTACTCAAGATTCTAATGGGCTGCACTTAGCTTCCAAATTGTATTTTTTGCACCCCTGTCATAGTACATGACGAGCTGTAGAGGGTCTCCTCAAAGAAACAGAGGCATCTATAGGTTGAGGGAGCAATGAATTAAGACGGTAGGTCTAATCATGCACTTAAAACTCCACTCCACCGAAGACATGGTCACAACTGCCATCTTGGGCTCTTGTTCCATCATCATGAAAAAAGATGTGAAGGACTGAGATTTGTATCGTCAGACATTCCTTTTCATTGATTTGCATAATAAGAATATTTTTAGAGTCCTTATTATTAGTGTATTCTTCTCTTCAATTCATCATTACATTAACTCTTTGAATGAGGTGGGTTAAGGAATTGTGACCAACTCAAAGTCAGATAAAGAATAAGGAACTGAACTGGAGACTTCTAATCTCATATTTAGCCGCTGCTTAGAAATCTGATGAAACTTGATTCCTCATTAATACCATGAAATGCAAACAAACACTTATTTTTGTGTATTGTGGCCCTCTCTGAATTGACAAGGTTTACTTGGTCATGTAAAAGGCTGTGAGAATGACCTTAGGAGGCAGGAAGAAGAAGCACAGCTTAGAGACAACTGTCATGAAAAAGATATTTCAGCTCACAGAAGTAAGGGAGGAATTGGAAGTATCTCAGAAGGGATCCTCTCTAGTTTTCTGGAAAGTATATTAACGAGGTAAAGGGGTGCGGTGGCTCAGTGGCTAAGATGCTGAGCTTGTTGATCAAAAGGTCGGCAGTTCAGCGGTTTGAATCCCTAGTGCACCATAACGGGGTGAGCTTCCATTACTTGTCCCAGCTTCTGCCAACCTAGCAGTTCGAAAGCACGTAAAAAATGCAAGTAGAAAAATAGGGACCACCTTTGGTGGGAAGGGAACAGCGTTCTGTGCACCTTTGGCGTTTAGTCATGCCGGCCACATGACCACGGAGACGTCTTTGGACAGTGCTGGCTCTTCGGCTTTAATCTTACAATAAAAGTGATATGTGCTTTAGCTATTGAGTTGCTTTTCTAGCATGGCTTTAATTTGTCCATGTTGAGCAGACAAATCTACGAAAGACAAGTTAAGCAAACTGAGAACAAGGAAAATTTTCAGAAGCTGAAAGGCTGTTAAATAGCACATCTCCAAAGTTCATTGTTTTGTTATTTGCCTTTTTCCCCTTCTATAGAACTGCTTCACGACAGACCCATAGTTTAAATATCATAGATATAGCAGGTCAGAACTGAAGATCATATATATGGAAGTAAGGAGCATTTTCACTCCACCTGTAGAAAGAGACATCTTGGTATTTGCTTTTCTTATTGCCACATTCAACCAAAACAGGGAAAAACAGCTTCAGTTCATTGCAGTCCATAAGCATCATAATCAAAAATATAAAAGCATTTCATCAGTATGAACAAAACAGTGGTGGGTTTCAAATTTTTTTACTACCGATTCTGTGGGTGTGGCTTGGTGGATGTGGCATGGCTTGGTGGGCGTAGCTTGGTGGGCGTGGCAGGGGAAGGATACTGTAAAATCTCCATTTCCTTCCAATCAGCTGGGACTTGGGAGGCAGAGAATAGACAGAATTTTTACTATCGGTTCTCCGAACTACTCGAAATTTCCGCTACTGGTTCTCCAGAACTGGTCAGAACCTGCTAAAACCCACCTCTGGAACAAAGTGATACAGAAAAAAACTAAATTAGCTTCTAAAACATTTCACTTTTGAACTTGGGTCTGGTGACTTTCTTTCTTTCTTTCTTTCTTTCTTTCTTTCTTTCTTTCTTTCTTTCTTTCTTTCTTTCTTTCTTTCTTCCTTCCTTCCTTCCTTCCTTCCTTCCTTCCTTCCTTCCTTCCTTCCTTCCTTCCTTCTTTCTTTTTAGTATAATTTTACTGAAAGTTTTAAAAACAAGAGCAAAAATCGATTCAAACTATAATAGAATGAGAAAGAAAAAAGAATCATGGTATAACAGACAAAGTTAAAGCACAAAATAAAGATAGAAGAAAAATAGGCAATAAAAAAATATAAAGAAGTGATTTTCTTTATTTCTGTTATAAGTACAATTGAAAATTTATCTCTTTCTCTAAGTTACAGCATGACTGTCCTCTTTCTGTAATTTGTTCTATCTAATCATAACTAATCACCAAAACCTTAGAGCAAAAGTTCTTTTTTTTCCCCTTCTGTTTTATGCAAAAAATCCATAAGGATTTTCCATTGAGCAATAAATTCAGATATTATCTTTTCTCTAATCAAAAAAGTTAATTTGGCCATTTCTATCATCTTCACCAACGACATGCAGAATCATCAGATTTCACAACTTTGTGAGGATTAATCATTATAATATAAAGCATTATGGGACAAAAAGTAGCATGTTGTATGCTACAAAATGTTGCTTTAAATGGGGAAAGGCAAGGATGGAATTAACCTTATACTGTCCAGAAAGTTCTAACTGGAAAGTTTTAACAGTCTATGAAAGGATCTAGTTTGTCTTACATACTATGTTTGATGTTGTTAAAGAAAATTAATAATTCTGAATAACAAAAACTGATGAATGCTTGCTATATCATGAAAAAAGTGAGTTAGTTAAAATTGGTCTTTTGAAACGGCCAACTAAGTTTATGAACACCTAAAGTGGTAGATGGTGTCTCAGGTTGTATTTTATTTTTTCAGGGAATAAAGAAGTGCTCTATCTTTTACTCAAAGGTAATGAAAACTCCAGTAGAAAAGATTCTAACATGATAGTGTAGAAAGTCAGAACCTACTCCCCCCCACCCCCAGAAGAATGAAATATTTTGGGAAATATTAAAGAGACAAAATATTATATTTCCCTAAAGGAGAAATGGAGAAACATGCTCTTAATGATAGAAAGCAGACCCAGTCTTTCTTAATAGCCTCCAGCAGATATTTTGTGCCCATTAAGAAATTCATTCTCTGAACTAATTTTTAAGGCAAATCTGGATTTTTACGGCAAATTTAGTTTAACGAGAGAGGAAAATATGCAGGAAATTTACCACATCACAATCAAAACATCCTTAAATAAGCCAAAAGGGATGCTGGCATATTTTCTATTAGCCTGATAGATAAAATTTGATTCTTCCTCAATAATGACGCTGATGAAGTAGGCTGTGTTTATAGATTTAGTGCACAACAAGTTAAAGAAAGCAAATGATGGATTTCCTTTGCATTGTTTTCTTTCTCACAGACTGACACCTGCCAATAGGGGGAAAAAAATAATTGTTTTCTAAACACATGGGATGGAAGGGGTTTGCTAATGTTGATCTTTCTAGAGACTTTAGTCATTTTCAAGGTGTTCAGCTGACAATTCATTTCTGCAAAACTTTTCTCTCCCCCCTCTCCCTCCCTCCCTCTCTTCCCCATGGCAACTCATGATGCTCTAATTGCCCTACATCAGTGGTGAAATCCAGCAGGTTTTGACAGGTTCTGGAGAACTGGTAGTGGAAATTTTGAGCAGTTCGGAGAACCGGTAGTGGAAATTTTGAGTAGTTCGGAGAACCGATAAATACTACCTCTGGCTGGTCCCAGAGTGGGGTGGGAATGGATTTTTGCAATATCCTTCCTCCAGGAGTGGGGAGGGAATGGAGATTTTGCAGTATCCTTCCCCTGCCATGGCCACCAAGCCACACCCACCAAGCCACACCATGCCCACCAAGCCACACCCACAGAACCAGTAGTAAAAAAATTTGGATTTCACCACTGCCCTACACCTGACTGATAAAACATGATATAATGACCAGCAATACAAGCAACTCTTACTTTCTGATATTAAACCTGAAATAACATATAACACATAAGGTTCTTTGTGGTGGCATACAAAATGAGACAAAGAACAATTAAGACCAACTGAATTTGTTGGAGTAGGGAATGATTTTGCCTCAACATTACCTACCTGTCATTTTTTACATCAACTACTGTATTGCGACCATCAAATTTTTCAGGAGCTCTATAATGCTAATATTTTAGGTTAGTTTTAACTAATAAGAATGAAGCCTTTTAATGTATATGTATATGCGTATATGTATGTGTGTATGTATGCATGTATCAGTGGTGAAATCCAATTTTTTTTACTACCGGTTCTGTGGGCGTGGCTTGGTGGGTGTGGCAGGGGAAGGATACTGCAAAATCCCCATTCCCTCTCCACTCCTGGGGGAAGGATATTGCAAAATTTCCATTCCCACCCTACTCTGGGGCCAGCCAGAGCTGGCATTTGCCAGTTCTCCAAACTGCTCAAAATTTCCGCTACCAGTTCTCCAGAACCTGTCAGAACCTGCTGGATTTCATCCCTGGTATGTATGTATGTATGTGTCGCACATCCTTATTCATTTTTGATGTTCTGGATATTTGAAAAGTATATTTTATTTTCTCCTTTCTTCCTGCTAGTCAATGACTGTCATATAATTATTTGGTTTTGTTCTTCCTATTAGTTTAGAACTTGTCACTCAGTGCAGGGTGAGTGAAGGGAGTGATCAGTGCTGGAAGTGACAGGTCATGGCTGGCAGCATTTGGAAATTACTGGCAATGTAGTTAAAATGGTGCAGATAAAAGCCAAAGTAATGAAAATTGTAAATATTATATCCATGTGGAGGGCTGTTTCAAATGTGCATTGGGCATTTATAAAGCATGTGTCATTTCCAGTCTTCTGTGCAGCACAGGACTAATGATCTCTCAAAAAAACAGCAGGTAAAAAGGTAAAGGTTTCCAGGTCCAGTCATGCCCAACTCTAGAGTAAGATGCTCATTTCTGTTTCTTGGCTGAGGGAGACCATGTTTATCCAAACAGATTTTCTGTGGCCATGTGGCTAGCATGGCTAAAAGTACACAGAATGCTGTTACCTTCCCACCAAAGTGGTACCTATTAATGTACTCGTATTTGCATGCTTTCAAACTTCTAGATGGGCAGGGGAAAACAGTAGATACGTTTTAATCCTCTGAAGAAGGCTGAGTATACTGAAGGTAACATTCAAATCTCAACCAACAAATGCTCTGTCTTGCACATTGGCAAAAAAAAAAATATCAAAACATATAATACAAATTAGATGGACATGATCTTGTAGATGACCCTCACTCTGTCAAGGACCTTGGAGTACTCATTTCTAAAGATCTAAGTGCCAGAGCCCACTGTAACAACAAAAAGGCATGGCTTCTTCTCTGGTAATTTTGTACTACTAACTAGAGCATACAAAACATTTGCTAGACCAATTCTTGAATACAACTCATCTGTCTGGAACCCACACTGCATATTGGACATAAATACAATTGAGAGAGTCCAGAGATATTTTATGAGAAGAGTCCTCCATTCCTCTACCCGCAATAAAATACCTTATGCAACCAGATTCCAAATTTTGGGCTTAGACAATTTAGAACTACGCCGAATTCAGTCTGACCTAAGCATAGTACATAAAATTATCTGCCACAATGTCCTACCTGTCAATGACTACTTCAGCTTCAACCACAACAATACATGAGCAAATAATAGATACAAACTCAAGGTAAACCGCTCCAAACTCTATTGTAGAAAATATGATTTCAGTAACAGAGTGGTCAATGCCTGGAATGCACTACCTGATTCTATAGTTTCTTCCCCAAACCCCCAAAACTTTAACCTTAAACTGTCTACTGTTGACCTCACTCCATTCTTAAGAGGTCTGTAAGGGGCGTGCATAAGTGCACCAGTGTGCCTACCGTCCCTGTCCTAATATTCCTTTTTACTTACTCTTTTCATGTATTCAAATTATGTTTATACTTTTACCTTATCTTATATATGCTTAAATAAATAAATAAATAAGTGCAGCTATAGCTGTAGAAACCAAGGGTTTGTTCCCTCCCACAGCCCAATCCAAAATGGAAATCATTGACTAGAAGGAAGAGGGCATGTCATCAGCAGCCTAAGATGACCAATAAGGGCCCTAATTCCTAATTTTAGACACCCACCACATTATTGAAGTAATAGTGTCTGTTGAGTCCAAATTGTGTTGGGACAAGTGGAGAAACACTACATTTAAACTGGGCAATGAAACATAACGTTACCTCCATACCAGAGATGAGATGAAACAAACACAGTATCATGAAAATTTACCATTAAAAATAGATACTGTAACATCTTTGTGATGTAGTTAGAATGGTGCATGGATGGGATATATTACTGACACAAGATTAAAGGCAAAAGCATCTGGTATGATCCCAATATAATAATAAGATTTTTTTTCCAGTCATCCTAAAAGGAATTTAGAAAAGAATGGATACTTATGAAATAACACGTAGTAATGGATATATTGGAGAAATGAAATATGAGTTATAGATTCCTGACACCAGAGGTGCAGTGGTGGGATTTAAGTAATTTAACAACTGGTTCTCTGCCCTAATGATTTCTTCCAACAACCAGTTTGCCAAACTGCTCAGCAAGTTAACAAGCGGTTCTCCCGAAGTGGTGCGAACTGGCTGAATCCCACCACTGCAAAGGTGGTATTCAGCCAGTTCGGACCAGTTCAGACAAACCAGTAGCGGAAATTGTGGGTGGGTGCGCCTACCCAGCCCGGCTCTATGCTATCCTATTTAGGTATGTTTTTGGGGCTGGGCGCATGTGCAGAGGTGGCATGTGCAAGTGAAATGAGCACCCGCACACGCATACTCACATTTTCGGTGCTGGGCCAGCCGGTAGGTAAATTATATGAATTCCACTCTGCCTGTCACATATTATTTGTAGCAAGGTAGAGCATGGTTGCCCTTTTCATTAGCTGATATGTGTAAAACTGAAACCATTCTATTTCAAGGACACAAGATCTGAATCAATATACTGAGTTTACTAAAATTTACAGAACTTGGGAGGGATGTATAGCTGGGATGGTCAGAAGGTTGTTCTGGTGCACAAGAACAATACCTGATCTTAGTATTTTCAGGAGAACGCAAAGGCATCCAGGAAGAGGATTAGACAATTATTTCTATGGTTTCTTAAAAAATATTGAAACTGGAAATTACACATTTTAGGATGTTCTTTTTTTTTTCTGCTTAGGTTTGTATGGATCTGTATGCTTAAGAAAATTATACTCCTCATTTAAGAAGTTGCTCTTTCTAGGCCATATTCTGATAGAAAGAGATCATTTGCATTTTCTTTTCCTTATTCATTGCAGACCAATTATGATGAATCAACAGAAATGATGTTATAATAGTCAGATGCAGCTGCTCTTAATGGCAAATTAATAGGTTCACTTCAGATAATAGGAGTTAGAAAACGCAGTTCAGTATTTCAATATTTTACACCGATCTCAAAGAATGCAATATACAAAAATACTATAGCTGTTTTTTCTTTCCTTTTTTTTTTTACCCTGAGAAAAAAGGAGAGGAGAATAACTTGGTGATTTTAAAACCAAAGCAATTAAAATAAACAAAGGATAGAGATCCATTTAGAAGTAAATGACAGAAAGTACAAGATAGATGTACTGTAATAATTTTAAGCATCGTTGGTAGATAACTTGTGGTTTATCTTTTATAGCAAATGAGAAATGTGGAAATATAAAATTCCTGAGATATAGCTTAGGCAAAACTCCAGGAACCCTACTTCAGGAGATTTTAATGAGTTGTAAAACAGAACCCCTGCTGTAATTAATTTGTAGTTAAGAGTCCTTTTACACAGCAATCTGTTTTGTCATTTACAAATAAATTTTCTGTAACATAGAAAAAGGCAAGAATTAAACAAACTGTATAAAACATTTGCAAAAAAAAAAGATCGTATCATGGTAGTTATGGAATTTTATATCAAGTTGTAGCTGACAGCAGGTGCCTTTATACTGAAAAACACCTCAAGCTGCCCTGTTTCTCCCAGTATTATACCGTTCGTGCAGGTACACATTCCTGCAGCTTCGTATTTGGTACATCCATTTCATGCACTGTTAGCTTCTCGTTTATCTTAATTTTTTTTCTAATTTGCCAGTAGTCATTATCTTTGTTTTCCTGAGGTTCAAAGAAAGCTCAGTCCTTTCATCGTCCTGATTTACATTTGTAATTAATATTCTTAGCTCTTCTCCTTCTTGCAGTCAAGATAGTGTCTTCTGCAGGTTTCAGGACACTGACATTTTTTTCCATAGATTTTAATAACCAGGCTTCAGTTCTTCCATATCCATGGTATGTATAATTCATTCATGGTGTAGAGATGGTGGAAGGATCATTTGATAGTGAGATGGATGGCATATAAAAGAAAGAAGAAAGAAAGAAAGAAAGAAAGAAAGAAAGAAAGAAAGAAAGAAGGAAGGAAGGAAGGAAGGAAGGAAGGAAGGAAGGAAGGAAGGAAAGAAAGAAAGAAAGAAAGAAAGAAAGAAAGAAAGAAAGAAAGAAAGAAAGAAAGAAAGAAAGAAAGAAAGAAAGCATTCCTGCCTGACTCCTTTTTCTCGTGGTTTAATATGAGTTTGGTAGTACCGAATTCTAAGAGATGCGGTAGCTTAGTGGCTAAGACACAGCTTGCTGATCAAAAGGTCGGCAATTCAGCGGTTTTAATCCCTAGTGCCACGTATCGGGGTGAGCTCCCGTTACTTGTCCAAGCTTCTGCCAACCTAGCAATTTGAAAGCACGTAAAAAATGCAAGTAGAAAAATAGGGAGCACCTTTGGTGGGAAGGTAACAGCGTTCCATGCGCCTTTGGCATTTAGTCATGCCAGCCACATGACCACAGAGACATCTTCAGACAGCGCTGGCTCTTCGGCTTTGAAACGGAGATGAGCACTGGCCCCTAAAGTCGGTAACGACTAGCACATATATGCGAAAGGAACCTTTACCTTTTACAAATTCTATTCTTACTGTAATTGCCTGAGCATTGCAGAGATTTCTTATTAGAGGGATACTTGGATATATTTAAAGCAGAGTTTTCGGCTTTGTGGATCAGTGGGGAAGGGGGAGGGGATGGTTCTGCATGCCCAGTGGGCAAGCATGTGCATGCAACTCCATTTGGACCAGCAGCAGGCACATTCACCTGCCATTCCTGCGAATGGAGCACATGCATTCACCCATTGCTCGCATGAATGGGATATGTACATGTTTGCCCACCACTTCCGTGGCCCGGTCCCGAAAGGCTCAAGGCCCAGTAATGGGCCATGGCCCAGGGGATGGGGACCCCTGATCTATAGCATTCAGAAATTTCCCAAATCTTTAGAAATTGACACAAAAGCTTTGGGTTAGTGAACAGAAGTAGAGTATAAGATGAGGACATTGACTAGACCCTGCACTTTTAGCGTACCTCTGCATTGCTCTCCAAAATCATGTCACAGAATTGTGACATGATAGCAATGTTCTGATATCTCAAGGGCTGCCACAAAAAAGAGGGAGTCAAGCTATTCTACAAAGCACCTGAAGGCAGGACAAGAAGCAACGGGTGGAAACTAGTCAACGAGAGAAGCAACCTAGAACTAAGGAGAAATTTCCTGACAGTGAGAACAATTCATCAGAGGAACAACTTGCCTCCAGAAGTTGTAAATGCTTCAACACTGGAAGTTTTTAAGAAGAGAAACCCTATACCATTTTTCTGAAATGATATAGGGTTTCCTGCCTGAGCAGGGGGTTGGACTAGAAGACCTCCAAGGTCCTTTCCAACTCTCTTATTCCATTCCATTCCATTCCATTCCATTCCATTCCATTCCATTCCATTTTATTATTTTATTTTGTTTTGTTTTGTTATGTTATGTTATGTTATGTTATGTTATGTTATGTTATGTTATGTTATGTTATGTTATGTTATGTTATGTTATGTTATGTTATGTTATGTTTTTATTTTATTTTATTTTATTTTATTTTATTTTATTTTATTTTATTTTATTTTATTTTATTTTATTTTATTTTATTTATTTTATTCTATTCCATTCCATTCCATTCCATTCTATTCAATTCAGAAATTCATCAGACAGCATATTTTGAAGCACAGGGCTCCAGATTGTAAAAAATATGTTATTTCAAATCCATTTTTAATGTGCATTCAAATGGTAAAAGCCATTGCCATTGCAAGAATGTGAAAGAGTTGAAGATGTACATTCTTGTAAGAAAATATTCATTTCCTTTCAGATTTTCAGAATGTTCACATTATTTTCACCATTGAAACTTATCAGAGCTTTATGGGATCATATTGATATTTAATAGGAGTCTGTTGTTACTTTTACAATTCAGTCATGTCCAACTCTTGGCAATTTTAAAGGCAAGAGCTCTTCATGTTACCCTGTTAAGAACAGTTTCTTTCAGTTGTTGGATATTCATCTTTATATCAATGTTGATGTTATCAAGCCAGCATGTTCCTTGCTTGTCCCTTCCTCTTGTTCTACTAATCATTCCTAACATCACTGATTTCTCAAAAAACATTGCAAGCGTGACATGACCAAAGTAAAGCAGACATATGATACTGATACATAGTTTGATAGGAGTTTGAGTGAACAAATTATATTATTTGGGGGGATTTATTTCGATTATTTCATTCAGATGAAAGTTCAACTTCAAATGTTTATCCGTATAGAGAAATGCAGCCTATGAGAGTGTCTGATTTAGAGCACACGTACATAGAAGGATAAATATTTAGATTCAGTTGTAGTTAAAATATCATCATTGGGGATCTGTTATAGATTGAAGCTGGGTTCAGGTATGCTAAGTACTATGAATTTTGAACGTTGGAAATTTGCAACTCTGCAACACTCTTGGTGTTTCAAATTGGAAGCTGGGATGGCATTTCTTTGTGATACTGAAACCTGCTGAGAATAAAGTTTGAAATGAGATTCCCTACTGGTAAGGAAGATAATTGGGCAGTTTTTCTTGAGATTAACTTGCCTAAATAATATGGAAGCACAATAAACTCAGTACTATTTGGATTAATTTCTGCAATAAAACTGCACACTTTGCTTAGCCAATCTCTGCCTAGGCCATCTGTTTCTGATATGAGTAAGATAACTTGCTGAATCTCTTTTGGGGGCATAAGTAAATGCTAAGCTTTGGGAGGATTACTTTAAGAGATGCATAACAAACTCTGCCACTGTTTTCATGGAGGATGGCGAGGTGAGTTCTCTTGAGGTGGAAAGAGATGAAGCCAGAAATGTCTGTAAGATGGCAGGCATAGCATGGCAAAGCCTCATCTTCTCTGCACTTCATGGATTGCAAATAACAGTAACAGAGTTGGAAAGGATCTTGGAGGTCACCTACTAGTCCAACCCCCTGCTCATGCAGGAGACCTATACTAGGGATTCGAACCTCCAAACTGCCAACCTTTCTGATCGACAAGCTCAGAATCTTAGCCACTGAGCCACCTAGCCTGGGAGATTTGAAACACTCCCTCTCACCTCCAAAATACCTTTGGCTGCAGAACCTTTGACAAGGATGGCCTTTATATTTAAACACTGAAACAAACTTTGGCAGACGGAGTTGGCAGAAAGGGTTAAATTGACCGCTTTGATCAAAGAAAAGAATATAAGTACTTTTGGTGCTACATGGAGACTGTTCTGACCCAGCCTTAGCAGAAGCAAGAAACAGACTTCTTGTCACAAAAAAATCCCTTTATTTACCTCTTGTGAATTAATGGCATTCACCCACCGAAAAGTCCAAGCAACAGTCCTGCAAGGAGTTAACTGCAGTAACAGACCTTATCAGTTCCTGGCGATAATTGCAAGGCTGTGAGCTCCCAGCCAAAGGGCTGCAAATTAAGTTCTGGCAAGCAGTCTTTGTGGCCAGGAACTTTTTTACTGCCAGTTCTTTGGGTGTGGCTTATTTTGTGGGTGTGGCTTGGAGGTCATGTGACTGGGTGGGTGTAGCTAGCTGGTCATGTGACCGGGCGGCCATGGCTATGTGTATAGGGACTACTCAGAGGGCTGAAAAAAGTCATTTCTGACAGGTCCTTGCACTTTTGACTGGTCCTCACACTTACGACCATCCTCACATTTATGCCCGTGCAGCATTCTTAACAACCATGTCACTCATTTCACAACTGCTTCTCTTCACCGTGGTGACAAGATAGGGCAAAAAACGTAAAATGTAAGGACAGTCGTAAGTTCAAGGACTGGTCAAAAGTATTTTTGACCAGTCAAAAATAACTTTTTCAGCCCTCTGAGTAGTCCATATGCACAAAAGGATTCAATTATTTCTTCAAAGTGCTGATGATTGCACCCTAGCTGGAAGAACTCCAAAAGGGGAGTATTTCCTCCCAACAGTGGTGTAAAAAGCTTAAAACAACCCTTCCTGTTTAAGAAAGTCAAGCAAAAAAATAGCCTCCAGAACCGGAAGTGACAGTAAGTCTAGGCATACTGCCAGAGAGGCAGTTTCTGTAATAAAGATTAGGCTAGGAAAGAACACCAAATGTTGTAATTAATCCTTACAGGATTAACCATGTAAAATGGAAAAAAACAAAAGGAGATTTCTTTTAACAACTGGTTCTCCAAACTGCTTAACTGCTTAACTACTTAACAATCGGTTCTACCGAAGTAGAATCCCACCACTGCGTCTACCCATTTATTTTTGCAGGCACCGGTCTACTCATTTGTTTTCTTTTAACACTGATCAGTTTAGGACGGCCCTTTGAAGCCCTGTGGCAAGAGTTTAAACAATTTTTTTTCCCTCTAGCCATCAGCTGGGACTCAGGAGGCAGCAATAGATTGGGGGTGGGGCCAAATAAAAGGTAAGAATAACTCGGGGGTGGGCAGGGGGGCAGAACCGGTTCGGTGACATCATATCGTCACCGCTACTGGCTCGGCCGAACCGGGCTGAACTAGGAGGAACCCACCACTATTTGTGGCACGAACACAATGAGCAAAATCTTCAGAAATACGAACAGTTGTCTCCTACGACAACCACTCCCCTTTCTTTTCTTTTTTTCTTTGAAGACGTTTCACTTCTCATCCAAGAAGCTTCTTCAACTCTGACAGGATAGTGGAGAATGGAAGGATTTATATTCCTTGCAGACAGCTGGTCATTTGCATTCTTTTAGAGGGCCATTGAAGCACTTGGAGGTTTTTCTGTGTCCTCAGGGTCACCTAAGTAGGACTCCTGGTTCCTGTAGCCTGCATTTTTTTTCTCTGGAAATAAATTCCTACTCCACCACCAGTGGTGGGATTCAAAATTTTTTACTATCAGTTCTGTGGGCATGTCTTGGTGGGTGTGGCTTGATAGGCATGGCAGTGGGGTTCCTTCCCCACTCCAGGGGAAGGTTACTGCCAAATCCCCATTTCCTCCTGATCAGCTGGGACTCGGGAGGCAGAGAATAGATGGGGATGGGGCCAGTCAGAGGTGGTATTTACCGGTTCTCTGAACTACTCAAAATACCTGCTACTGGTTCTCCAGAACTGGTCAGAAACCTGCTGAATAACACCTCTGTCCCACACCATTCAAAGATGTTCATCCAGTTGCCTCCTGAAAAAAGCAATTTTGGGACAACCATGACCTAGATGACTGAGAATCTCTACAGACCAAAATGATATGTACTTTTCCAAGGCATTGTATACGGTACCTCAGCATTATGAAGAATGACAAGAACTATTTAGGCAAAGTATGAAAAAAGAGTCATGAAAAGGGTTAGAGTTGGGGTTACAGACGTTTATGAAAATCAAAGAAGAAATGTAAAATAATGTACAGGACTTCCTTACTAAAAACAAGAAAGAGAAAGAAATTAGTATTGATCTACATGTTGCAACAAAGAAGACTAGAATGGCATTTTAGTGGGAGTGTTTTATACTTTGCCAGTTTGCCTTTTGGCATAGAACACCCAGGAAATGTGTGAAATATTAAGCATTTCATACTTTGACGTCCCATTTTTGGCCTGCTGTAGATTTCCTAGGCATTCTATAAAATGCTTAATTGCACACATTGACAGTAACATTTGCATCTTCTTCCCATCCATCCCTTACCACTCATTCCACATGCTTTCTCTTTCTACAGTCGTACTTTCTTCTTCTTTGCTCTGTCTGTTGGAAAGCATCTGATGAAAATAGGCATGCATTTTTAATATTACTGCTTATTATATTTTTAAGATGAATTGGAAATTCTGCTCTGCTGAAATTTGACTGGCTTTCTATTGTTCTGTACCCAGCAAATACTTTTTTTAAAAAAGTCTCTGGATGTGTTTTCTTTCTCTTGCAGCCAAATTGTATTGTTGCTAGAGGAAATGAACGATGGGCAATGTTGCAGAAGCAATCTGCCTAAAGCCCAAGTACATTTTTTTTTTTTTACATTTAAAATAAAATCTGTTCTTGACTTCCGGTAAATTTAAGGGATGCTGAAGAGTTTATTTAACAAGTACAGATTCTTTTGGTAATGTGACAGCTTTTTAAAGCCTTACAGTGAGAAAAAAAAAGAAGCTGCCTCCATCTACAGAGGCAGAAGATGTTGGTTTTTTTTGAAGAATCAACTTTTCAAAAATTTGAATGTAACTTCTAGTAGAATTTGTAATGCTGAATTAGAAATATTCTCTTTGGGGGGGTGGAGGACAGTGATCACTTTTCTATTTTCCCTTTTTAAATATTCTGATTTTATATACTGTTATGTAACAAATTGGACTGTATCCTAAATACTATTGACTTATATAAGTGAGAACAGTCATATAATTATTTTTATTCGACAGTCATATATTTAGCTTTTTGTTAAAAAAAACACAACAATCTTTTTTGGGGGGAAAGGACGATCAGAGTTAACTTAACTATCTATATGCATGTGTTTGTGTATGTAAATATTAGAAATAGCTTCACTTTGCACATAACAGCAAATAAGGGTTACACTAATAATAAGAGTTGGAGCTGCTACTGAAAAGTATAGAAGTTAGAAAAGTATAGTAGTATATAAAACTTCTATACTTATAAAAGTATAGAAAAGTATAAAAGGGCCTGGTGGCTCAGCAGACTAAAAGCATTGTGATTAACACCAGCTGTCTGCAATTACTGTAAGTTCGAATCTCACCAGGCTCAAGGTTGACTCAGCCTTCCATCCTTTCTAAGGTAGGTAAATTGAGGACCCAGTTTGTGGGGGCAATAAGCTGAAAATAAAATAAATATACAAAAGTATGAAGGCTATTGCTTAATGCATTGTAAGCCGCCCTGAGTCTCTGGAGAAGGGCGGCATATAAATCAAATTTTTTTAAAAAAAGAAGTTTGGAGTCCTCAAATGCTATATTGGTGTCTACGAATGGTGGAGATATGTGTATTATGATGAATACATTACGTTTAACATATCAAGATATTATACTGTATCTGAAGAACTGAAAAATAGAGAATTGCCATTTTCAAAAGCAAGCCCATTCAATCTGAAATCCAAATTTGCAATTTCTCAGCACAGGTTTCTTATCACCATGTATTTTGGAGTAAATTTTGGTATGTCTTATATAGCAAATGTTGTGGCGAGAGGGAGGAGGGGGGTTGGTGTGGCGCTGATCAGCTGTTCTACAATGGGCCGTGGTGGCGGCAAATGGACTGCAGCAAACAGGTGGCAGAGAACGGGCGGGTGGCGGTGAATGCGTACAAGCCCAGCACATCATTTTGAAACAATGGTCTTTGGACCATAAGTTATAATGATCAACTTTACACCTCTCATAGATTTTTAGCACAGGATATTTTAAACAATTCTATTCCACAAAAAGCTATAAAAATGCTTGCAGATTATTCAAATGCAGTATAACTAAATGGGCTCATTTATCATTTACTTACAATACAAGCATTTTGGGGTATATAATTTTTATTAAAGCTCTTAAAACAGAAGATACAAACTAACACATAATAAGGTAGAAAAAAGACAACAAAGAAGTCAAAGAAAAAGCAAAAAGTGTGAGAAAAGAAAGTTAAAGAAAAAGGAAAAGGAAAGAAAAAAGATATAAAGAAGTAGCTTCCAATTTTACTCACAGCAGATATATATATGCATGTATGTATATGTACTGTATGTGTGTGTGTGTGTGTATACATATATATACATACATATATATATATATATATATATATATATATATATATATATATATATATATAAAGTCACATCATATTACTCTTATTTTTATAATCTATCCTGTCTAATCATCAAATCATAAATCCCAAGGGTTTTTTTTTTTTTATTTTTCAAATAAAAAGTCAATAAGTAGCTTCCAGTCACTAATAAAAATAGATAATGTCTTTCCCCCAATCAAAGAAGTCAATTTATTCATTGACTTGTGGCACTGTGTCTTGTGGTGAAGTAGCAAAACGCACAAAATTCATTAATCAGTAATGCATAATTTAACAACAATTTCTTTCGCACAGCCTAGCAAACGCAGTAATTAATGAGGAAAATTGGGGCGGGATGATAAAATACACAACACTAACTTAGGAAAAAAGTTATTAAAGCCCCTTTTTTTAAGATAAGTTGCTGCTGAACTGCACTTTCTACCTACTTGGTGCCATTTCTCTTAACATATTTATTTTCTTAAATGTTTCAGTAGATATTTGTTCTTGGAGAGTAACACTTTCACATCAGTACAGGCTAAATGTAATTAATCAGTTACAACTTTACTTAAACGACATATATGATCACAGACATATGTATCAAGAAAAAAAAATAGTTGGCAACACAATCATGCAAAGTGTTTCCTAGCTGTAATGCCAACACAATTGGAAGGAGACAGAGATAATTACTGCTAATATAATTTTAAAAAAGCAGAATTAATAGTTTTGTCACCTCCCTTATTCTTAACAGCAGTCAATTTTTGGCTAGCACCAGAGGTGGTATTCAGCAGGTTCTGACCAGTTCTGGAGAACTGGTAGCGGAAATTTTGATTAGTTTTGAGAACCGGTAAATACCACCTCTGACTGGCCCCACCCCCATCTATTCTCTGCCTCCTGAGTCCCAGTTGATCAGGAGAAAATGGGGATTTTGCAGTAACCTTCCCCTGAAGTGGGGCGGGAATGGAGATTTTACAGTATCCTTCCCCTGCAACGCCCACTAAGCCACGCCCACCAAGCCATGCCATACCCACCAAGCCACACTCACAGAACCAGTAGTAAAAAAATTTGAATCCCACCACTGGCTAGCACCTATAAATCTTCCCATGGCAACCATTATTCTTTGCCAAGAGATTTAAATCTGTCCTAGTCTGTAGATTAAAAGTGAGGTTTCAGCCAAGAATACTTCTTAAACATACATGCTATAGAAAACAACAACAATAGTAATAAAACAAATGATAAATAAACAAATAAGTCAGAATTATCAGAGTGCTGATATCTGAATTTGAACTTATTGTGTTGGCAGGTCCAGCATTACATTCTAAGATCATTTGTGCACTACCATAGTGTCTTTTTGGCATCAGAAATGATATAATGCCTGCCTGCATTATTGCCATTTTGGCATAATGATGTTGAGTCAAGTCTAGAAAATACTATAAATAACTAATGTAGAAATGACCTCACCCTCCATTAGCCTGAGAGAGACAAGTAAAAAGTCTATAGTTATTCACATTAAAGAAGTAATAAAATCCATTGAACCCAAAGAAATGGGTTCCTTTTCTTCCCTGATATGCAGATAATCTTACAATTCTGATATTCAGATTGGTGGTAAAATTAATTTGCTGGCTATTCATGCCAATGTCAATATTGAAATTGCAACATTCTGTAGCCTAACTATCCCAAGAAGCAGGAAAAAAAATATTTTGAATTTATAAAGTGATATTCAAGGGTACGAAAAGTTCTGCATTAAACTGATCCACTTGATGTATCCGATTTCTATTCATACAATTGCTTTGATGGAACTTTCAATCAATGCTTTCACATACCCCTTCCAAATTTCTGAGTAGGTTAAGTACCCTATTTTTCAGAGTATATTTCACCTTTTTTGGTGAAGAAAAGAAGAAAAAGAAATCTCTCTCTGCCTCCCAACAATTTTGCCTCATTGCAGCAAACAGCCTGCTTTACTTTCATTTTTGTTTTCAGCATAGCTTGATTGGCACAAGGGGAAAAAAAACCTGCTCTAGCAATTTTCTTCCTTGCAGCAAGCAGCAGAGGCCTGCACAAAACAGCTGAGAGCAAAACAGCTGAGAGTTGGGAGGCGATCCAATCAACTTGTGCTAATAAGGCTGTGCTGAAGCTGAAAGAAACTGTTTTTTCTTGCTGTTTGCTGCAAGGAGGTAACTGCTGGGAGGCAGAGGCCAAAGGGTAGGGGCCAGTGGGTGGGCAGGGCTACATTCAGTGTATAAGATGCACCTAAATTTTCACCCCCTTTTAGGGGGGAAAAAGGTGCATATTATACTCCGAAAAATATGGTAAATAGTAGGATGCAATTTTCTGTGATCAAGTTTCTGGATTATTTTAAGTAGGATGCAACAGAAATTTAGTAGCTAAAGTGTTCTAGATATTATGGACAATTCCTTTATTCCTTTGTTAAACCAAGTTTGTTGACTCTTATAGGGGTTATAATACATCACATCTGGATGTCATCATGCTACTTACCCCACTGATTAAGCCAGTGGTGGGTTTTATTTACATTTGCTACAGGTTCGCTCACGTGAAGCTTCTGTGCATGCGCAGAGCACATTTGATGACTTTCGGGTGGGTGGCGGAGCCTCCTGCCACCGCTACTACCGGTTCTCCCAAACCAGTGCGAACCGGGAGCAACCCACCATGGATTAAGCATGCATTTCTTCTACTTCTTCTTTTTTTAAAATAATTTTTATTAAACAGTTTTGTTTTTTAAAAAAAACAAACAAAAAAGAATCTTTTACAATTTTCTTCTTTTCAACAATTTTGCATCGTAAACATTTCTTACATATCCATTTTTTCTCCCTTATTTCAATTTATCCTTTATACATATAATTCTAGTATTGATTTATTTACATATATACATATAGATAACAGTGTACACAATTTCATTCCTATGTTCTGCATCTGTTCTGTTTCTTCTTGTTTGTTACTGCATTTCCACTCCTATATCTTCCTCATTTATTCTTTCCTTGCCTTTTATCCCTCTCCTCTAACCATTCATATCATTTCTCCCACACTATATAATATTCTGTTTCCTCCTTTTCTTGTATTTCCTTTCTAAGTTTGTCCATTTCTGCACTCTCCAAAACTTGTCTAATCAGTTTGTCTTTTGTTGGTATATTGTTATTTTTCAAATTTTGTGCATATATTATTCTTGCTGCTGTTATAATATGTATAATTATAATAATATTTTTTTTGTAAGTCCCTGGGAATATTCCTAATAAAAATATTTCTGGCTTCATCTTTATATGCTGTTTGGTTATCTCTTCTAATTGTATTCTAATTTTACTCCAATATTGTTTTGCTTTGGAGCACATCCACCACATGTGGTAGTATGTTCCTTGATGTTGTTTACATTTCCAGCATTTCTTCTATAAGATATAACACAGATCTTTGATTCAGCATGTTGTATGAACTTATCATATCTTAATGTGTCATATGGAATAATAATAATCCCCCAATGAGGCATTGACTTGATTTGGTTGTAGGGCTTGCATGCTCTGAGAAGGATGAGAGCTATGCCAGATGTTCAACCATATTGGATAGATCTCATCAAAGAAGTCAGATGAAGAGGGTTTTTCCCATAGGCAATATAGTGAGATGTAATTTAGAAAAATGCATACCGCATTTGTTGTCATTCAGATCAATAAGGACCATGCTAGGTATCAGAGTTCCTGGACCTCTGGTGACAAATGGCTTCAGGACTCAGAACTGTTGGCTGAGCAACTAAGGCCAGCAGCTGCAGAACTACTGGAAGAAAAGGTGTTTACAAATATGCAAAGATTGAAAACAAAGAAATAATGATTTGTTTTACAAATTCAAAAAGAGAATTTACAGTTGGTCTCATGAGCAAGAAACTTATAACAAACAATTCTTATTTATAAAAAGGTAAAGGTTCCCTTCGTGCTAGTCGTTCCCGACTCTAGGGGGCAGTGCTCATCTCTGTTTCAAAGCCAAAGAGCCAGTGCTGTCTGAAGACGTCTCCGTGGTCATATGGCCAGCATGACTAAACATCAAAGGCGCATGGAACGCTGTTACTTTCCCACCAAAGGTGGTCCCTATTTTTCTACTTGCATTTTTTACATGCTTTCGAACTGCTAGATTGAAAGAAAATTAGTACGTAAAATTTCAGATTCAATTTTTAAAAATGTCCTGCAGATAACATATGTGAAGACAACACTAGTCAGAACTATTTAAAGCAGCTGCATCTTTTCCTAGGCTCATATAGTAAACCCAACTTGTGAGTTTGATCCTAGATAGAGGCAGATATTTCTCTCCCTGGGCACGATAAGGATATATCTGCTGAATATAACTCCGCATTGGCGACAGGAAAGGGCATCCGGCCAGTAAACACTAAGCTCCATTCAGTTACCCAGACTCCACCCTGCAAAAGAGTATGGGGTCATTAAATGAAGATAATATAGTAAAGCCACCTCTAAGTTGCCTTGAGTTTCTTGAGAAAAGGAGGGATGCAGAACTTGCAAATAAATGAATAGTGCATACTGTCATGTTAAAGGCTACAGTATTGTAATTATAGTATGCATTATAATACCAGGGTGTCATGATTCACCAAAAAAAAAAACCATTAAATTTTATGTAGAAATATTCTGAAAAATGTTATTTCATTAAGAGATAGATCTTTTATCTGTTAAAATTCTGGTCCTGAGGTCACAATTCTGATCCTGAGGGATGGTAGAAATAGCACTGCATAAAAAGGGAAAACAAATAAACAAATATTATTAGAGTCTTAAAGTTAGAATCTTCAAAGAATAGGAATTGAGGATCCTGTCCAGAGTTTTCCTTTTTTTAATACACTATCAGTCAAAGGACAAAGAAACAAAGAGACCAAATGCTTCCACTTTTTATTACATATGTGTCTAGAAATTACAAATGATGACCAGCTACTGAGGATGCTTAAAACTGGGATGGGGAGAGAGGGTTAAGTGGGGAGGATGCAAACAGAAATGCTAGTAATTTGTAGTAAGAATTTCAATGCTCACCTGCTGGACAGGGACTAATTTAAACCGCTTCAGGCTTGATTTGCAGCTTGTACTTCACAATCCCATTTCAATATATTTGTGATTTATTCCAGATTCTTGGCATGCACATCTCATAAAATATAGAAGACTGTCTAGCATACAGCCAGGTTGTATCCAAAATGCATTAGTTAATAGGTGCATTTCAGCAAAGCTATTTTTATTCATATAGGTGAAGAACTACATTTCAATGTTACTAAATACCATGTAAGATACATGGTACAGAAGGCCACCAAGAGTATATATAATTTTCAAATCATGAAACAAAATATATGGGTGTGGCATACTTTTCGTGTGAACATTGGTGATGCCATTTTGTTCTTGGCACACACAGGAAGAGCATCAAAAATAATGAAATGGACATATATTATCACATGTGGTGGAGATGTGCAAAGCAAAGAAATACTGGACAAAAATACATACATGATTAGAAAAAATGTTAAAGCAGCATATAGATTATAAGCCAGAAACATTTTTGTTAGGCATAGTACCAGAAAAGTACCATAAAGAGAATATATCAGTGGTGGGTTGCTATCGGTTCGCCTGAATATATACTTAATATTACATGTTCTGACAGTAGCAAGAATTGTATTTGCATAGTATTGGAAAAATGAGAAAACACCTATGGAAGAAGATGTAATTTAAAAAAAAAAACAGATTGTGCAGAAATGGACAGATTGACATTAAAGATAAAAGAAAAAGAAGATACAGAGTATTTTCGAACATGGGAATTATTTTACAAATGGTTGGATAACAGAGGTAGAAATTAGGAGCAGGAAAAGTATTATTATATAACCAAAATGATCCAGACAATACGCTGTTCACCAAGCAGTTATGTATGTAAAGTGAAAATGTATAAATAAAGTGTTTAAAAAAAGAAATAATGAAAATCATGCATAAATCAGAATGTCTTCACCTACAGAGTTCCACTAAATTCTCAAGTCCATGTCTGAGTTTTACAAAATTCATATAAACTCAATATTTTAAGACAAAGTATCTTTAAAAATGCATACTTTGGGAATATGCATATGGATACACTCAGCACATATACAAGTGTGTCACATACACATACATTTCTGAAGGTGAATGAAATAGCTTTTAGCAACACTATATTGACTAAGTGGGACAGCTGGTTTTCCTCTTCACCCATATTATTATCTTCTCTTTTGATCTTCTTTGTACACAGCTTCAATATCAGGGGTGGGTTCTACTCAGTGGTGAAATGTAAAATTTGTTACTACCAGTTCTGTGGGTGTGGCTTGGTGGGGGGTAATATGACTGGGTGGGAGTAAAAAAACCTCTTTTTTTACTTTTAAAAGCATTTTTTCTACAACCTCTTAGGCCGAAGAGCTTGTAAAAAAAATGCTTTTAAAAGGCTCTGACGATCCCAGCTGAGTTGCCTGATCATTAGAGACTTTTAAAAACATTTTTTCTATAGAAAAAAAATGATTTTAAAAGCCTCTGACAATCCCAGCTGAGCTGCGCGATCATCAGAGGCTTTTTTTTTTTTAACTTTTAAAAGGATTTTTTTGGCTGAAGAGGTTGTAGAAAAAATGCTTTTAAAAGTAAAAAAAAAAAGCCTCTGATGATCACATGGCTCAGCTGTGCATGGGGGGGCACAGGGATTTTTGATACCGTTTCCCTGAACCACCCACCGCCATCGCTACCGGATTGGGCGATCCGGTCCGAACCAAGAGCATTTCACCCCTGGTTCTACTTACCTTTACTGCCAGTTGGCAATGGGAGCACGCGCGATTCTGCGCATGCACAGATCATCAATTATGATGTCCGAGCGAATGGGCAGAGCCTCCCGCCACTTTTACTACTGGTTTGCAAGAACCGGACAGAACCGGGAGCAACCCATCACTGTTCGATATGATTTAGGTACTTTAAAAAAGAAACAGGACATAACTAAATTGCAAATGATTGTACACAAATTAGATGTGGATTACAGCCTGACCTAACCACCTTTTCTTCAAACTTCCCATGTCTATATTGCATTTTTGTGAATGTTTTAATTACATTCTTACAGTTCATGTGCCCAACTCAAAAAATGCCCTAAGCATGTATATATTTTTTTTCACATTTATCGTTCTGTCTGCTCAATTAATTAGTTATAGCTTACTTTTCTTCCTTTTCCCTTTTTCATCCCTATGTTCCCGTGACATTAGACTTGTTCCTTGAAGCAGAAATCTGTTTCTCTGGTGGCTTGTATGAGATGTGGGGGGAGAGGCAAACAACTCAATCTATTCTGAAAAACTCTAAACATACCTATATACAAAATGAAGAGTATTCAGTACTGTGTATCTTAATAGTGCATTCCTATGTATGTGAACCTGTCAGTAAGCTTACTTAAATACCATGGGTTTTACTTTATTCTATAGCGCAGGCATAAAATGTATTGTAAAAAAATCTATGTACTGTATTTCTAGTTCCGAAGAAATGTAATTTGATCTGAACAATTAACAAACTCAATAATTAAAGGTAAGCAGAGATTTAACAAAGCAAGGGGAAATAACATGGTTATTTTTCTATTCATAATCATAGTTTTTCTACCCAGCTCTGCAAGTGTTTCTTCTCAACATCCTCTGATAATGTTTTAGCTTCACTCAGGACAATTCCACATTAAAGCCCCTGTTGCTTTTCTTCCTTGCTGCTCCTCCAGTTTCATGAACGAACTTCAGAAATTCTGTTCTAAACTGCACTGTGTTCGCACCAGAGTTTATTTGGTTTCCCAGTTTAGACTTTGGCTACCACAAGACCTGATAAATTATTCCCCAGTTTCTTGTTCTTCCCATTCAAGTCTTGAGTCTGTGGCAATTGCATCAAGCACCTTATTCAGAGAAGATAATATTGCATTGCTAACTAAGGCATACAAAACCTTTGCCTGACCAATTCTTGAATACAGCTCATCCGCCTGGAACCCACACTGTATTTCGGACATTAACATGATTGAGCGGGTTCAGAGGTATTTCACGAGAAGAGTATTCCACTCCTCTACTCACAATAGAATTCACTATGCCACCAGGCTTAAAATTTTGGGCTTGGACAATCTGGAATTGTGCTAGCTGTAGTCTGATTTAAGTATAGTACACAAAATTGTCTGCTACAACATCTTGCCTGTCAACGACTTCTTCAGTTTCAACCACAATAGTACATGGGCAAACAACTGATACAAACTCAAGGTATACTGCTTCAAACTCAAATGCAGGAAATACAATGCCTGGAATGCTCTACCTGTTACAACCTCAAACCCGCACAGTTTCAACCTCAAACTGTTTATCATGGACCTCACTCCCTTCTTAAGAGGTCCATAAAGGGGGCGTGTGTAAGCGCATCAGCGAGCCTACCATCCCTGTCTTACTGCCCCCCTTTATTTGTATTTACTTCCTTTGTTTATATTTATGTTCATACCTATACTTATTATCTTGTACACGTTTGACAAACAAATAAAATAAATAAAAATAAATAAGATATGTACAGGTACTTAGTTCTTGACTTACGATCACAACTGAGCCCAACATTTCTCTTGCTAAGTGAAACATTTGATAACTGAGTTTTGCTCCATTTTTAGGATCTTTCTTGACATGGTTATTAAGTGAATCTCTGCAGTTGTTAAATTAATAACACAGTTGTTAAGTGAATCTGGGTTCCCCATTGATTTTGTTAGTCAGAAGGTGATCACATGCCCCGGGACACTGCAACTGTCATAAAAACTTGCCAGCTGCTAAGCATCTGAATTTTGATCACATGACCATGGGGTGCTGCAATTGTTGTAAGTGTGACGATCTTTTGTAAGTACTTTTTGGTACACTTACATCTGGTACACCTAAAACACTATACACTGTAACCACAATTGAGCCCAAAATTTTTGTTGCTAAACATTGGTTAAGTGACTTTTGCTCCATTTTAGGACCTTTCTTGTCATGGTGGTGACAAGTAAATCACCGTGATTGTTAAATTAATAACTGTTGTGACTCATACGTGACCTGTGCAGCTAGTAGCTGATTCAGACAGTGAGGAGGCTGGTGTAGTGCTGCACCAGCAGCCTATGCAGCTGGCACTCGAGTCAGACAATGAGGAGGCTGGTAAAGATGTGGTGCCAGAGGCAGGGATTCACCAGGGCCTTCAGAACCTCCAGAAGCTCCTTTAAGTGAAGAGGACAAAGAGGAGGAGCCTCTTCTCGATGCATGGGCGCGCAGAGCTGCCAAAAGGCAGGAGTGGCTCCTCAGGAGGAGGTCTCCTCGACAGTAAGGCTTGGGGCTAATTGGCCACTCCCTTAGCCTATTTAAGGAGGAATGCCAACTGAAGCAATTTGCAGGGAACAACTTCATTCACATACCTTCGTGTCTTGTCTTGCTTAACTTATCAGCTTCCTGCAAATTGCTTCTGGGCATTCTGCCAACCACATTAAGCTTTCAGTTATTATTCTTTGAATTCTTGGTGGCTGTTAATGCAGTTAATTAACAGCCATTGTTGTAAAAGACTGATTAATTAGTAAACCAAGGTTTGAATGAACTTTGTGTGTGCTTCGTTCTTTGGGGTCCATAGCTGGGGCAGAAAAATAACAAAGTTGTTAAAGTGAATCTGACTTCCCCATTGATTTGGCTTGACAGAAGGTTACAAAAGGTAACCTTCCGGGATACTGAAACTATCATAAATATAAGTCAGTCAGTTGCCAAGCATCTGAATTTTGATCACATAACCATGAGGATACGGCAATGTTTGTGAAATGGTCATAGGTCAACTGTCAGTGCCGTTGTAAATTTGAATGGTCATTAAATGAACTGTTGTAAGTTGCTGACTACCTGTATATATGTACAAACAAAGGACATGACATATATCAGGGGTGCTATTCAGCAGGTTCTAACAGGTTCTGGAGAACCAGTAGCGGAAATTTTGAGTAGTTCAAAGAACCGGCAAATACCACCTCTGGCTGGCCCCAGAGTGGGGTGGGAATGGAGATTTTGAAATATCCTTCCCCTGCAACACCCACCAAGCCACACCATGCCCATCAAACCACATCCACAGAACCGGTAGTAAAAAATTTTGAATTCCACAACTAACATATATCCTCTTGGACTGCCAATTTTATGTTTCAACCAGATCCAGCATTTAAGCTCACTAATTGATAGGACAGCCTCTTTCTGAAAATGGACAATTTTTCTTTTGGAAAATCAATGATCTCTGTCTCTTATATTTATTATTCCCACAGGTCTCCCCTTTCCCATTCAAAACATATTTAGATCCTTATCGATGGTGTCTCATTTTTCCTGTCCTGTCTTTCTATAGCCAACTTTTACTGTTGCTTAGATAAACTCTTGTTCCCCATTTTTTTTTTTTTTTGCAAAGATATTTGTTATCCTGCTATGCTACTTGAAAAGGAAATCATATATTAATAGCTTCCATAGGGGGTAACTCTATTAGTCTCTTGAAAACAACAACAAAAATACGTTCTTCCTCAAATATGAACAGATTTATCATGCATATCCACAAAAGCTCATAATTTGTTAGATTTGTAACAGATGTTAGTATGCTACAAGATTCTGCAACCTGCAATAGCTACAAATCTTCAAGAAAGGATATAATTTGTCTTAAAAAGAGAAAAAAGAGAGAGAAGAGAGAGACACAGAGAGAGAGTCAGAGACAGAGAGACAGAGACAGAGACAGAGAGAGAGAGAGAGAGAGAGGGAGGGAGGGAGGGAGAGAGAGAGAGAGACAGAGAGAGAGAGACAGACAGACAGAGAGACAGAGACAGAGAGACAGAGAGACAGAGACAGAGACAGAGAAAGAGAAAGAGAAAGAGAGACACAGAGAGACAGAGAGAGACAGAGACAGAGACAGAGAGACAGAGAAAGAGACAGAGAGAGAGAGAGGAACATTTGTAACTTATTGAACAGACTTAAATCCTTCAAAATGACTTGCTAAGAGAAATTGATGTATCTTCATTTATCTCATGGGTATAAGTGATATATAACTGATTTCTTATATTAATTCATTGATCTATAGATATATTAAGAGTTATATATTTTGTTTTACCAAAAGCAAAGCAAACAAAGAGGCTAGAATCATATTAAATGCTAATAGCATCTATGAAATATATTCTTAATTTATACTGTAGCAATTACCTGCAAATAAAGAAAATCAGTGAATGCTGAAATATTTCCTATAAGTTTTAATCCTATGTTTTATCTGGGTGACTTTTATCATTCTTATTCCTAATGGATGGTATTTGAGGATGTGTATATATTGCTGCTAAGGGGGAAGTTTCTTTGGTTTTAGTGGGTCAGTTTTGTAGCACTGGGAAATATTTCCTTTTTATTTCTGTCAGTGAAAGTTGATTGAACCCTATGTTAAGATGTGATATCTTTTCAGGAAGCTTGTGGACTTTCACTGTAAATCATGTGAATCAGTCAGATAAGTCTTCGGAGAAGTATAACAAATATATTCTGTGGTTTAAGGAAAATAACAGTCTGCTCTTCCACAGCACTGAAAATGATTGATGATTTGGCATGGCAAATTTGACAGTGATAGAGCAAGTTTGTCAACAAAAGGCATCTTCCATTCTCTATTTCCTACCATTGTTGTTATGAGGTTTAAGAATAGCATTAAATTGAAAGAGAAAATGTAGGTGCTCTTTTTCTTTCTCCCTCTCATGCAATATGGTAGCATAAATTATTGCACAAGCAATAAAAATAAATAGCAGCGGGTAACCTTGAAAGACATTGCCTAAATTATTTGTTGAAGTTGAATATATCCAGCATTACCAAACTATAATGCAGAGATGTTAGCCTGATTATACTGAATTGGTTTTCTTTTGAAGAATATCTGTCTGTCTGTCTGTCTGTCTGTCTGTCTGTCTGTCTGTCTCTGTCCATCCATCTGTCCATCCATCCATCTCACCAATCTGACTATAAGCAGCTTATGTTCATGCATACCCACATTCCTCTCTCCCCCTCTTTCTAAAACACACACAATCACACAATTTCTTGAACCATAATTCAATAATAGTCTTGATAAAATAATATATCAATAATCTGAGTCAAACAGATGCCCATGAATTACTGTAAGGTATTGGATAAGTCTGCAGAAATCCAACTTCACAATTGTCCCTTGGATGACTTGTTTGAGGCCTAGTTTTGTCATGTTGCAGGCAAACTTCATTCTAATGTCTTCAAACTCTAAGGTAAAGGTAAAAGTTCCCCTCGAAAATATGTGCTAGTCATTCCTGACTCTAGGGGGCAGTGCTCATAGGCATTTCAAAGCCAAAGAGCCAGCGCTGTCTGAAGATGTCTCCATGGTCATGTGACTAGCATGACTAAACACCAAAGGTGCACGGAACGCTGTTACTTTGCCACCAAAGGTGGTCCCTATTTTTCTACTTACATTTTTTACGTGCTTTCGAACTGCTAGGTTGGCAGAAGCTGGGACAAGTAACAAGAACTCACCCTGTTATGTGGCACTAGCGATTCAAACTGCTGAACTGCCGACCTTTCGATCGACAAGTTCAGCGTCTTAGCCACTGAGGCATCGTATCCCCTGTAACTCTATTTAATTGTTATTTCAAATTTTAAAGCATTACAACATAGTGTTCTGAGCTGACAGTGGTTCCTGGCTCAAGATGCAAAGATGTCAATATAATTACATACATTAAAAAGCCCACATGTAACCATGTCCCAAAGGCCCTTTTTCAAAAGTCAATTACATTTTGTTTTTCCCTTGAAGTCATTTCACTTCTCATCCAAGAAGCTTCTTCAGAACTGAAGAAACTTTGGAACAACCATAACCCAGATGACTGAGAATCTCCATAGACATGTAACCATGTGTTTTTCTGCTCATATGTGTTTTTTTTTTTAAATGATGAAGCTTTGTGATGATATTCCATGGGTTTGCACTACATTTCTTGGTTATCATGTCCTTGATCACATTAATCAGTTCTTCCCTGTTAACCATCTCCTCCTCCTCCTCCTCCTCCTCCTCCTCCTCCTCCTCCTCCTCCTCCTCCTCCATGCACAATATTCATATCAGCCAAGTTAAAACTCTAAACAAGCTAGATTTTTTTTTAATTTGATTTATATGCCGCCCTTCTCCGGAGACTCAGGGCGGCTTACAATGCGTTAAGCAATAGCCTTCATACTTTTGTATATTTATACAAAGTCAGCTTATTGCCCCCACAAACTGGGTCCTCAATTTACCTACCTTAGAAAGGATGGAAGGCTGAGTCAACCTTGAGCCTGGTGAGATTCGAACTTACAGTAATTGCAGACAGCTGGTGTTAATCACAATGCTATCAGTCTGCTGAGCCACCAGGCCCGTGTGTGAATTGGTGTGAATTTGAATTGAGTCTCCTTTATCAGTCAAAAATTTAACCATAGTACATTGTTTAAAGCAGGGGTGGGCTTCAAAAATTTTAGCAAGGGGTTCTCTGCCTGGTTGCTGGGTGGGTATAGCCATGGTAGGTGTGGCCTAGTTGGCCTCCTGCATCATTGTGGGAGGGTGTTTTTGCCTTCCCCATGCTTCAGAGACTTTCCTTGAGCCTCCAGGAGGGTGAAAACAGCCTCCCCAAGCTCCGGAGGCCCTCTGGAGGCCGTAAACAGGCCTGATAGGCCTGTTTTTCACTCTCCCCAAGCCTCCGCACATGCCCTGGACTTACCTGCATCCAAAACGGGTCGTGTGGGGATTCCTGGGAGGGGCAGGGTGGGGTGGGCGGGGCCAGCCAGGAGTGGGATTTGGGGGTTGTCCAAACTGCACAGAATCTTAGCTCGAGGTTTTCCCGAACCCCTGTGAACCCCCAGCAGCCCACCCCTGGTTTAAAGTACACTAATAAGTTCTCACTGAAGGTTTTGGTGTCACAGTCAATAGCAGCAAAAACTTTTCTCAAAGCATGTTCTTGCTAAAGAACCCAAACTTGCCATGACAGAAGTGAAAAAAACCTCTCACAGATGCAAGGAAGACATCAAAAGTTCTATTACTTTGGTACTGCCATCTGTTGGCAATTTATAACATTGGAGGCATTATTGTTCATTCAACCCTCAGACCAGGGGTGGGTTCTAAATTTTTTTACTACCGGTTCTGTGGGCGTGGCTTATTTTGTGGGTGTGGCTTGGAGGTCATGTGACTAGGTAGGCGTGGTTAGCTGATCAGAGTCATTTCTGGAAGGTCCTCACACTTACAACCAGTCCTCGCACTTACGACCCGACTCATTTGTTTGCTTTTAACACTGATCAGCTGTAGGACAGCCCTTTGAAGCCCCGCGGGTGGAGGGGTGGGGGGGAGGGCGAACCGCTACCGGTTCGGCCGAACCGGGAGGAACCCACCACTGCCTCAGACTTTTTGTGGAAATAGGCCACACTTACTTTAGCAAAGAAATTTACAGTATAATTAAGAATTTTGGATAGATTCTCTACTTATTACAGAAATAAAAGAATTGGCACTTTGCATTTATTTATGTCACAACTTCTTAAGAAAACTAATGTGAAGCCCCATGTAAAAGAAAGAGAGAGAGAAAACTGATTTGCCAAAAGAATTTTGGCAAGGAAAGAAATGGAGAAAAATAGGCCTGGTTTACTAACTTACTGCATAATGATGTATAATCATGACAGATAAAATAACTGTTTTTATGCTTGTGTAGACAAAAAGAAGGAGCATTACTTCCTGCAAAAAAAAAAAAAGCTTACTAGAATTAGAATAAGCATACTTAAGGTGTTATGAATGTAGAAACTATTGAGGTAATATAAGTGCTATAAATACACTAAGTAGGACAGCATTTCTGAAAATGTACACAATTGTGGGTCACTAAAAAAAGACATTCAGAAAATGAAGATCAGGTTAAACAAACAGCCTCCTCTCTATGTTTTCTTCTTTCAAAGCACGGGAATCTACATTTTTTGGTGAATGAGATAATCATTATGGGTACATTAGTTTACATTACATTTACCTCAGGGATGGTATTCACTTACTTTCCCTACCGGTTTGCAAATATGAGCGCTTGCTTCATTCACACATGTGCCTTCCACATGCGCTTGGCCTAAAATATATGCCTAAATAGGACAGCATAGAGCGAGGGCGGGTGGGCAGGCCAGCCCCCAATTTGCGCTATTGGTTCGCCTGAACCGGTCTGAACCAGCTGAATACCATCTCTGATTTACCTTTCCCTATCCTCTCTATTTTTAAAGGACTTCTCAAGCTAAATTTGGAACAAAATATCCTGTTCAAACATTTACATGCTACTTGGATTGTTTTACGTGCCCCATATCATAATGACAACTCATTTAAAATTTTATTCTTTGAAGTTATAAGGTCCCAAAATATACTTGAGTCACCAGAATGCCAAAGAGAGAGACTCAAGACGAGGCTTGCAAAAAGAAGCAGATTTTATTTATGGCCAAAAACAAAATACTGGGTGGGACTATATCCAGAACATACAGATACAATGCATGCAGAGGAGATAGCCACATCTTGGGGAAGGTATGGCATCCTTTTTATACCCTCAGAGTCATCATCTTAGTACCCAATTCTGGCCTCTTAGTTTAGGTTTATGTATTCCTTGTTGCCCAGCAAAGGAATAGAAGCCTCCCAATTAGCGTTATCTCTTCCTTGAGCATTCCTTTGTTCTCCCAATTGCTCATTTGGCCCCCTGGTTCTGCAAGGAATGAGCTTATACAGATCAAAGGTGTAAATTAGGGCTGAAGTGTAAATTATCCCTCGGATGATGTCTGCAGTTCCAACTGAGATACGTACCATGCTCTTAGATGGCACAAGAAAAACAGGAAGAAGATTGATATGGATTCAGATCAAATGGCAGGTGTCAGCGTTCCAGAAAACCCCTGACTCCCAGTAAAGACATGGAAGCAGGCATTTTCCAAAGTTCTCTTTATTAGAAATAGGTAAAGTGGCACATCTGGGAAATCCCGAATCTGAAAAGCCCGAGCTTTCTTTCAGTAATACAAAGCTCCCAAAACAACCCCCTTTTTCCTCAGTCAATCATATGCTCCAATCACCATCTGTTCCACCTCGACCCAGCATCTGATCCTCCTCCTCCAGATGCTGGATCACCCTGACCTTGACCGATAGGAAGAGTGCTATTATGTCTAGTAACTCCCCTCTCCTAATCCCCCCTCCTACTTTCCCACACATGAGGAGATGGCAGCATTGAAGCTTCCGACCTAATATGGCTTCCAAGGCTGACAGCAGGAACATATGTTTGACAAATACCAGAAACATTACAGAAGCCTAATAACAGAATATGTTTATTACAGGAGGTACAAATATAAAGGCATAATATATGTGATACAAATACAAAGGCATATTTGTGTTACCGATATAAAGGTACAATATATGTGTGTTATACAAATGCAAAGGCTATGTATGTGTTACAGGAACCTAATGGTTACAGAATAACAAGTTTCTACTAAATCTAGTATATCAGTATATTAGATTCTATTATTATTTATTCTATCCTTATTACTTTTTCTCTACAAAGTTAATACTGAAGGTAGTGGATATGTAATCCAGCCAAATATCACTTTCATCGCAACCCTCTTTCTTCTTCGTATCTTTCTTTTTGAGTTATTTGTGCAAGGTCACCATCCACCTTAGCACAGCACACATAGACTTAACATGGGATAGCTGTATTGGACACCTGCTGAGTTTAGGATCCATGTTGCCGCTTGTATTTACACATTTCCACGATCCAGTTTTTTGGTTGCTGCTTCATTCTCACTGAAATATTGACACGCAGGAAAGTACACATGTGAAGAGATGTGAATACTTGCCAGCTGACTGTTGGTATGAGGATGGAAGAAGTGGGGTATGTGTGTGTGTGAGAGAGAGAGGTGGGAGCTCTGTTCTGTGGATATGAACAGCTATGGTGGAGCTTCTGGTGAATATCTCTGGATAACCTGTTGAAAATTACTTCTGTTGAAGATAGTTTCTTTTGTTTTGAGTTCTAGGATAAGAATGTTCTCTGTGTCTGAGATATTTACTGTAATTGTGAATGTTTTAACAGCAGCTAGAATTGTTTTTTGCTAAAAATTGGGAAAAAAAAGAGAAAATACCTACTGAAGATGAAGTTATTAAGAAAATTATGGAATGTGCGGCGAAGAGGGGGTTGAGGGGTTTTTTAAAATTGTCATTTGCCAATCTTTTAAGGGGTTTTGGGAGGGGGGAGGGTTGTTTGGCAAAGGATAGGGAGGGTGATTTGTTGGGGAGGGGACCAGGCCCGGCACAGGGTCGCGCTAGGGGAGGTGCGGAGCGGGGATCGGAGGGGGTTGGTGCTGGTAGGGAGGAGGGCGATGTCATCAGGACCGTAGGTGGGAGGGGCAGGTATGGTGGGAGCAGGGGGCCATATCATGTTGTGGGGGCACGTATCCGCTGTCTTCAAGCGGTGACATGCTCCGGCCCCCAGTGCTCTTCTCGTTCCCTGGGTTGTCCGGAGTCTCAGAGCCTGGGTCTTAGGCTGATGCTGTGCAATGCCAGGTCCGTGTCTAATAAAGCCCCCCTCATCTGTGAGCTGGTTCAGGAGGGGGGAGCGGACCTGGCGGGTATTACTGAGACCTGGTTGGGCCTGGAGGGGGGGGGTCCCCCTCGTAGAATTGTGCCCACCGGGTTTCCGCGCATTCCATCAGCCAAGGGCCCAGGGTAGGGGTGGGGGGGGTGGCGGTTATTGTAAAGGAAGGTCTTGATCCTAGGGAGGCCACTGTACCTCAGATAGCCGGTTGTGAGTCTCTCCTTGTGAAGTGGGGCCATGGGAGGCAGATGGGCCTGCTGGTTACGTACCTGGCTCCTTGCTGCGTGGCAGCGGCCCTGCCCGAGCTCCTCAATGTTATAGCCGGGGTGGTGGTTGATACCCCCAGGCTTTTAGTCATGGGGGATTTCAACCTGCCGTCCATCGGTGAAGCATCTGAGGCGGCTCGGGAGTTCATGGCTTCCATGACGGCCATGGACCTGACCCAGTTAATTCAGGGCCCCACTCACATAGGAGGAAACACGCTGGACTTGGTTTTCGTCTCTGGTCAGTGGTTGAATGGCTTAGATACAGGGGATATAGTTATTGAACCCTTGTCATGGTCAGACCATTATCTCCTTAGACTTGACTTCCTGACCGCTATGCCCCACCGCAGGGAGGCGGAACCAATTAGGTGGTTCCGCCCCAGGCGCCTGATGGATCCTGATAGGTTCCGAATGGAGCTTGGGCCATTTCCTGAGACTCTGGCACGCGACTCGACTGAGGACCTGGTGACCGCCTGGGATAGGGCGGCCGCTGGTGCTTTAGATCGGGTCGTGCCTTTGCGGCCTCTGACCCGGCGCCGAATCTGCCCAGCTCCTTGGTTCTCCGAGGAGCTGAGGGGGATGAAACGCCGGAAAAGATGCCTAGAGAGTAGTTGGAGGGCCAGTCGCTCCGAATCTGACCGTACACTAGTGAGGTCTTATATCAAGACCTACTTAGTGGCGATAAAGGCGGCGAAGTGTAATTACTTTTCCGCTCTTATCGCGTCGGCAGAAAATCGCCCAGCTGCCTTGTTTAGGGTGACTCGCTCCCTTCTCCATCTGGGAGCGCGGGAAGACCCCTTGCAAGGTCGTGCTGAGGATTTTGCGCATTATCTGCACGATAAAGTCGCTCAGATTCGGGAAGGCTTGGACTCCGACTGGGTAGGTACGGGCGGGTTGTCCGAGGTCTGTCTTGAGACGGTTATCTGGGATGAGTTTGACCCTGTGACTCCCGAGGACGTGGACAGGATGCTGGGGAGGTTGAATGCAACCACATGTTTATTGGACCCGTGTCCCTCCTGGTTGGTGCTGGCTACCCGGGAGGTTACACGAGGCTGGCTCCAGAGGATTATAAACGCTTCCTTGAGTGAGGGGTTCTTGCCTCCCGCCTTGAAAGAGGCGGTGGTGAGGCCCCTCCTCAAGAAGCCCTCTCTGGACCCAGCTGTTTTAGCAAACTATCGTCCAGTTTCCAACCTTCGCTTTCTGGCGAAGGTTGTTGAGAGTGTGGTTGCGCGACAGCTCCCCCAGTACCTGGAGGAAACCGTCTATCTAGATCCGTTCCAGTCCGGCTTCAGGCCCGGGTACAGCACGGAAACGGCATTGGTCGCGTTGGTTGATGATCTCTGGAGGGCTCGGGACAGAGGTTGCTCCTCTGTTCTGGTCCTATTAGATCTCTCAGCGGCTTTTGATACCATCGACCATGGTATCATGCTGCGCCGGTTGGAGGGGTTGGGAGTGGGAGGCACTGTTTTACGGTGGTTCTCCTCCTATCTCTCCGACAGGTCGCAGTCTGTGTTGGCTGGAGGGCAGAGGTCGACCTCAAGGCACTTGGTTTGTGGGGTGCCACAAGGGTCGGTCCTCTCGCCTCTCCTGTTCAACATTTATGTGAAGCCGCTGGGCGAGATCATCCGTGGTTTTGGGGTGCAGTGCCATCTGTACGCTGATGACACCCAGCTGTACATCTCCACCCCAGACCACCCCAACGATGCCCTTGAAGTGATGTCCCGGTGCCTGGAGGCGGTGCGGGTCTGGATGGGGCGGAACAGGCTCCGACTCAATCCCTCCAAGACTGAGTGGCTGTGGCTGCCGGCGTCCCGATATAGTCAGCTGGTGCCATCGCTGACTATTGGGGGCGAGACATTGGCCCCCACGGAGAGGGTGCGTAACTTGGGTGTCCTCCTGGACGCACGGCTGTCCTTAGAAGAGCATTTGACGGCCGTGGCCAGGGGGGCTTTCTATCAGGTTCGCCTGATACGCCAGTTGCGCCCCTTTCTGGATCGGGACTCCCTATGCACGGTCACTCATGCCCTCGTTACTTCCCGCCTTGACTACTGTAATGCTCTCTACATGGGGCTCCCCTTGAGGAGCACTCGGAGGCTCCAACTGGTGCAGAATGCGGCCGCGCGGGTACTTATGGGGGCGGCATGGCGCTCCCACGTGACACCTCTCCTGCGCGAGCTGCATTGGCTTCCGGTGGTCTTCCGAGTGCGCTTCAAGGTGTTGGTTCTCATCTTCAAAGCGCTCCATGGCTTAGGACCCAGTTATTTACGAGACCACCTTCTGCCTCCGATAACCTCCCACCGGCCAACACGCTCCCACAGAGAGGGTCTCCTCAGGGTGCCGTCTGTCAGGCAATGTCGGCTGGCGACCCCCCGGGGAAGAGCCTTCTCTGTGGGGGCACCCGCCCTCTGGAATGAACTGCCCCCAGGGATACGACTAATCCCGGATCTCCGGACCTTCCGCCGGGCCCTGAAGACGTTTTTATTTCAGCAAGCCGGGCTGGGTTAAAAAAAAAAATTTTTAATTGGTGAATTTTATGGGTAATGGGGTTTTAAATTGGAGAAGCCTAAGATAATTTAATTCTGTTTTAATGTATTTTAATATTTGTATTGTGTGTTTTTAATTTTGGCTGTTCACCGCCCCGAGTCCTTCGGGAGAGGGGGCGGTATAAAAATTTAATAAATAAATAAATAAATAAATAAATAAATGAGTAAATTGACATTTGAAATTAGACAACAGGAAGATAAACAATACTATTTGATATGGAATCAATTTTATCAATGGCTAGATAATAAGGCACGGAAATGAAGTATGAAATATGAAACTAATGTGATGATAAAACATATGAAGTGATTTTTATGGGAGTTAAGCCTTTGTTAAATAATGGTTAAATGAGAATAATAATATAAAGGGATATATAAAACTGTTAAATAAGAGAAATTAAATAACTTGAAAATGTTTGATATGGGATTAAGCACAAAAAAATTCTAACCGATCGACACATTTTCTGTGATTGTAATGGATGATGGTTGTTTTATGTTTTATGTTTTGTTATGTTTTGTCATGTTTAAAAATATTTTTTTTTTAAAAAAATGTTCTCTGTGTATGTCTGTGTGTGGGGGGGGGGGGCTAGCTTCAGTGGTGGTATTCAGCCAGTTCTATCCAGTATAGCGGCAGCTATGGGAAGCTCCGCCCATGCGCCCGGACATCATCATGTCCCGTTTTTGACGCTCTATGAATGCACAGTAAGCTCTGCACATGTGCACGCACTCACATTTGCGAACCGGGAGCAAAATTATTGAATACCACGCCTGGTTAGCATGCACATGCGTTCTATTTTTGTCCTCAAGCGTTTGAAAAGATGAATGTAGTTACTCTGAACAATATTTTCAATAGAAGAAAGTCTGCACCCTGTTCGCATGTGCAATTTATTCCAGAATTTTTTTTTTTTGAAATGTACCGTTTTGATTGCCCAAGATTAAAAGAATTCTTTAAATGTGCATTTATGACAATCATGAAAATAATATGATCTCTTATTTGCTGGGATTGGTCTTGCAGCTCATAGAACCTCTTTGCATGGCATACAACAGATAAAAAGAGAACAGGTAACAAGCATACAGGTTCAGAAGGAAATATAAAGAGGTAAAGCTGATAGAATAGACAAGACCTACCTCAGATTCTCGATATAATTTATTTTTTTTTTTATCATCAGGTGTTTCTTTCTGTTGTTGTTATTTTTCTGATTATGCTACACCCAATAGAAATAGTAACATTTTGCATTCAACGTTCAGACTGCCCCAGGAGCTGTTGACACAGTTCTACAGAGGAATTAATGAGGCTGTCGTTGTCACTTGTATAACTGTCTGATTTGGCACCGCAACCAAACAGGACAGGTACAGACTTCAATGGCATCAAATAGTTTATTTGATTTGTATACCGCCCTACTCCCGAAGGACTCAGGGCAGTGAACAACCAAACAATAAAATACATAGATACAAAAAATTTAAAAAACCAGATAAAATCGAATTAAACCATTTTGGCCCAGACAAATTAAAACACCCCAATAATTTAAAAACAGATTAAAATTTACATATTAAAAAGAGGGAAAAGCCCGCCTGGTGGAATAAAAAGGTCTTCACAGCGCGGTGGAAGGTGCGCAGATCCGGGATCCTCCGTATCTCCGGGGGGAGCCTGGCCTAAATCTTCCCCCTTTTTAAATGTGGAAATTTTAAATTTTTAAATTTTAAATTCGTCTTATTTATAGGGGTATGGGTAAGGCGTTTTAAATTGGGGAGCCATTTTAGATTTAATTCTGTTTTAAACGTATTTTAATTGTTTATATTGTATGTTTTTTAATTTTGGCTGTTCACCGCCCCGAGTCCTTCGGGAGAGGGGGCGGTATAAAAATCTAATAAATAAATAAATAAATAAATAAATAAATAAATAAATAAATAAATAAATAAATAAATAAATAAATAAAAATTCCAGACAGTAGGTGCCCCCACAGAAAAGGCTCTCCCCCTAGGGGCTGCCAGTCGACATTGTTTGGCTGACGGCACCCGGAGGAGTCCCTCTCTATGAGAGTGTACTGGCCGGTGAGAGGGTATTGGTGGTAGTAGGCGGTCCCATAGGTAACCAGTCCCGTAGGTTATTATAGGGTATGGCAAAACAACTAGATACAAGACAGTTTTTCCCCTCATTCCATCACTCTTCTGAACACATAATTCCCACAAAATTGTGTTATGTCTAAAGATATTTATCCATGCAGCAGGACTGCATTACTATTATCCTTCTCATATTTTTTTACTATGTTCTCCTATTGGTATTTATTCTGACCTAGGCTTCCCCAGCAGCACAAAGCCAAGTCTTCATCCCAATAAACCCCTTTTATTTAATTTACAGTAAATTCCTCTCCAGCAAAGTCTTTCCTCTCCCACAGTCTTTCAAGATAGTTCACAATTACTGACCTTTATCAGGCTTGGAGAGTGGCCAGGCTGATGTCTTTCAGAAGCTGCAATACTTGGCAAGAATGAAGTAATGAATTCTAATTGTCTCCTGCAAACTCCACTCCCCTTTCGCTCCTCTTTTATTCCCTCTGGGAGGGGCCATTCATCGTCCACCTGTGGCCTTACTCCCAAGTCGACCCTTGTTCTTTAGCTGTTCTCTTCATCTGGCAACTCTGTGCATGCACACACTGGGAACAGGTCCAGCTATTCAACTGCCTCACTGATGTCTGCCTCTAAAGGCAGCTGATAACTGGCATATGGCCCTGGCCCCCTCTCTGCCTCCGACGCAGAGCCCTCATCAGAGCCTTCCCCAGACTCCAGGACTGGCCCAAGTTCCTCCCCAACCTCGTCATTGTCCCAATCTGCTGCCAGCTCCACTGGCCACTGGCGGGCCACAACAGGTATCCTATGGTTATATTACTTTGTTGTTTGTATGTACACTGAGAGCTTATGCACCGGAGACAAATTCCTTGTGTCTCCAATCACACTTGGCCAGTAAACTATTCAATTCTATTCTATTATTGGTCTCTAGACTTCACGTCTGTAGCACATTTTCTGACAATGTAGCATTCTTCCTTTTTTCCTCCCCTTATGAAATTGCCTTTTCATTCATGACTGATTAGCAATTACCTTTCTCTCTTATTCACTGTCTCCATCTCTCATAAAAGCTTAGTGTTGTTAATTATATAATGGTTCATTACTTTGTTATTCCTAAATAAAAAAACAAAAACAAAACCTAGCTTCCTGTCTCTTTTCCATGTTGCAACACCACTGAAAACAAATAAGAAAGCGACGCTCAGCTGAAACTGCCGACTCCAGTATCCTGCTCTTGCAAGTTGTGGAACAAGCACTTCTTTGAGCTGCTTTCTGGATTACAAACACATTTGAAGGACATCCTTGCTGTCACAGAATAATAGCCTGCCCACAACTTACAGAGGTGCAGGCTAAAACACAGACATTTAAAATAAAAGGTTCTGCTCAGGCCAAAGATACTGACGGAGATCTATAAATTATAGAGATGCCTGCTACCTGTTTCAGAGAAAGAAGTGAAGAAGGAAAATAAGAATTCACTGGATAAAGAATCTTATAATACTTCTGTGTTTGATAACCACTGTTATCTTGATTAACAGATGAATTGTTAAGGGGTGAACATAAGAAATTCTAATAAACCATTAATAAAAATATCCTTGGAAGAGAGTTGGAAGAGATCTTGGAGGTCTTTTATCTGACCCCTGTACTAGCAGGAGACCTTATATCATTTTTTTAAAAAAATGATTTATATGCCACCCTTCTCCGGAGACTCAGGGCGGCTTACAGTGCGTTAAGCAATAGCCTTCATACTTTTGTATATTTTATACAAAGTCAGTTTATTGCCCCCCCCACTGGGTCCTCAATTTACCTACCTTAGAAAGGATGGAAGGCTGAGTCAACCTTGAACCTGGTGAGAATTAAACTCGCAGTAATTGCAGGCAGCTGGTGTTAAATTACAGTGCCTTGTCTGCAGAGCTATCCAGGCTCCATTTCAGACAAATGGCTGGAGGCTTCTGGAAAGCCTCCAGTGTTGGAGCACCCACAACTTCTGAAGGCAAGCCATTCCACTAGTTAATTGTTCTCACCATTAGGAAATTTATCCTTAGTTCTAGGTTGCTTCTCTCCTTTATTAGTTTCCATGCATTGTTTCATCTCTTGTCTTTTAGTGCTTTGGAAAATATGTTGACCCCCTCTTCTTTGTGGCAGCCCCTCAAATATTGTAACACTGCTATCATATCACCCCTAGCCCTAGAAATTACTAATAAAATAATAACAATGACAATAACAATAATACCACTTGAACACCATTGGCATTGACAAATTCATGATCAGTCAATTGAAGAAGGCAGCTTTATTTGGAACAGCTTCCATCCTGTGGCAATATCTGTAACATCATCAAACATCCAGATCTGCCTATCCCAGATCCTTGGTAAGGACTCAATAGGTAGACAAAAATGCCAAACCCAATCTGATCCTCTGGCTGATTGCAATGATTAATAATAACAACAACAACAATAACAATAGCCAGGGGGACCTTCTGTCAGGTTCGCCTGATCCACCAGTTGCGGCCCTTTCTTGATCGGGATTCCCTGTGCACAGTCACCCACGCCCTCGTCACCTCGCGCCTGGACTACTGCAATGCTCTCTACATGGGTCTCCCCTTGAGGAACATTCAGAGGCTCCAACTGGTCCAGAATGCGGCCACGCAGGTAATCACGGGAGCCGCCTGGCGCTCCCACATAACACCGCTCCTGCGTGAGCTGCACTGGCTCCCAGTGGTCTTCCGGGTGCGCTTCAAGGTGTTGGTTACCACCTTTAAAGCACTCCATGGCATAGGACCTAGTTATCTTTGAGACCACCTGCTGCTCCCGATGACCTCCCACCGACCTGTGTGCTCCCACAGAGAGGGCCTCCTCGGGGTGCCATCAGCCAAACAATGTAGGCTGGTGACCCCCGGGGGAGGGACTTCTCTGTGGGGGCACCTACCCTCTGGAATCAGCTGCCCTCAGAGATAAGGAGAATCCAAGACCTCGGTGCCTTCCGCCGTGCCCTTAAAACTTTCTTTTTTCAGCGAGCCGGGCTGGCTTAACATATTTTTTAACATATTTTTAAATATTTTTTAATTGATTTGTTATCTTAAATTGGGGCCAAATTAATATATATCCTTTTAATTGTTTTTAATGTTTGTATTGTATGTTTTTATCTGGCTGTACACCGCCCTGAGTCCCTCGGGAGAAGGTGCGGTATATAAATCCGAAATAAAATAAATAAAATAAAATAAACCATAACAGTAACAACAACAGTAATTATGGCAGGAAAATTAAAGAAAGGTCTTCAAAATTTACCCCCTCCCTTATTTCTATACTTCCTTGTTTTGGGGAAATTGCTGAAAGCTTCTTTTTCGGATTGACTTCTCACTATATTTTAGAAATGAGCAGCTATTCCTTTACGCAGCGGTAGAATTGATGAACAATGCTGGGGTGAATGAAGAGTTAAATTTAGTAGGAAAGATCATCTGCCAGCTTGAGCAGCTTGGGAAAAAAAAGATATCTGACTGGTTTACTGCTAAAATTGCTGTTTGTAGATGGAAGCCTCTACCCCTCTTGTGTTTCATGCTTAAAATGAACACTCTAATTATTTTCTAAGTGAGTGAAACCTTACGTACCATAAGCAAAAAAAAAAAAACCTTAACCGCAGTTAAAATTTAATGCTATGGAAGGATATTACAAAATCTCCATTCCTACCTCATTCTGGGGCCAGCCAGAGGTGGTATTTGCTGGTTCTCCGAACTGCTCAAAATTTCTGCTACCGGTTCTCCAGAACCTGTCAGAACCTGCTGGATTTCACCCCTGCTCTTTATGGACTAGGTCTGGGTGGATTATTTGAGATACCACCTCTCCCCAATTATCTCCCCTATTAGATCTAATAGAAAAAGATCCAAGTTCTGTTGGCCATTGGGCCCAGGAAGATAATTTTTTTCCATCAGGGCACCCACCCTTTGAAGTATTATTCCTCCAGAGACCAACCAAACCCATTTTCCTTTCCTAAAACCTTCCTTTCCTAAAACCTTAAAGACTTGGGTTTGTCATTGGGCCTGGTGGTCTAGAGGCGTGGCTGAACCTGTAGATTTGGTTATGTTGATTTGTGATTGATGATTGACTGCTGGCCACAACCATGAATCTGAGATGGGCAGCCACACAAAATGAAAGAATGAATGAACATTGGGCAGCCGAATGAATGAATGAATGAATGAATGAATGAATGAATGAATGAATTTCTGTCACCAATTTGTTCCCCAATCCTGTATCTCTAATCAGAAGCAACACATTTGTCAGATTCCGATGTCATCTCAAATAAATTGAAGATAATATAAGAACCTATTATACGAATAAGGTAGAAATCTCATGCTATAGAAGGGGATGACATAGGGAGGACTATATTTTCATCATTTTCCTCTCCAAATTTAATAATTCATTTCAGGGGGGAAAAAAAATCTTGAGTATCTGTAAGATATTCATCTCCACAGTCAAAACAGGTGTTGGAGTATTTTGAAAGCAGATAACTTTGAAATTCAAGAGACTATGCTGCTCATCACAAGATCCTGTGCTATTTGAACATTATTATGAAATGAGTTCAATGCAGAACGGAAAAAAAAAAATCCACCATGAAAATTTTCAGAGCAGGTAAATCTATCTCTATTCAACTTTTGTGACAGTGAATTCTATTGTTGGTCATATGGTCATCTAGTTGTATAGACTAGATCTGGCATTTTTACCCACCTATTGAGTCCTTCCAAGGACCTGAGATAGACAGATGTTAATATTGGATGGTTTTAAAGCAGGGGTGGGTTGCTGGGGCTCGCAGGGGGTCGGGAGAACCTCTAGCTAGCTATTCTGTACAGTTCAGAGAATCCCCAAATCCCAATCCTGGCTGGTCCCGCCCACCCCACCCTCCCCTCCCAGGAGTCCCCACATGGCCTGTTTTGGATGCAGTTAAGTGCAGGACCCACATGGAGGCTTGGGGAGGATGAAAAACAGGCCTACTGGAAGTTCAGAAATGCTGTTTATGGTCTCCAGAGGACCTCTGGGGCCTAGGGAGGCTGTTTTTGCCCTCCCAGAGGCTCGAGGAAAGCCTCTGGAGCCCAGGGAGGGCAAAAACGCTCTCCCCCCACCGTGGTGCAGGAGGCCAACTAGGCCACACCCACCATGGCCACACCCATCCAGCAACCGGGCAGGGAACCCCTTGCTAAAATTTTTGAAGCCCACCCCTATTTTAAAGGTATCATGTTCAGATAGGATCCAGGGCACATGGTGAGCCCCATGTATAATTGACAGGATGTGAGTAATGTGATAGTACAAATAGGACTCAACTTACAACAGTTTATTTAGCAACCATTGAAAATTACACCAGCACTGAAAAAAAGTGACATTATTGTTTTTCACACTTATGACCATTGTAGCCTCCCCATGGTCACATGATCAAAAATTCAAATGCTTGGCAACTGGTTCCTATTTATGACAGTTACATTGTCCTGGGGTCATAGGATCACCTTTTGCAACTTTCTAACAAGCAAAATCAATGGGGAAGCCAGATTCACTCAACAATCATGTTAATTTAAAAACTGCAGTGGTTAACTTGACAAGCAAGGTTGTAAAATGGAGCAAACATTAACAAATGTCTCACTTAACAAAAGAAATGCTAAGCTCAATTGTGGTTGTAAGTTGAAGTCAGCCTGTACTGAACTTGGCTGTTATTGGAAAGGTAATCAGGACTGGACCTGGCCAAGACTTGTATGCTAATCTGGAAATAGTTCTCTCTCCAACAGATACTCTCCATTTCTCTCTCCATCTCTCTCCCCCCTCCCTCCCTATCTCTCTCTTTCTCCATCTCTCTCTCTCCCCTTCCTTCCTTCCATCCCGCTCCATATCTCTCTCTGTCTCTCTCTCCTTCCCTCTCTCTCCCTCCCTCTCTCTCTCTCTCTCCATCTCTCTTTCTCCACCTCTCTCTCTCCCTCCTTCCTCTCTGTCTCCATTTCTCTCTCCATCTCTCTCTCCCCCCTATCTCTTTCTTTCTCCATCTCTCTCTCTCCCCTTCCTTCCTTCCATCCCTCTCCATCTCTCTCTCTCTATCTCTCTCTCCCTCCCTCTCTCTCCCTCTCTCTCTCTCTCCATCTCTCTTTCTCCACCTCTCTCTCTCCCTCCTTCCTCTCTGTCTCCATTTCTCTCTCCATCTCTCTCCCCCCTCCCTATCTCTTTCTTTCTCCATCTCTATCTCCCTCCCTCCCTCCATCTCTCTCTCTCCATCTCTTTCTCTCCTTCCCTCCATCTCTCTCTCTCTCCATCTCTCCCTTTCTCTCTCTCTCTGTCTGTTTCTCTCTCCCTCCCTCCCTCTCCCTCTCTCTCTCTTTCTCCCTCCCTCCCTGTCTTTCTCCATCTCTCTCTTTGTCTCTCTGTCACACACATGCATGCCCGCACACTCCCCAGTTAGCACTCTGGTTTGGAAAATATTATATTTATTAAAATTTTAACACTACTAACTCTCCAGGTGAATTGTAAGCGTTGCAGTCCTAACATATATGGAAGCAACAAATTGGGGAAAGCTGGACTCTGAGATCTCTGTTTTGTAGTTGCAGATCCCTAGAGATTTACATATATCTGACCAAACCAATTTTGAACATGGTTGTTAATATTGTGCTATAGTCCTTTCCCCTCAATGAAAAAAATCCTAGTTTATTGATTTTTTATTTCAGCAGTTCCTTTCTTTATCTTACAATAAAGTCATCTCCCCAGTAAATGTGTGAGAGCTATATAAACCAGCAGTATACGAATAACATTTCATTTCAGTTAAAATGTCCATTATGTTGTGATTTTACAGTATAATTGGATGGCAAAAATGTTGTAACATATAGAATAGGTGATAATGGGAAATGTATGAAATGTCAAAAAAAAAGAGATTTTTTTTAAAAAAAATATGGAGGGTCAGAGTAGAAATGTGTATAGTGTGTTTGTGTAAATATAAAATGTGTAATGTCACAACATATATTAAAGATGGAAGATGATCAGGATTTTACAAGTTATTTATTTCTCCTTGTTTAAAATGTGCATATTCCTTCCTTCACCTAAATAGAGTTTAAAAGTAAAGATATTCCCCAGGCAAGTTTTACTTCTGGTAACGATATGGATTCATAGTTTTATTTGTCACTACCACATTGCCTTATTTGAAGGGAGGAGGGAGATACAGAGAACAAAAAAGATTTACCCATCTCACATTTCACTTTAGTCAAGCATTAATCAAGATTTTATCTGCTTAGCTTCATCTGCTAACTAGGTTTATAAAACAATGTTGGGTGACCAACTGCTGTTGGTTTTTTCTTATTATCCCTTACCACAGGGGTTGGGCTTCAAAAATTTTAGCAAGGAGTTCTCTGCCCGGTTGCTGGGTGGGCGTAGCCATGGTGGGCATGGCCTAGTCGGCCTCCTGCACCACGGTGGTGGTGGGGGCTTTCCTCAAGCCTCCGGGGGGCAAAAACAGCCTCCCCAGGCTCTGGAGACCCTCTGGAGCCCGGAAATAGGCCTATTTCTGGCTTTCCTGAACTTCCAGTAGGCCCATTTTCCACCCTCTCTGAGACTCTCCTCACACCCTGCACTTACCTGCATCCAAAACGGGTCGCTTGGGGACTCCTGGGAGGGGAGGGGTGGGTGGGTGGGGCCAGACAGGAGTGGGATTTGGGGGTTCTCCGAACTGCACAGAATCTTAGCTAGAGGTTCTCCCGAACCCCTGAGAACCCCCAGCAGCCCACCCCTGACTTATCAGGCTAGTTGAACAGTTGCCATCACAGCTGGTAATTTATGTATTTATTTATGTTACCTATCTATGTATACAGATAGTTCTCAACTCACAACCATTTGTTTAACAACTGTTCAAAGTTACAACAGTGCTGAAAAAATGGGACTTGTGACCGATCTTTGTATTTACAACCATCAAAGCATCCCCAGGGCCCTATGCTCAAAATTTGGGTGATTGGCAACTGACGTGTATTTATGATGGTTACTGCATTCCAGGGTTATGTGATTGCCATTTATGGCAGAGTCAATGAGGGAAGCTGAATTTGCTTAACAATATGTGATTCCAGTTAATGGCTGCAATGATTTGCTTAATAACCATGGCAAAAAATGGTTGTAATATCAGACGTGACTCTCTTGATGATTGTATCACTTACCAATTGAAGTTCCTCTCCCAATTGTCATCGTAAATCAAGGACTACCTGTATATACATATATGTATATAAGATAGATAGATAGATAGATAGATAGATAGATAGATAGATAGATAATAGATAGATAATAGATAAATAGAGATAGATAGAGATAGATAGATAGATAGATAGAGAGAGAGATAGAGAGATAGATGATAGATAGATGATAGATAGATAAATGATAGAAGATAGATAGATGATAGATAGATAGATAGATAGATAGATAGATAGATAGATAGATGATAGAATAACTTTATTGTTACTTTGAATGTACACTAATCAGCATACATTAAAATGAAATTTCATTGCATGCAGCTCTCAAAGGATCACAACCTCCTATATACTGTATACTACATAAACATGACAAAATAAATAAATACAAAATTATGCATATACCCACATATATTACATGACACAGAGAAACAACACAGTCTAGCTCAGATGTATACATGTACATGGTGAGAAAAACGAATCTTGCAAGTGTACCAGACGGATGGCATAGGAATCAAAGTTGTTACAGATTCTGGTAGTCCTGCTAGAAATACTTTGAAACCTCCTTCCAGAGGGGAGCAACAGAAACAGAGCGTAAAATGGGTGTGTGGGGTTTCTAACAATGCTTCAAGCTCTAAGTGCGTAGCTCAAAATATGTATGTAGGCACGCACACACACACAAATTACATACAACTTGTAGGCAAGGATTGTCTTACTATTGTTATTTTTAAGCTGCTGTGGGAATTGTTCAGGTTACATATCTATAGAAATAAATATATAATAACAATGCTTATCAGTAAACAAAAAGCTAATCATGTAAATGCAAACTGTCATGATTCACATTCTGCAGTTGGAACTAGGACTCTCTTTTAACTTTTCTCACATCCATTTTCGTTTCTGAGAAGAGGTGTGTCCTCTTTCTAAATTTGCTGTTTAAAAAAAAATCCCAAAAAATGTATCTGCTTTAAGGTTTTTCCATCACCCCAAACCATTTTTATATGTTTTTTCAGATTCCCTGCATGTGTGCTGCTCTCAATTTTTTAAAATAAATTTTCATTTAATATATATTACCAAATATATTACCAAATGTACTGTATCTATACCAAAATTCAACGCTGTGGAAAAGCTGAAGAATAATTAGGTTCCTTTTTGTGCATGAGTTCAGAACAAGAGGTCATTTCTGTAGTTGACATCAATCTCACCTTAGACAGAAGAAGGACTCTTCTAAATATTTAGGGAATATTGTTGACGTCTGAGAGCAGGGCTAAGCAGCCTCTAGTCCTATTTTTGCAGATGTCAGAACGCCTCCAGTTTGTGCCAAAATGACAACTTCATCAATATCACTCCCTCCCTTCCTTTAAAATAATTTAAGAAGATAGATGTTGGTCTCAAGGCAATTGGGAGTCTGAAAGCAAGCAAAGTCACTTTGAGTTGGCCTTGAAAAGGACTGGCTGAAAAGCAACATGCTTTTAAATGGAGAAGACATCATTTGTCTCCATCGAAACTTTTGTACTGGAGTTGTATTCAGAAAAAATAATAATAACCCCAAAGATTTTAGTGCAAATTATCTTCAAAATTAGGCTCACACTACAATAAACTAAATGGTGCGTGAGTCCCTGTTTCCCCTTTCCAAACATATCACCAAGGGCTAGTAAAAAAAAACATTCTTAGCTATAAAGGCTACTTAGCTTCAAGGCATGGGGCCAGATCCAGAAACCTTTTGACGGCAAGCTGTTGTTTTGGGAAGGGATAGCACAACAGACAGTTAGCTAGACTTCATTATGGCTGAAAGCCATAAATTAAAATACCTTCAAAAACTAAACATATAGTACACAACAAAAGAGAGTGACATAAAGATAACAGAGGTTTATGAACTACAACAGATGAAGGAATTGGATTACCCAGGTTTACTGGTGTCCCCTTGACATGTGTTCTTCCCACTGTAAGGCTGGCATCACAGTCAGATATCAGTTAGGTGTCTGAAACCAAGACAGAGGAAAGGATTTCACCTGAAAAGGTTATTAAAAAGGATATACCGTATTTTTCGGAATATAAGATGCACCGGAGTATAAGACGCACCTTAGTTTGTGGGGAGGAAAATAAGAAAATAGCTGATTGGTGGATGGATTGGCCTCACGGAATACCCCCCAATCAGCTGTTTCCAGAGGTGAATTTTAACAACAGGTTCGTTGATTGTGAGCTCTGTGCCTTGCTTTTTTTTCTGCCTCTGAAACTTCAGAAACTCTGTTTCAGAAAAAAAACTTTTTGTTCCATCTCTGAAAGTCTCTGAAACAGAGCTTCAGAAAAAAAGGCTTTTTTTTCTGAAGCTTCTTTCAGTGGCTTTTATTCTGAAAGACTATCTGTACTCTGTTCAATCTCCTTTCTTTGGTATTGGTATGTAGATTAACCTCTTCTGATTCGTTGGTTATTGTGTCATTCTCCAGATTTGTTAGCATAGTTTGGTTACAACCTTTACTGATTCTTTTTTTGTTGCTTGCCATATTATTTTAGATAAAAGCCTTTCACAAGCTCTTTTTTCTGAAGCTTCTTTCAGAGGCTTCTTTCAGCCTCTGAAATCTCTATTTGGGAGGCTGGGTGGGGCTACATTCGGAGTATAAGATGCACCCAGATTTTCACCCTCTTTTTTGGGGGAAAAGGTGTCTTATACTCCGAAAAATACAGTAATAAGCTTGCTTCATAGATCCTTATGTTGTTATTGTTAGTTGCAAAGTCGGGTCCGACCCATCACGACCCGATGGACAACGTTTCTCCAGGCCTTCCTGTCCTCTACCATCCTCTGGAGTCCATTTAAGCTCATGCCTACTGCTTCAGTGACTCCATCCAGCCACCTCATTCTCTGTTGTCCCTTTCTTCTTTTCTCCTCAATCTTTCCCAGCATTAGGCTCTTCTCCAGTGAGTCCTTCCTTCTCATTAGGTGGCCAAAGTATTTGAGTTTCATCTTCAGGATCTGGCCTTCTAAAGAGCAGTCAGGGTTGATCTCCTCTAGGACTGAATGGTTTGATCGCCTTGCAGTCCAAGGGACTCGCAGGAGTCTTCTCCAGCACCATAGTTCAAAGGCCTCAATTCTTTGGCACTCAGCCTTTCTTATGGTCCAACTTTCACAGCCATACATTACAACTGGGAATGTATATAGAATGGATATAGTACAGTAAAAATATGATAATAGGAGCTCTCTAGATATTGACCAGTACAGCTACTGCAATTCCCTTCCCATTTAATATTCTTGCCATTGGGTAGAAATGACAATATTTGGAAGACACTTGATTACTGACCACAGGATTAAAAAGTCAAAGTACAAATCTCAGTTCGATGCAATTGAAAATATAATGGGGAGAGAGTGATGAGGACAATCACACAGAAAGTCAGGAGATCTGAAAGAAATAGACGGGTCAATAGCATGTAAAGCAACAGCAAATCAAACAAAATAGCCTCATCATTTAACCAGCAAATGGATGAATGGTGAGAACTAAAATAAATGTAATGGAAAGAACTGAGCATTCTACCATTTGAAAAACCCTTCAGTAGGGACCTGTCTAGCAGAGTGATCAGGCAATCATCCGGAGTGAAGAGAAATAAATGCGGAGGAGGATTCAAATTTTGATGGATGTTTTGAACTGCAGAATGGAAAGCCCAAGTTCCCTTGTGGATTGAAGGCAATTTTGATAAATGGTTATGCATTGTTGTACTAGTCCTCTAAACCTAGAAGCATTATAAGGCCACCCTAAGTCATACTTTCATACTGGACTTTTACATTTTTTTTTCTTTCTTCTTCTGTCGACAGAAGGTCCCACAACCCTTTGAGATGTGCTTTCAATATATGAAATGGGTTGTATGAATCTCCTCCTGTGAACTGTGCAGTCCACTTGGTCCAAACTGGTGCCCATTGGATGAATAAACTTCCAGCAAGTCATGTTTTCCATGAACAGCTATTTATACATGTGTGAGCCTTCTTAAATGTTGTATTTGCTTCTTAGTTGATCTCTGATTTCCTTAAAACATATGTTGAAAAAGTATCTGAAAAGAAAGACCCTAATTCAGTGATGGTGAACCTTTTCATCACCGAGTGCTGAAAAGGGAGAGTGCACATGCGCGCGCACATCTGGGCCACAACCCATAACACATCTGGGCTGCAACCTGGCGCATGCATGCATCTGAAAATGAACTTCCGGTTTCAGCTACTGAATTTCCGGTTTCAGCCAGCTACTCTTCCAGGTTTCTGGCATGCATGCGCACGTGACAGTCAGCTGGCTGGCATGCATGCTCATGCAGGAAAAAGACCAGCCCTTCTAGTTTCCGGCACTGCCGCATGCAAAAAGGCCAGCTGATCATTGCACGCGCATGAGCTCCAGAAACCCGGAAGAGGAACGGGTGACGCTGTGTTTGCCAGGTAGCCTTTCTTTCCAAAAGGTAAGAAAGTGCATGGAAGGTTCTTGAGCTCCAAGCAAGCATAATGTTAGCCTTCTTCCTTCCTTCCTTCCTTCCTTCCTTCCTTCCTTCCTTCCTTCCTTCCTTCCTTCCTTCCTTCCTTCCTTTCCTTCCTTCCTTCCTTCCTTCCTTCCTTCCTTCCTTCCTTCCTTCCTTCCTTTCTTTCCAAAAGGTAAGAAGGTGCATGGAAGGTTCTTGAGCTCCAAGCAAGCATAATGTTAACCTTGGAGGTAGTTCAGAAAAGAACCATACCCGAATTCTATTTTTATTGCAAGGTTCATTAACAGAATCTTGCAAGACTAAAAGTATTTTTCTTCTTTTTTTACTTTCCAGAAAACTAGGGTGAATATGCTTCCTATGCCTCCTACCTATCTGTGGACTAAGTTATCTTTTCCACCCAAGGTCATTCTCACATACCACTGTATATTAGCATCTTGGGAAACTCTGCAGAAGATACAGATAATCAACAAGAAAACTAAGAAGGATTCAAAAATAAGAGAGTTTTACCCTTTCCAGCAAAGAGGTAAGCAGTAGCTTCTTCAATTATTAAAATTTAATGACAATTCTCAACATAAATTGCCATTAATATGTTTTGCAGGGTAATGCTGAGGTTAATATTTGCTTACTTCTCTGCTGTTTTGCAGAGTGCCGTCATTTTCTAAGTCTTCACTGCCATTGTTTGCAAATTAGCAAATTTCTAGTCTAGAACTAGTCTGTTGAGAAAAGAAAACAGCATATTATTGCTTTTTATTAAAGCATGACTCAGAAAGTAATTAGCAAACTCTGCTATCACAAATACTGAAATGAAGCAAATCCATCTTTGGAACTGTTCCTCACATAGGACTATATCCCTCTTTTTATTGTCACTCTGTTTTACATCTTCTACATTTATATGGATTTAATTTGCACCAAGACTAGATGTGGGGATATTCAAGGATTATGTATAGAACATTTAGGATCCTTATGCACAGCTACTTGGTTCAAAACTCAAACCCTCATAAACATTTTGTATTGCTGCATCAGTGGTGGGTTGCCCCCGGTTCGCACCGGTTCTATAGAACCGGTAGTAAAACCGGCAGGAGGCTCCGCCCACTGACCCCGATGTCATCAAAATGCTTCTGTGCATGCGCGCGGCCCCATTGCAAACCGGTAGTAAAGGTAAGTAGAACCCACCCCTGTGCTGCATTTATCCTCACTGCTTCTGTCCTTATCACTTGCATTATGCCTCATAAGCCAAACACATAAGCATTCAAGAAAGAAATAAATGAGGAAAAAAGAAACCCGACAAAACCTCAACACAGGCTAGCTCTCTACTTCCTATTCCTTACTAGATTTGTTTTCACGGGGGTGCTTATTTTAATTTTATTTTCAAATAAAAATATTTGAGGCGCTGCCACAAAGAAGAGGGGTCAACCTGTTTTTCAAAGTATCAGAAGGCAAGAACAAGAAACAACGGATGGAAACGAATCAAGGAAAGAAGCAACCTAGAACGAAGGAGAAATTTCCTAACAGTGAGAACAATTAAGCAGTGGAATGGCTTGCCTTCAGAAGTTGTGGGTGCTCTATCACTGGAGGCTTTTTTTTAAAAAAAAAGACATTTGTCTGAAATGGTATCTCCTATGTTTGCAGTGGGTTGGACTAGAAGACCTCCAAGTTCCCTTCCAACTCTGTTATTCTATGTACTATGCTCTAAGTTAGTGAAGAGCAGTAGTAGGATTCAGCCAGTTCACATCACTTCGGGAGAACCGGTTGTTAACTTTCTGAGCAGTTTGGTGAACTGGTTGTTGGAAGAAATCATTAGGGCAGAGAACCGATTGTTAAATTATTTGAATCCCACCAGTGGTGAAGAGGTAGTGTGGAACTGTAGTTCTTGCAATTCACTAATTCAAATGATACCCAATGAAAAGATAAGAAGATATTGAAATCTGCAGAGAAGTATGATATCGGGCAATCTAGCAATCAGCACAGTATCACAGAGACAGAAGGGAGCATTTAATGTATTTTACAACTAACCTTCCATATGGTCTATGGATTCAAATGTCTATGGAGATTCTCAGTCATCGAGGTCATGATTGTCCCAAAGGTGTGTTTTTTTCAACAGGCAACTGGACTTTTCTTTGAAGACATTTCGCTTCTCATTCAAGAAGCTCCTTCAGCTGGAAACCAGAAAGTCCAGTTGCCTCTTGAAAAAAAGCACCTTTGGGATATATATTCCAATGTTATTCTACTCAATTTGTATTTATCTACAAATCTGGAATAAACCACTCCACCTTTTTCTTCAAATCATTAATATATTCTAAGAGACATTAAGGTCTTCAGATTGAACCCCCCTTCAAAACCCATCTCCAATTGGTTGATGAAATTTTTCATGAGCATGTTGTGATTTTCACAATAGCTATTTAATTGTTGCTCCACTCCGCTCATACTTACCAAAGTCACTAGTCTATTTATCAAGGGGTACTGGGTTAAAGTATTTGCAGGTCAACATGTATTATATTTGCAGTACACCTGCACTCTGCTGAGGATGTTACCCTCTCCATTTTCCCTCCCAAAAAAATTTAATCTGGAAAGATTTCTTCTTGAAAACCACATGCCTTGTCTGAAGATTCTTAAATATGTTTCTCTTTATGTTCTACTGTGTAATCTTTCTAGCTATTAGTGACAGATTGCCTGCTCTATTCTTTTCTCCACTTTCTGAAAAGACATTTTCTTTCTTCCAGGCTTAGGGATCTTTTACAGATCTTTAGAAAGATAGATTTTTCTAATAGAATGCTACCTTTCCTGTGACTAATACCGAGAGACAGCTCTTGAAGTTTTCCTTAATCATCAGCTGAGATATGAAATAGCTATAATAATTTGATCTTGGATTGGCACAAAAATATGTGGAAGTGCCTTTAATCTAGTCTATGTATGTGTATGTATCTCTGGGTATGTTTATATGTGAACGTGCACATATGTGTGTGTATGTGTGTATATGTATGTATGTATGTATGTATGTATGTATGTATGTATATATGTCTGTCTTTGGTTATTTGGGTTTTCTCCCACATAAAATTGGAAGTACCTTGGCGACATTTCGACGAAGTCTCATTCGTCATCTTCAGGCTGGTATCTTCGGCCTTGTGCTTTTAGGAGCAATGTGTGATTGTGGTTGTTTCTTCTTTTCAAAAGAAGAAAAGAAAAGTTGAAAAGAAGAAACAACCACGATCACACATTGCTCCTAAAAGCACAAGGCCGAAGATACCAGCCTGAAGATGACAAATGAGACTTCGTCGAAACGTCACCAAGGTACTTCCAATTTTACGTGGGAGAAAACCCAAATAACCAAAGACCTACATACAAATACCTGTGAAAACCTCAGAAAACAAGTATGTATGTATGTATGTATGTATGTATATTCTTGTAATTCAAATTCTCTTTTGCTTTTCAATGTTTCTAGTTTTCAAATAAATCTAAGATAACAGAATTGGAAGGGACCGTGGAGTTCTTCTAGTCCAACTCCCTGCACAAGCAGGAGGCCTTATACCATTCTGGACAAATGGCTGCCCAATCTCTTCTTAAAAACCTCCAGTGATGGAGCACCCAACTTCTGAAGGCAACTCATGCCATTGGTTAATTATTCTCACTGTTAAGAAATTTCTCCTTAGTTCAAGGTTGCTTCTCTCCTTGATTAATTTCCATCCATTGCTTCGTGTCCTGATTTCTGGTACTTTCGAAAATAGGTTGACCCTCTTCTTCTTTGAGGCAGCCGCTCAAATACCGGAACACTAGTCGTAGTCCTTAGATCATTTTTGAAGATATTGAAGAGTACTGGGCCTAAGAACCTTGGGATATCCACTGTTTCTTCCTTCCATGTAGATGTAGATCCATTAAGGACTAATCATTGAGTGCAGTTTGTCAGCCAGTTACAAATTCATCTGGCAGTGATGCTGACATTTTTCTAACATTTTAAGAAGTAGGTTGTGGTCTACTTTGTCAAATGCCTTACTGAAATCCAAGAATATTACATCCCCAACATTTTACCAGTCCACTAATTTTACCACTCCACTTTGTCAAAGAATGAAATAAAATTTGTTTGGCATGATCTGTTTGGATCATCTAATCTGATTAATATAATTAGACCATCTAATGTGATACAGTATTGCTGAAAAGGCCAGAGGATCTTACATAGATGTCATTTTGAATAATTGTTTGAAGAGATGGTACCAACGTTAATATACGTAAAAATGTTGCTTTGTAAGGCCACAACACATTCAAAAGAGATTGTTCTTAATAATCTAAACTGATTGTTAGGTCTGAAACAGAGCAGAATGCTGAATTGCTTGAGTCTGTCAGTTGGAACCTTGACACTGATATTGGATTGAAAAGAGTCATGGCTGTTTAATAGATATAACTTTGTACAGCTACACATTTTACAGATGACATGGATAACAACTGTCACAATCCTGAAACAATTAATTAAAGAAAAGCATGATTAAAAAAAATATGACTAAATACAAAATTAAATCTCAAGGGCAGCTACATGGCAAAAGTACCCACCACTTTAAGTGTCTGTGAAGATTCTCCAGGTCATAGATGTCTCAAAGGTGCTTTTTCAAAAGAAAACTGTTTTTTTTTTTTTCCCTGAAGAAGAAGAAGAAAATATTTTGCTTCTCATCCAAGAAGCTTCACCACCATCAGAACTGATGAAGCTTCTTGGATGAGAAGCAAAATATTTTCTTCTTTTTCCTCAGGGAAAAAACCAGCCCAATTGCCTTTTGAAAAAGCACTTTTGAGCCCACCACTTTACTTAACAATCCAAATAATTTTGAAAGGATCTGGCAAATTTACTGCAGGCTACTTCTGCTAACTGCCAACTGCTGGCTGCCAGAAGTTTGGCAGTTCAAATCTCACCGGCTCAAGGTTGACTCAGCTTCCATACTTCCAAGGTCAATAAAATGAGGACTCAGATTGTCTGGGCAATATGCTGGCTCTGTAAACTGGTTAGAGAGGACTGTAAAGCACTGTGAAGTGTTACATAAGTGCTGTTGCTATTGCTAACTTCCAGGAGTTGTTCTACTCTTCAAACAGCTGGAAGTGAGTGCCAATATTTTGAGGTTGGGCTCTTATTTTCCCCAGTGATATTTTCCCTTTATGTTACAAACTGTTTCCACTTCTACTTTCACAGTTTTTTTAAGTATGGGGGAAATATTTATTTTTAGAGTGTTTTAGAACAATATAGTGAAAGTTGGAATAAGATAATAATACCACATCCTGTTTTCCTTTGCATTCAGTTGTTTTGGTTTCAGGACTAAGAGCATTCTTTAAGGCAGTAACAAGATTCAATTGTTACTGATTCAATTGTACCCACTGATTCAATTGTACCCACTGATGACAATTTATTTCAAATCTGTATGAATTTCAGGCACTTTTTTTTCCAGGTACAGATTCAAATGCATCAGTCAATCGAGCAGAGTTAATTAATCCACAAGGCAAAGTTCGTGCTTTTCTTTAGGAAAATGCACTTAAGTAGTTATACTGAATGGATTTTCTCACAAAATGCACACTGCTGAACCTTTTCTCTTTAAAGTGATTATTATCTTTCTCTCTGTGTGTTCCATCACAATCGAAATGTTTCAAAATCCATTTATCTTGAAACTTGTTGGAGTTGTGCTATTATTTTCATCAACAAAATTTAAAATGTTCACATTTTACATTTTAAAATTCAACATTTTCTCCTCCCACTTATGACTGTATGACTGTAACTGTATCCTTATGATTTATATTGATTGTTTCCTAGTATGATTCAATTGCTTGTGGCTATCATTAAGTGTTGTACCTTATGATTTTTGACGAATGTATCTTTTCTTTTTATACTGTATACATTGAGAGCATATGCACCAAAGACAAATTCCTTGTGTGTCCAATCACACTTGGCCAATAAAGAATACTATTCTATTCTATTTTGTACAATACAGATTTTTTTCTGATCTAATAGATTCCTGCAACACAGTGTTTTGAATTAGAATTCACAAATAGCAAATGTATTTAGTTATTTGCAATGAAGATAATAAATACATAGTTTGGAATTATTACTCTAACACTTCCATTCAAATCATATCCTCATAAAATTTAAGCTCATTTAAACCCTGAGTCAATATATTAAAGACTTTGTTACTAACCAGATAATCACCCTATACTAGTTCTTATGGTAAATATAGGGAATTCTATAGTAAATGGAATTTCTATTTTTTTTAAAAAATACTATAGCTTAGAAAGAACATGGTGGCTAAGAAGCTAAGATGCTGAGCTTGTTGATCGAAAGGTCAGCAGTTCAGCGGTTCGAATCCCTAGTGCCGCGTAATGGGGTGAGCTCCCGTTCCTTGTCCCAGCTTCTGCCAACCTAGCAGTTCGAAAGGACATAAAAAATGCAAGTAGAAAAATAGGGACCACCTTTGGTGGGAAGGTAACAGCATTCCGTGCACCTTTGGCATTTAGTCATGCCGGCCAAATGACCATGGAGATGTCTTCAGACAGCGCTTGCTCTTCAGCTTTGAAACAGAGATGAGCACCACCCCCTAGAGTCAGGAACGACTAGCACATATGTGCGAGGGGACCTTTACCTTTACCTATAGTTTAGGAAAACTCTATGAATCCTTTAAGATTAATGGCATTTTGGATATAGAAATGTATTTCAGATTCCTGGTTTCCGCAAGGACTTCCTGAGACTGCCCTGCTCCCTAAAATCAAACAAACAGCAGTTCTTCTAAAGCAACAGTGTTGACACATAACCTAGTTTTGTGAAGCATATTCCCTAGTCATTTCTACTAAGTAAGCATACAGTTGAGGCTGAAACAGCTAAAGAATGCACAAGCCTGATAAATAGCTTTGGTTAAAGAGCACAGAGGCATGATATCGCCCAAATCAACAAATTGACTTCCTTTTCTGAAATGTCACCAAAACTATCCCTTTCAGAAACTGCTCCCTTGCACAAATAAAGCTCCCTGGTCTATCACAAGAACTAAAATTCTCAATTCCTTGAGTCTGATAGCACAGGTGAACATACAGGTGTTTTGCTATGGCTGCACATTTAAACAGAAAGAAAGCACAAGGGAAGAGGAACTTTAACAGAAAGAGTCAGAAGAAAGGAAGAAAGTTGTGTTGTTTTTTTTTAAAAAAAACACCCTTCGTGAACAATCTATGAATACACTGAACTATGAATAGTTAGAACTGGACTGGACTTACAGATTTTCAACCTGGAGTCTCTGGAGACAAGGTCTTCAAAATGCAATCATCCAGATTCAGAGGACCTTTGATGAGATTATGTGAAATATTTAATCCATTAAATGGAATAATACTTAGTTAAGTGTATTATTCAGGTTATACTCCTACCTCTATCACCTAAGCTTTCCATAGAGAATTGGGATTTCATGTCACAAGGAAATCTTACACAGAGACAAGTTTGCATCTACACCAGGGGTGGGTTCTAATTTTTTTTATTACCGGTTCTGTGGGTGTGGCTTATTTTGTGGGTGTGGCTTGATGGTCATGTGACAATTATTTAGGATTTAGCAGAGGTACTGGTCTACCAGGCTTTTAACTGCTTGCAGAGCTGTACCGATCTACCCATTTATTTTTGCAGGCACTGATCTACTCATGTATTTTTGCAGGCACTGATCTACTCATGTATTTTTGCAGGCACCGGTCTACTCATTTGTTTTCTTTTAACAATGATCAGCTGTAGGGCGGCCCTTTGAAGCCCCACGGCAAGAGTTTAAAAAGTTTTTTTTCCCTCTAGCCATTAGCTGGGACTCAGGAGGCAGCAATAAATTGGGGGTGGGGCCAAATAAAAGGTAAGAATAATGTGGGGGTGGGGTGCAGGGGTGCAGGGGGAGCAGAACTGGTTTGGTGACATCATATTGTCACCGCTACCGGCTCGGCGGAACCGGGAGGAACCGGGAGGAAGCCACCACTGATCTACAAGTGCCCATGTCTAACTTGTGGTATGGGCTGAGACTTGGAGTGAAGCTGAGGAATAATACAACATGTTGTTGTTGTTGTTGTTGTTGTTGTTGTTGTTGTTAGTTGCAAAATCATGTCTGACTCCATGGACAGTGTTCCTCCAGGCCTTCCTGTCCTCTAACATCCTCTGGAGTCCATTTAAGCTCATGCCTACTGCTTCAGTGACTCATTCTCTGTCGTCCCCTTCTTCTTTTGCCCTCCATCTTTCCTAGCATTAGGCTCTTCTCCAGTGAGTCCTTCCTTCTCATTAGGTAGCCAAAGTATTTGAGTTTCATCTTCAGGATCTGGCCTTCTATAGAGCAGTTGGGGTTGATCTCCTCTAGGACTGACCGGTTTGATCGTCTTGCAGTCCAATGGACTCACAGGAGTCTTCTCCAGCACCACAGTTCAAAGGCATCAATTCTTTGGTGCTCAGCCTTTCTTATGATCCAACTTTAATCCAACCCATACATTGCAACTGGAAAAACCATAGCCTTGACTAGACGCACTTTTGTTGACAGGGTGATGTCTCTGCTTTTTAGTATGCTGTCTAGATTTGCCATAGCTTTCTTCCCCAAGAGCAAGTGTCTTTTAATTTCTTGGCTTCAGTCCCTATATCATTCTTTTTACATGCAATGGATCTTCATGTGTGTAATGCATAGATAAAGTCTTAGAGAATCTTGACAGAAGCCAATTATAGAATATAAAAATTTTAATATGAAAGTGATTTTTTTTAAAAAAAAATTGGTAGATTATTACCCTGAACTGTGCCAAATCACCAAGTATGCATAATGTCTGCAAGAATTCACAAATACTGGTTCAGAGATCAGCAGAAAGCATCTGTTCCTGACCACAAGATACAAACAAGATCACTGTCCAGCTGGTGACTTATTACTTACAATATTTTTTTTGTCAAAATAATAAGGCAGAGATATAACCAGCTCAAAAGCCATGGCCTGAATATTGAGCTTAGTATACTTATCGCAAAAGGGATGTGGTGGCTCAGTGGCTTAGATGCTGAGCTTGTCGATCGAAAGATCAGCAGTTCAGAGGTTCAAATCCCTAGTGCCACATAATGAGGTGAGCTCCTTGTCCCAGCTTCTGCCAACCTAGCAATATAAAAGCATGTAAAAAATGCAAGTAGAAAAATAGGGAACACCTTTGGTGGGAAGGTAACAGCGTTCTGTGTGCCTTTGGCATTTAGTCATGCCGGCCACATGACCACAGAGATGTCTTTGCACAGCGCTGGCTCTTTGGCTTTGAAACGGAGATGAGCACCGCCCCCTAGAGTTGGGAATGACTAGCACATATGTGCGACGGGAGCCTTTACCTTTTTATACTTATCACAAACTTCTGAAAAAAACTCTTTAAAAAATGACCAGAATTCAAAGCACAGTGGAGTAAAATTAAGAGTACTAAACTAGATAAATCAGTGGAGTACTAAGAATATTCATGGTTTTTAATTTTGTTTTAATGACCATCGCACTATTCATTTTCTCTTCTACAGTAAAAGCTTGTTCATTTCATCTTTCAGCTGCTAAAATCATGTTTATTTCAAAAAGCGTTCCTTTATAATTTTATTGAATACATTATTCTAATTTATTATAGTCATTTTCTTATTGATTTCTGGGTGTTCTACTATATTTAATTAAATTGTGAAGCATTTTAGTATGCATCAGGGTGATCCAGATGTTCTAACCCATCCTGACTGTAAGAATAAAATGAGCATATGTTACTCCTGAAAGCAATGAATAAATAATACACGAATATCTACTATTTAGTATTAAAGATCAAGGCACAATCAGCAGCCTAAAGATTCTAACCTAAATTGGAAATCTTATTTGAACGTGAGAACAGGAATGCCCAGAATGCAAACAAGCCTCCATCATCAATACATGATATTAATTGTTGGTTAGAAATTGGGGGGGGGAGTCCAATTTTTTTGTCCTGCAGCTCAGCCCTGTCAAAGAACACAATGGGTTTATGATCTGACTATATACATTCTAAACAACCATGCCTGAATGCCCAGTAATAATCACCTTTATTTATGCTGGCAGGAATAGCTAACACCCTAGATCAGAAGTCAGCAACCTGCGGCTCTGGAGCCACATGTGGCTCTTTCACCCTTTTGCTGAGGCTCCCTGTCACTCAAAATATGTGTCACAACCGCCAATGTGCAACACCAGCCGGCATGTGATTTATTGAGCTTTTCAACCCCCGATAGGCCCACCAGGGATAAATCCAAAAAAGAAGAAAACAGAACATTTAATTCAATTACATATGCTAGTTTTGTGTCCTCTCAAGAAATAGTCAGGCACGGGAAGGGTTTTGTGGCTCCCGGTGTTTTCTTTTCTGTGGGAAATGGGTCCAAATGGCTCTTTGAGTGTTTAAGGTTGCAGACCCCTGCCCTAGATGACAGGCTCAAGATCCAGATGGATCTTAACAGACTTGAACGCTGGGCCCTATTTAACAAAATGAAATTCAATGTAGAGAAAAGTAAAGTCTTACACTTAGGCAAGAAAAACCAAAAGTTTATAAATCTTTATAAACTGGATTTATAAACCTTTCCATTCCCCACCATCCAGTCAGAGCTGAAGAAGCTTCTTGGATGAGGAGCAAAATGTCTTCAAAAACAACAACAACCAAAAAGTCCAGTTGCCTCTTGAAAAAAGTTTGTTTGTCATGTTTATATAGTATATATTGGAGGTGGTGACCCTTTGAGAGCTGTATGCAATGAAATGTCATTTTAATGTATGCTGATTAGTGTACATTTAAAGTGACAATAAAGCTATTCTGTCCTGTCCTGTCCTGTCCTGTCCTGTCCTGTCCTGTCCTGTCCTATCCTATCCTATCATATCCTATTCTTTCCATTTTTCCCAGTTTCAGTGAACATTTTACCAAAATACACAAATCTGTCTATTTTCTTTAGGTTTTTTAAATGTGTTTATCTATCTTGCTATTGCTCACTCCATTTTCCCTGCTAAACACACCATCTTGACTCTTGATACATAAATGTTCAGATCCATTGGGTTCTTAGCCAAGAGCACAGCATCACCTGCACAGAAAAGTAAATGTTCATTCACATCCCTCATCAACACATCTATAAAAGTATTTATTTACCTTTTACTTTTCACTTTCACTTTTATTAGATTTCTATACCGTCCTTCTCCCAAAGGACTCAGGGCAGTGTACAGCCATATTAAAACACACATAATTTATAGAATTTAAGAACCATTAAAATCAAATATACAAAATTTGGCCCAAAAATTAAAAGCTAACATACACACATTTAAAATTTGTATTCATGTTAGGCCAGCCCGGCTTGTTCAAACAGGAGGGTCTTCAGGGCGTGGCGAAAGGTGCGCAGGTCGGGGATCATACGCACATCTAGGGGCAGCTCATTTCAGAGGGCTGGTGCCCCCACAGAGAAGGCTCTCCCCCTGGATGTCGCCAGTTGACATTGTTTGGCCGACAGCACTCTGAGGAGCCCCTCTCTGTGGGAGAGAATTGGCTGTCGATGGCAGAAGTGGTCTCGTATATACCCCAGTCCTGAGCCATGGAGCGCTTTAAAGGTGGCAACCAACACCTTGAATCGCACCCAGAAGACCACTGGGAGCCAGTGCAGCTTGCGCAGGAGAGGTGTCACATGGGTGCGACAAGTTTCCCCCATAATCACCCGTGCGGCCACATTCTGGACCAGGTGTAGCCTCCGAGTGCTCTTCAAGGGGAGCCCCATGTAGAGAGTGTTGCAGTAGTCCAGACGGGATGTGGCAAGGGCATGAGTGACCGTGCGTAGGGGATCCCGGTCCAGAAAGGGACACAACTGGCATATCAGGTGAACCTGATAAAAAGCTCCCCTGGCCATGGCCGTCATATGATCTTCCAAAGACAGCCGTGCATCCAGGAGATCACCCAAGTTGCGAGCCCTCTCTGAGGGGGCCAGGATCTCACCCCCAATAGTCAGTGATGGCACCAGCTGACTATACCGGGATGCCGGGAACCACAGCCACTCGGTCTTGGAAGGGTTGAGCTTGAGCCTGTTCCTCCCCATCCAGATCCGCACATCCTCCAGGCACCGGGACATCACGTCAAGGGCATCATTGGGATGGTATGGGGTGGAGATGTACAGCTGAGTGTCGTCAGCGTACTGATGGAACTTCACCCCGAAACCACGGATGATCTCGCCCAGGGGCTTCACATAAATGTTGAACAGAAGGGGCAACCAATGCCATTTCCGTGCTGTACCCCAGCCTGAAGCCCGACTGGAACGGGTCTAGATAGTCAGCTTCATCCAGGTACTGGGAAAGTTGTCGTGCCACCACACTCTCAACAACCTTCGCAACAAAGTGAAGGTTGGAGACTGGACGATAGTTTGCTAATATAGCCGGGTCCAGGGAAGGCTTCTTGAGGAGGGGCTTCACCACCACCTCTTTCAAAGAGGGAGGGAAGAAATCCTCACTCAAAGAAGCATTAATAATCCCTTGGAGCCAGCCTCGTGTAACCGCCCGGGAGGCCAGCACCAACCAGGAGGGACACGGGTCCAATAAACATGTGGCAGCGCTAAGTCTCCCCAGAATCCTGTCCATGTCCTCGGGAGTCACAGGGTCAAACCCCTCCCAGATAACATTCTCAAAACCCACCTCTGTCACTCCATCCGAATTTACCCAATCAGAGTCCAAGCCTTTCTGAATCTGAGTGAATTGTCATGCAGGAATTGCACAAAATCCTCAGCCCTGCCCTGTAAGGGGTCTTCCTTCACTCCCAGATGAAGGAGGGAGCGGGTCACCCTAAACAGGGCTGCTGGGCGGTTCTCTGCAGACCCGATAAGAGCAGAAAAATAATTAGATTTTGCCGCTTTTATCGCCACTAGGTAGATCTTAATATGAGACCTCACCAGTGTTCGGTCAGATTCGGAGCGACTGACCCTCCAAACGCTCTCCAGGCGTCTTTTCAAGTGCTTCATCTCTCTCAGCTCCTCAGAGAACCAGGGAGCCAGCTGAGATTGGCACCAGGTCAGAGCCTGCAAAGGCACGATGCGGTCCAGAGCTCCAGTGGCTGCCCTATCCCAGGCGGCCACCAGTTCTTCAGTAGTGCCGTGAGCCAGTGCCTCAGGGAATGGCCCAAGCTCCATCAGGAACCTGTCAGGGTCCATCAGGTGCCTGGGACGGAACCATCTAGTCGGCTCCATCTCCCTGCAGTGAGGGGTAGTGGTTTGAAAGTCCATGCAAAGGAGAGAGTGATCAGACCACGACAAGGGTTTGATGACTAAATCCCCTATTTCCAAATCACTCTGCCATTGACCAGAGACAAAAATCAGGTCCAGAGTGTGTGTCCCCATGTGAGTAGGGTCATGAACTAACTGGGTCAGGTCCAAGGCCGTCACGGAAGCCATGAACTCCTGAGCCACCATAGACATTTCACCAACAGATGGCAGGTTGAAATCCCCCATAACCATAAGCCTGGGGGTATCAACCGCCGCCCCGGTTATTACATTAGGCAGCTCAGGCAGGGAGCAGGGAGCCAAGTACATAATCAGCAGGCCTTTATAGTTATCTATAATTATATTTTAAAAAGCCAAGGAAAAGTCACACGTCTTCCTGCTCAGGGTTGAACCATGCACTAAGCATTTCATTTTATTCTTCTTCGTTCTGTATTTCCACCACATATGGCTGTTATCATATTCAACAGTAAGCTTCAGCATATTTGTGCAAAACATTTTATAATTCTAGCCAATTCTCATTGGCACAAACTTTCTCTTAACCATTAAATAAACAGTAAACTTTCCTTCCCATTTTGTTTACATTCAAAGGTAATCTGATTCAATGCACACACTGAAGTGAGATTAAGAGAAATACAAAAATCTACTGTGGGAAATTTTTCATTCTGTTCAAATAGGTAGCATATATATATTAAATAAATACTTTTTTAAAAAGTATGTGTGTGTGTACATATGGGGGGGAGGGAGGGAGAAGGAGGAAGAGAGTGAGTTTTCTTTAAATGAAACACATTTTTGAAGTTTTCTTAGCAAAAGTATAGAAGACTTTGCTATTATCTTCTTCCAGTTAAATCTTGTGCTATTATCTCCTTCCAGAAGACAGTGAGTTCTAGGCCTGCTTTAGGCAAGCATGGAGCCACATGGATGAATTATATAACTATATCTATAGCTATAGCTATAGCTATAGCTATAGCTATAGCTATCTATCTATCTATCTATCTATCTATCTATCTATCTATCTATCTATCTATCTATCTATCTATCTACCTACCTACCTACCTACCTACCTACCTACCTACCTACCTACCTATCTATCTATCTATCTATCTATCTATCTATCTATCTGTTTATCTATTTATCTCTCTCTCTCTCTCTCTCTCTCTCTCTCTCTCTCTCTCTCTCTCTCTCTACCTATCTATCTATCTCTATCTCTCTTTCTATCATCTATTTATCATCTAGCTAGCTAGCTAGCTAGCTAACTAGCATCATCTATCTATTATCTATTATCTATCTATCTGTCCAGCTTTCTAGCTGTGTAGCTATCTAACCAGGGATGGGCTGCTGGGGGTTAGCAGGGGTTCGGGAGAACCTCTAAGTAAGATTCTGTGAAGTTGGGAGAACCCTCAAATCCCAGTCCTGGCTGGCCCCGCCCATCCTGCCCACGCCCTCCCAGGAGTCCCCACGCAGGATGCAGGTAAGTGGAGGGCATGCACAGAGGCTCTGGGTGGTGAAAAACGGGCCTACCAGAAGGGCCCGTTTCTGGCCTCCAAAGGGCCTCTGGAGCCTGGGGAAGTCATTTTTGCCCTCCCAGAGGCTTGAGGAAAGCCTCCGGAGGCCAGGGAGGGCAAAAACACCCCCTGCCATGGTGCAGGAGGCCAACTAGGCCACGCCCACCATGGCCACATCCACCCAGCAGCTGGGCAGAGAACCCCTTGCTAAAAATTTTGAAGCCCACCCCTGTATCTAGCAATCATCTAACTATCTAGTATATTACATTATGTTACATTATGTTATGTCACATTACATTTAATTATTAAACTTATATGCCTATCAATCAGTTTACCTTCTTTCATCCATAGAAAGCAAACTACATCTGATATGTTGCCCACACAATTGCAGGCTTTTCTCCAGGCAGTTGCCAGGCAGTTGCCAGGACTCAGAACTTTCTCAGACATTGCACATGTTCAAATGTGATATCTACAGGAATGAATATCTATTTTAATGAGAAACAGCAGTGTCAAATATCAAAAACCCAATGGGGCATTTTGTATGGAAATGAGACTTCTTCCTGAATGCAATGAAGCTGTTTTTCATGGGAGGTCGCATGGCACGTATATGGAACTCGTGTTCTCTTTTACTCTTTTCTATTCCTGGTGAATATGGTATTAAGAAAGATGATGTATCTTTCTTATCCTCAGAGAGTCAGAAACTCAGAATTAGACATCAGAGAATACAGATTAAAACTCCATTATTGGATCAGATCAGATATCCAATGCAACTGAGAAAATATTATTACACTGATCGGGGGGAAAATCTATTGACGGTAAAACAAAGCCCCATTTTTTTTAATGCTAAGAAGGTCTTAAAGTTTACACCCCTCAAGACTCCGTAATAAGCACAAGAGAAGCAGATCATTGAATTAATATTTCATTTGACCCCAGAGCAGAAACTGAAGGTCTTCTTAACATTTTCCCCACACTTATGGTAGATGAACATCTATCTAGCTTACTCCACTTCAACAGTCTGAAAGAAATGTCAGTAAATTCACCAATAGCAGCATTCCTCATTCCGTGGGGTGAGTTTTGATTTGTAATTTCTAAACACAGGGCCTCCCACTTTTATTTATTAGATGAAAAATACCGTTCATTTCTACATACAGATAGTTGTTGACTTACAGCTGGTCACTTAACAGTTGTTCAAAGTTATGATAGACTTAAAGAAACAAAAGCTACTTAAAAGCCATCCTCAAAATTATGACTGCCTTCCAGGGGTGGGTTCTACTTACCTCCGCTACCGGTTCGCAATGGGAATGTGCGCGCATGTGCTTCTGCACATGCACAGATCATTCATGATGACATCCAGGTGGGTGGGCGGAGCCTACCACTGCCGTTACTACCAGTTCGCAAGAACTGGACCGAACTGGGAGCAACACACCGCTGCTGCCCTCCCTTGAGACAGGTGATCACATTCCGGGCACTTTGAAACTAACTTGCATTTATCACTGGATGGAGCACCACATGGTCTCATTATGACCATTGTGAGGGTGAGGTTTTTTTGCCAATTTGCCATTGGATATGCTCTATTTGCTTAAAAAAACCAGATGATTTGCTTAACAATCATCTCATTTGTTTTATGAATGTTGTAAAAACAAATATGAAACTGAGTCCAATCACATTAGTGCCTCAACCTAGAACTTCAATGATTTATGAGCCACAGTGGCGCAGTGATTAGTGTGCAGTACTGCAGGCTACTTCTGCCGACTGCTGGCTGCCTGCAATTTGGCAGTTCAAATCTAACCAGGCTCAAGGTTGACTCAGCCTTCCATCCTTCCAAGACCCAAATTGTTGGGGACAATATGCTGATTCTGTAAACCATTTAGAGAGGGCTATAAAGCACTGTAAAGTAGTATATAAGTCTAAGTGCTATTGCTATTATAATCAAAGTTCCACACCCCATTGAGGTCATAAATTGAAGATTGCCTTTATTTTAAGAGGCTATGAGACAAGTCTCTTATGGCTCCTTAGGAGGACTTTGGGGAAAAGATCACAGAAATATGCAGGTTATGATAATAATATAAAATTTCCTAAGGGAATATCATACATACATGCATCAAAAAAGGTAATTCTGGAAAAATTAAGGAAAATATTGATCACTGGGTTATTAAGTGAAAATGGTGAAAATCATAAATGGAGAAGTAAATATCTAGAAATTTACTATTTTTAAGTTCATATATATGACATATAGGAAAATGTAATAAATACTTGACTCTAATTTACAGAATCCTGCTCTGTTATATACAGAAGACAGAAAACATATTATTTTACCAAATGAAAATACTTTCTGCTATCACATACTACAGTATTAAGTTTTTGCTATTTTGTATTCTGATTTTATATTACCCACATAGTATCGCTGCCATTTCTTTCATTTTCCATTTGTTTGGCACACTTAACATTAATCTTTGATTGCTTGTTTGTTTTTTCTAAATTCCCAGAAACCATTAATTACTGACCTTCATTCTTTGATCAGCTCATGTCCTTTTGTAGATGCACAAAATACTCTTAACATGCACACCATACAACAATGAAATCCATCATTTTCGATCAATGGGCACTTTTGACCTTTCTGAGAGCCTGTTGTAAAATGACTGCCACTAGAAGCTTGCTCATTCACAAAACAGTTGCTACAGTAATGTGACCGGTCACAGAAAACCAGTTTAGCAGAAATAAAACTAACAAGATACATCTCTAATTCAAAAATACATACATAGTTAGAAAAAAATGTTAAAGCTACATATAGATTATAAGACAGAAATATTTATGTTAGGTATAGTATCAGAAAAATATAATAAGAGTAATTTGCATTTAATATTGCATGTTTTGATGGCAGCATGAATTGTATTTGCACAGTATTGGAAAAATGAGGAAACACCGAGGGAAGATGATATAATTAAAAAAAAAAATTAGATTGCACAGAAATGGATAGATTGACATTAAAGATAATAGAGAAGGAAGATACAGAATCCTTTCAAATATGGGATTTGCTTTATAAATGGTTGGATAGTAGAAGTAGAAATTAGAAGCTGGGAAAACCTTATTAAGTAAGCAATTGACCCAGACAATACATTGTTCACAAAGCATTTATGTATGTTAAATGAAAATGTACAAATAAACTATATATACTGTATATAAAAGATACATCTCTAATTCTACCAGATATTGTAAACCTCAGCCTTGTTTACCATTTTTCTTGGTAGGTGGGTACAGTTGCAAATAAAACAGCAGGTTGAAGTCACTCTCCATTATCATTTTCAAGAAATCCTCTGGGGCCTATTGTAAACCAAGCCAGACTTGGAAATAAAGACAAAACTGGTGCTTGCTTTTGTAGCATGCCAGCTCTTTTAAACTGTATTTGCACAGACATATATTAAAAAGTAGAGTGGGAAATATATTTGTATTCCATTATTAGGATCAGGCGTGGGCTGCTGGAGGTTCGCAGGGGTTCGGGAGAACCTCTAGCTAAGGTTCTGTGCAGTTCAGAGAACCCCCAAATTCCACTCCTGGCTGGCCCCACCCATCCTGCCCCACCCCTCCCAGGAATCCCCATGTGACCCGTTTTGGATGTAGATAAGTACAGGGCACGCACGTAGGCTCAGGGAGGGCGAAAAATGGGCCTACCGGAAGTTTGGGAAGGCCAGAAATAAGCTGTTTCCAGCCTCCAGAGAGCCTCCTGGAGGCTCAAGGGATGCCTCCTGCACCACAACAGGGAGGCCAAAAATGCTCACCCCATGGTGGTGCAGGAGGCCAATTAGGCAATGCCCACCATGGCCACGTCCACCCAGCAACCGGGCAGAGAACCCCTTGCTAAAATTATTGAAGCCCAGCCCTGATTAGGATCTCATTTTTTAAAAAAAGATACTGCTGTCTGGACCTTGTAAACGTAGGAAAATTGTACTCAAATGAATCTGAATGATGAATGCTGCCTGTTCCCAGGATTGGGAAGTTTTAATCGGAATGTTTCCCAGTAGTTAGTCTTTTATGTTATGGTAGAAAGCAAACTAGAATATCTTTAACTTCACCCTCCACTAGCAGTAACCAACTGTAAATTTATTTATTGGTTCGATTTATATGCCGCCCTTTTCCAGAGACTCAGGGTGGCTTACAACGCGTTAAGCAATAGCCTTCATACTTTTGTATATACCTGCTTAATAGGGCTTTCGGGGGCCCCCAAGCAGTGTTCTTTTTTATACAAAGTCAGCTTATTGCCCCCACAAACCGGGTCCTCATTTTACCTACCTCGAAAGGATGGAAGGCTGAGTCAACCTTGAGCCTGGTGAGATTTGAACTTGCAGTAATTGCAGGCAGTTGATGTTACTTAACAATGCTTTAGTCTGCTGCACCACCAAGGCTCTTTTTTTTTGCCCAGGCATTTCATAGAAGTTGGATTTCTGAAGCATTAAGCAATGATTGCTGTCAGAGGCAAGATATTAAACTTGACAGTTCTGTGGTTTAACCCTCTGTTGCCAAATCCCATGTTCAGTTTTGGTAAAAGAGACGTTTCAAAATTCTCCAACGACCTGACTTGAAAATGTTTACTGCTAGCATGGAAATGGGACAAAGAAATCACACTGAATCTGAAATTTAATTCCCTACCCTCAAGCCAAATGTGTTTGAATGGTTGGCCATCTTTTCCAATTGTCTAAATTATACTGTGTTGTAGATGGACTTTGTATCTTCATCTTGCATACCTTGCAGGATTTATATACTGTAAAATAAACCCCTATAAGTACATAGCAGAAAATATGGGGAGGTCTAGTGAGACATACCATGTTTTCCCGAAAATAAGACCGGGTCTTATATTAATTTTTGCTCCAAAAGACACTTTCTGGTTAGGTCTTATTTTGGGGAAAATACGGTACTAAATGCATCCATCTGGCTGACAATCTTAACTGGGGCTTATTTTGGGGGTAGGGCTTATACTACGAGCATCCTGAAATATCATGCTAGGACTTATTTTCCGGTTGGGTCTTATTTTTGGGAAAACAGGGTAACTAATTGCAATGAATTGCTACTCAGTTCCTCTCATAGCCACCCAATCAAAATATTGACCAGTTTCCAGTTCCACCCATCTTCTTGACTTTTTAAATCTCTTTTGTAGATCCCCTGTTGCTCTATTTCAATCTTCTTACTTAAGGTACAATGACAATGTGAATTGGTATGGTCTTCAGAAAAATCTGTGTGTTAATCAGAATTTGGGCTGCACTAAAAGAGAATATCATCTTACCCTTCCAATATTTTCTCAGTATCTCCCAATTATGAATTAGAAAACCCTAAAGGATACAGCAACTGGAAGCCAGAATGTCTTTATTATACAGTGTAATTTATGTGGTGATGCACATGTGATATTACTTAAATATATGACACTTCTCCTTCTCCTCTTTCCCTGCATTGCCATCAAACCAATCTGGGAAAAAAATTGAGAAAATGACAATTGATGGAGAAGTTCTAGTTGAAGAATGGATTGGGAATATTTGAAAAGATTAGCAGAAATCACTGGAAATATTGATTTTCCCTCTCCCAAATACGTGAATATTTTGCAGCATTCTAGCAGTTCTCAAGAAAAGAGTAGAAGGAAAAATCTTGTCTTTTTTGCATGGACAATTTCTTTAGATATTAAGACTTTCCTTCCCTTTGGTAGGCCTGAGATACGTCACTCAACAAATATGTTGTGTTTGTGATACATGTATCTCTCCTAGGTAAAATGTAAAATGTTGATAGATAACTTTCTGATCCTATAAGTTGACTTTAAAAAAAAAGCATATTCATTTTCTAAGACCAAATAAAACTTGTATCATTTAACATGTTCATTCACCATTCATTTGTGGTAGTTAAATTTACTAGGTACAACTATTTTCTAAGACAAAAGAACATTACAACCATCTGCCATCTCACTGTTAAATATAAAGTCAATATGGAATATTTTATTGTATGTTTGTATATATGTACATATAATACATATAATATATTTATATAGAATAATGGAAATTAGTCAATAGGTGAAGTTTATGTACTGTATATGTAAATTTGTTTCTCAATTGAGAGAAACGTGTATGTTTTTAAACGTTTTTTCTTTTTTAACAATAAAGTTTAATTTAAAAAAAAATAAAAAAAATAAAGTCAACATGGTCACTCCCTAAGCTAGGGAGTCCTTCGGGAGAGGGGGCAGTATAAAAATTTTAAAAATAAATAAATAAATAAATAAAATAGTGTATGTAAGAAAAACTAGAGACTATTGGAGCAGTACTACCTGAGTCTCAAATTGAAAGACATACATAAAATGGGTATATAGTATAAGCCATGTAAACAATATTATACAAATATGCAATATATATATATATATATATGTAGCAGATTCCTCTTTTCACTCTTTTTAAAAATCTTTTTATTTGTGTTACCCGGTGCTTTTATTTGTTCTATTCTTATAAAGGTTTTTTTATTTCCTTTATTATACTACCTTGGACAGTTCACTGTGGAAGAGCAAGATTACTATACAATCAATACAATACAATCAATACAATACAATCAAATACAATACAATACAATACAATACAATACAATACAATACAATACAATACAATACAATACAATACAATACAATACAATACAATACAATACAATACAATAGTGTCTCCGTTTATCCAACAATTCTGGCCTTAAGAACGATTGGCACTCTAATATCTGTGTTTTCGCTCAGCATAACCAGTGGTCAGTAATTATGTGTATTTCAGAACAAGTGGAAGCTTCGGGTTGCCTAATTTAGTTTGAATAAGATAGTTTCAGATCTTACGGTGGAATTTATTCTTTAAATATTAAGTGTCATTACTCTTCTACTCCTCTACTAGCAATTTTCAGCTAAATTGCAAAGCAATTTTATAACAAACTACAACTACATCTGGTCTAAGCTTTCTTTTAAAGATTTCAAAGAGTGTTCTTGACTATATTTTTAAATAACTTATGTTTAAGTTTATCTCATCTTTCTCTTCTTCTTCCCCTCCTCTTCCTCATCCTCTTCCTTCTCCTCTTTTTCTTCCTCCTCCTCCTCCTCCCAGTGATCATGACACGTGTCTTTTCTAGACATTGGTAGAGGTTTCAATATTTTTTGAAGAATTTGTAGGTGCACGGGATATGTAGGAAAACCATTTGAAGAAAATAGTTTTCCTCCTCCTCCTCCTCCTCCTCCTCCTCCCTTTCCTCCTCCTCATCATCATGAATATCACAGTCTGAGTTAAAAGGTGTGCCCAATGTTTCATGTCCTAAGAATCTAAGAGGTATTGTCCAAAATGTGTGCTGTCTTTTTTATTTAGTAGTATTTCTAAGTAAGTATACTACCACCATTATTATCATCAATATTTCACAAAGCATTTAGCAACATGAACACAAAGAGTAGAACAAGAGTTCCATTCTTCAAAGTTATGGTCACCTTGTGACTTCATATTGTATAGTTAAATGTATTCGTTGACTAGATACATGCGGTTGTCATCTCTAAAGGAGGTCCTGTCAAATTTTGATAAGGATCCTTTGGCCTGATGAGCTTTGTTTTCACTTTATTGATTGAAAATGTGACATTTGAATCATGGAAGTGCAAACAGCATAAAATTCCCTGTCATACATATTATGTCAGCATCCTTAGAAAGCTTTAAGAGAGAACAGACAGATTCTCACAAATTAGAACAGGCGATGTTTAACATTGTTTTGTAATTTTACATGACCAAAGGTTCAGTGGCATTTCTCTAGAATCTAATAATATGCTTGTCAGTTTGCAAGCACAATAATAGCTGATGTATGTTTTAATTTTAATATTATAAGGAAGACTATTGCTATATTGTAGTTATTTATTCATTTATTCATGGTATACCTAGGTCTTGATTAGAGCTGATAATAAACCCCTTGAAATTCACACTGTTCAAAGTTGTTATTTTACCTAAAATATGATAATTGATCATTTACATTGATTGTTAACAGAGAATAGTTATAGAAAGCAGAATTTTAAAAAATGTAGATTGCAGATTCAGGCATTCTGGCATCTTATCCCATTTTTTATGACAGCATTCATGTAGTTCGGTCCCATTAAAATTTTCCTCTAATGTAATAATAAGCCTCTTCTGGTGTTTTTGTGTGTGTATGTGTGTGTGTTTGTAGTGGCTTAATCTGAAAGAATATTCCTTTTGTCCATTTTGCCCATACAAAGATAAATAACTGCAGAGTTAAGTAGTAGCATCCAAACCCCCAATAATAACCTAGAAACAAGTGCAAATCCACTAGCCTCACATTAATTGAATTTTGGTTCTCGTTAAACAGAATGAGATGGTGGGCTAGAGGTGGAGCTCTCGCCTGACAATCAGGAGGCCATGAGTTCAATCCTAGGTAGAGGCAGTTATTTCTCGCTCTGGACACAATGAGAATATATCTGCTGAACAAAGTTCCACATTGGCGTCAGGAATGGCATCTGGACATTAAAACACTCTGCTAGCTCTATTCAGTTGTCCCACTGAACTCCATCCTGCAAGGGATTATGGGGTCATTAAATGATAAGGATGATGATTAAAAAGAACATTTTATCATTGTACAATTCCAATAAAATAAATATTGCATTAACCTGGCAGTATATGACTGCTTTGCTCTGAAAACTCAAGATTGCTTGTATAATCTTCTTCCAATTTTATCAGTTGGAGCAAAGTTAGTTGGGCCAAAATGTAACATTGTATAAAGGAGCACAGATCTCTTCCATTTTTAATAAGAAATAGTAAACCCTATATCATACCGGTTCTTAGCATTTGTCAAAAGCATTGCAGAAGATCAATAGAACTCTCCTTGATTTGAGAAAAACCGTCAATACTAAGAAAAAGGCAAATACCGATATGGGAATTCAAAATAGCAACTTTTCAGCATTGTTCTTAACCATTGGAACTGCATTAAATAAAAGAGCAGTCAAGATCATTGTGACATTTCTCGCATATATAAAGATTTGAAATATTAAGTCATGAATAGTAGTTATTACTGGCCACTTCATCGACACAGCCTTATACATGCTTGATTATGCATTTCCCATAGTTTTGTCCTTGACCTCTAGATTTTTGAAAAGTTCCAGAGCATTTGAGATAAACACTCCTTCTAGATGTGATATTAATTTCCATCATAATCTAACTGCACTTAAGTGTTTTAATATGCATGATATTTTTGGCCCTGATAATTTCCAGAATTTGCTTTAAACTGCCCTTGGTTGCTAAATTCTTAAGGAAGTAATGTGTAACACATGGTTCAATTGTATTTAGTTATATTTTTTCCTCTTTCAAAAATATGTGTCTAAGGGAATGCATTCACTGCTTAACAGAATAACAGCTTAACAGAGTTGGAAGGGATCTTGGAGGTCTTTTAGTCCAACCCCTATTGAAGCAGGAGACCCTATATCAGGGGTGTCAAATTCAATTTCATTAAGGGCTGCATCAGGGTTGTGTTTGACCTCGGAGGCGCCGGGGTAAGCGTGGCCAGGGTGGGAATGGCCAGCTCAACATCACTCATGTCAAGGGTGTCCATGGTGGCCTGAGTACTCTGCCAGTGAAAATGGGCTCCCAAGCTCTATTTTTGGCTGTAACAGCCTCCTGAACCCTCTGCCAGTAAAAATGGAGCTCAGAGCCCCATTTTTGCTGGCAGAGGCACCACGGGCCAAGCCTTAGCTGTTTCCAGGGTGACCCCGTGGGCCAGATTGAAGTACCCCATGGACCGGATCTGGCCCACAGGCCTTGAGTTTGACACCCTTGCCCTATATCATTCCAAACAAATGGTTGTCCAATCTCTTTTTAAAAACTTCCAGTGATGGAGCACCCACAACTTCTGGAGGAAAGCCATTCCATTGATTAATTATTCTCACTTTCAGGAAATTTCTCCTTAGTTCTCCTTAGTTGGTTCTCTCCTTGATAAGTTTCCATTTTTTACTTCTTGTCCTGCCCTTAGGTGCTTGGGGAATAAATTGACTCCCTCTTCTTTGTGACAACTCCTCAAATATTGAAATATAGCTATCATGTCACCCCTATTCCTTCTCTTCTCTTCTCTTCTCTTCACTAGACTAGACCTACTCAGTTGGTGCAACTGTTCTTCAGATGTTTTAGCCTCCAGTCCCCTAATCATCTTTGTTGCTCTTCTCTGCACTTTTTCTGGAGTCTCAACATCTTTTTTTTTATAGTAGTGACCAAAACTGGATCCAATGGTGTTACTTAAGCAGTATAAAGTGGTACTAACACTTCACATGATCTTGATACTATCCCTCTGTTGATACAGCCTAACACTGTACTGGCCTTTTTTTGGCAGGTTCAGCACACTGCGGGCTCATATTTAAATGATTCTCTACTAGGACTTCTAGATTCCTGTCCCAGCAACTGCTATAGGGCAAGGTACCACCTATTCTGTACCTGTGCATAAAACCTTACTTTTCTCACCATTAAATTGTTTTTTTGTTGGATAAGGCCTAGTGTTCAAGTCTGTCAAGTTCTTCCTGGGTTTTGAATATATCTTCTAAAGTGTGGGCTATTCTCCACAGTTTGTTGTCATCTTCAAATTTGATGAGTTCCCCTTCTATTCTATCATCTAGATAATTTATGAAGACGTTGAAGAATACTGGGTCTAAGACAAAACCTTGAGGTACTCCACTGCTTACTTCCCTCCATGTAGATGTACAGTAGCTCCCTTAAGGACTACACTTTGAATGGGGCTGGTCAGCCAGTTTATTTAGAAATTATTATTTAGAGGTGTTCTATTCTGTTAAATATATGAAAGTACTGAAATTAGAAACTGGGTGGATAATTAGCAGAGGAACCTACTTTTTTGTAGATCAAGATGAAGGTTTTTCAATGGCATTTCAGTTCTATGTCGTAGCTATATTTATTCTGTTGTTTATTTTTATATTTTGTTTTTTAAATAATACTTTATTTTTTTTATAACAATTGGCTGCCAAATGAATGAATGAATGAATGAATGAATGAATGAATGAATGAATATGCATACTGTCATGGAAACTTAAATGTGCATAGTAGTGCACAGGAGTTTTGGATCTGTGCCTTATTTTTCTTAATAATGTGTGTTGCCGTCTGCTAAGGTAATAGCACCTGCAGTCTGCTCAAATGCTAGTTTCTTTCTTCAATTCTTTTATTTTGTCTCTTTCAGGTGGAAAAGAAAGTAACAGAACAAAGGCTTGTTTTAGTTAGTATTTTGACTGAGCAGCACTGTAATTAATTATTCTCTTTGTCATTGAAAACAATGCGGCAAAGGAAAAAGTTGGCTTCTTTGGGAGTACACGTGAAGATTTCCAATGAAATGAGGGTTGTTTTCTTTTTAAATCTTTACACAAAGCAAAGTTGTCATTAGTTAACTTTCTCTTTGATTCCTCTCATGTATTTTTTTGTTTGTTTGTTTGTTTGATATCGTTATCAAACTATGGAGAATTTACCAGCTTATTTTCGGCTGTCACTGTTCCTCCTCCAAACTAAATATTCATTCAGCTATTCAATTATTACGTTAAAAGAAATAAAAATTACCTTTCCTTCAACAAGATTGTTTTCTATGTTCATTCTAATGATACTAGTACTATCAGCATGAACATTTTCATTTGAAGTAGGAGAAAACTAATAATTAACTGAAATGATAATGACAGTTAAGAATTAACATTTTTCATTTTCACATGTAGATGATTATAATAGCATGTGAGCCTAATAAACAAATTTATCCTTTTAATAATCCCTCTCCAAGGAATGTTGTGGCAGCTGTATTTTATGAAAGTTCTTCAAATGTTTTAGATCTATCAATAATTTTAGCTTGTGCAATTGAGGAGTTATAGTCTAAATATGATTAAAGTGTGTAATATGAGGAAAGTATGAGTTAATAGATTCATGATAGAAAATGTAGTATAGAATCATATGTAAATGGTTCGATGATGTTTAAGCATTTGTTTATCTAATTTATTTAATTAATGGTTTTATATGTAACACAGCTCTGTATTAATTCAAAATGCAACAAGGCTAGTCATCCTGTGATATGACTAGTTCCCCTACACACACACACACACACACACACACACACTATAGAGAAGTAGGACTACTCAGCTAATTTGGTTTAAAAATTAGCATTTTCTTTCCTTTTATGTCTTCTAGTTATCACTGTTTTCCACAGAAGCAAAAAAAAAAAAAAAATCCAATATCCTTCTTCAATATTGTCTCTTCAACACTGATTTCATAAAGCAGATTTGCTATTCGAGAGTTATGTTTCGACATATGAATTATGAAGGAGAAATAGTTTGCTGCCCAGGGAGCTCAGACATTTTAGTGAAGAATAATAAAAGAAGATAAGCTATTTTAGGGAGGGAGGGAGGGAGGGAGGGAGGGAGAAAGAGAGAGAGAGAGAGAGAGAGAGAGAGAGAGAGAGAGAGAGAGAGAGAGAGAGAGAGAGAGAGAGAGAGAGAGAGAGATCTTTATATGTATGTATGTATATATGTAAACAAATTAATATAAGTCAAAATTATATGTTCATCTGTTAAGAATCTTTGGAACAGGATCCAGAGGAGAGATTTACAAAGAAATATTTTGTTGCTCTGTTTTCCTCATGAGAAATGCATATATTATGCCTCTGGGAGCTGAAGGACACCCTTTTCTTCTCATTTGTCCCAATGTTGGAATAAATTTGTCTCAATGTTGGAACAAAATAACATGAGTAGCTTAACTGTAAGGCAAACAATTTGAACATGGTAAATTCACTTGTGATAAAAATGTAGAAGATGCTATTTAGACAATCTAATGCATGATTAGAAATCTTCACCGGACCATTTTTTCTTGAAAACTCACATCTACATTTAACAACTACTTTAGATAGATAGATAGATAGATAGATAGATAGATAGATAGATAGATAGATGATTGTTCTCTTCTGTTATTAATATTTCTTTATTAATATTTTTTTTCAGGATGAATGTAGGTACCAATAAAAAGAAAATATTTTTGGATCCTATTTGATTTGTTTAGGATTTAAGCAAAGCTCTATAGCAACTCCAGGGAAACTGATGGGATGCCTTGTTATAGGAAAAACGGACTAAGCCAAGCTCTTCAATGCAGGAAAGAGTTTATTGCGCAAGGTTCAAACAGTCCAAAAGGTCTGAACGCCGATGGCTCTTCTGGCCATGTATTTATACAGTTTAAAGGCAAAAGTATTACAGAGAGTGATGTATTTCACACGTAGAAGCTGCCCTTTCATCTATCTCTGGGAAAGGAAATAACAATCTTCTTCTCACATACTCAGGTTCTCTGCTCCGGCGCTCAAGACATAACAAAAGGAGATAAGAGGCTAGGAGACGTCTCAAGGGCAATAAGGAAGCAGCACCCCTTATCCAGGGATATGCATGAAATTTGGGATGCAATAAACATTAAACAACAGGATGTATCTGTTTAGGGTCAGTTTGCCCTTTTACAATTCTGTACCTACGTCAAATACCGTTTGTCATCTCAGCACCTTGGCACGGAAGAGGCACTTCTGTCTTGACCAAAGATTTGGACTTCTAATATTTAAGTTTTATCCCAATATCGAATCTTAGCCTGGCTCAGCCTGACTCAAATAAAGCATTAAAAGAAATTGCAAAAAAAAAAGAAAGAAAGAAAGAAAGAAAGAAAAGAAAAGAAAAGAAAAAAGAAAGAAAAAGAAAGAAAGAAAAGAAAGAATATTATTTAGATATTTTAAAATTCTTTATGTTTATTTTTATTGGTAAGAGACTCAAACACTGAATGTCAGTTTTTCCTTTATTGACAAACACAGAATGTGCAAATCTCAGATGAAATTCATTGATTATCTTAAGGGAAACACATCTGGTTTGAGAAACGCACTAATGATAAACTTTGAGGAATATCTGAAGAAGCTTGGATACTCCATTTTTGAGGATAGAAGAGTGGTCGTGCTTCATGAAAAAAAAAAGCCCTGTTTGCTTTCTGCTTGTTTGGTAGCACAGAATAAATATCCTGAGTCAATTCACTTTGCAGTTCACAATATAAGATCCTACAATAATTATTGACCTTAACAGTACCATGGCCGGAGAAACTCTGACAATCCATTTAGCTATACTTGCAAGATTGGATTGTTCGATTTAAGTGACCTGAGTTAAGCTGTAAGGATAAGGCTAAACACATAAATGAAGCTAATCTATTTCCTTACTGAAAACTGAAGAAGCTAGCTAGCTTTGATTTAGACTTAGACAAAGCAATTGCTTTAACTTCTCACCTTCCATCTTTGCTTTGCTTTTTAGAATATGAAGTTTTATCTATTTTTTCCCTCTCTAATAAATACTTGGTTCAAAAGACAAGTTTAAAGCTGAACTCTACACTCCCCCGAGAAGCATCTCTAAGAGCTATACAACAGCATGACTTTAAGAAGTGATTTATATGAATACAGATTTTTCCCCTAATGAAAGAGAAAATAGCTCCTGTTGGCAAACTGATAAACTGGACTTGCCCTATTCACCTCTTGCACCTTTACCCATCACATACAAACATTTGGTTTAATTAAGTGCTCTGAAGCATCATGAAGCATCATAATATTTTTTTATAAAAAACAATGCACTTTGTGTAATATACCCCATGTATTTGAACGTGACAATAAAGTTTTCCAAAGCTTCAGAGAGAATGGTTATTATTACGCATACAGAGTTTACAAAAATTCAAATGTCCATATTAACTTAAGAATTTCTAAATTTATCAAGATTTTTAACAGTGGTTACCTGCACAAAGAAATAACGATAAGAAAAGTCAAAGTTAGAGGCAGAAGAAAGAAACACAGAGTGTCTTTTAGAAAAAGTAATCAATTATTATTGAAATATGTATCATTTATCCAAGCGATCATATATATAATGAGGAGGATGGAGAATATACAGTAACTATCATTATTCCACATGATACAAATTAATTTTTTTTACATGAAATATTATAAGATAACATTCAGTTGCCCTAGTGACAGATGTCTTGAAATTACTATTCATCCTCATTCAATGAACTGGCATTTACATTCAGCCCTACTTATTTTTATTTTTACTCAAGTTGGCAAAGAAAAAGAAGAGGAATAGGTAATTTAATCTCAAATTCAGATTTGAGAAAGAGTTCTAGAGAACCCATAATAATACAAATGAAACTTGTGAATTGGGATCATTTAAATATTTTTAATTTTTATCCTGGCTGGCTCAAGGTTGACTTGACCTTCCATCCTTCCAAAGTCAGTAAAATCAGGTCCCAGATTGTTGGGGGCAATACATTGACTCTGTAAGTCACTCAGACTCTATAGCAGTATATAAGTCTAAGTGCTATTGCTATAGTTGTAGTTATTTCCCTATTTTTAACTCTGTATTCAACATTTTCACAATGTTTAGATGTCTTCTTATGTCGCAGCTGTTATTTCCATAGTATGGTGAGTATATAGGATGACCTTGAAGGCAAAAGTGAACTTCTGTTGCCAGACAAACACATTGAGACTTGCAAGAGTGATATCAGCACTATAAAGTAGACCAGACTAAGATATTGTGTAGATCTGCTTTCAGTACAACAGTTATAGTAAGAGAACCATAAAACTCTTTTTTATTTCATGTGTGAATTGGGGAGCAGTAAGGATGGATATTTAATTGTTTCATAAGTCACTTTATTGGACCAGGTTTAAACCTCATTTATTGCATCTTTCTCCTGCCCTTCAAGACCAACCATTATACTGACCAAAACTAGTGTCTACATTTTACTTATCACCATTGTACGCAGCAAGGAATACATGCAAGTATTTTAACAAGTAAATGGGTCGAGGAATAATTAGGCTTCCCCTATCCTACCTTGACTGATTTTTTTAAAAAATAGATAATTAATAATTTGGATGGGACTCCACCAGAAAATCTCAGTGCTATATGGTTCACTGGCAAACAACTAACAAGCCAAGTCCATAGGAAACAATGAGATCTGAAAACTATGAGTAGCATGAATGGATTTCATTGAAATCAATGTAAACTGGCAAAATAAGCTGTGTGGGGTGTCTGTGTATAAACACATACATATACACATACATACATACATATATAGAAATATAGAGTAATGGATTCCTAGAACAAATGAATAGCATCGTAATGAAATAGTTCATATGTTTTTGTTGCTATATTAGTGATATGAATAAAGATATATATATATATATATATATATATATATATATATATATATATATATATATATATATATATACACACACACACACACACACATACACACACACACACACACCGTATTTTTTGGAGTATAAGACACACATTTTCCTCCAAAAAAAGAGGGTTAAAAACTGGGTGTGTCTTATACTCCAAATGCAGCCCCGGAGGTTTCAGAGGCTGAAAAAATCATCAGAAACGAAGCTTCAGAAAATAAGCCCCCAAACAGAGCTTCAGAGGCTTTTTTTCCGAAGCTCTGTTTCAGAGGCTTTCAGAGGCAAGAAAAAAAGTTTTTCTGAAATGGAATTTCAGAAGTTTCAGAGGCAGAAAAAAAAGCAAAAAAAAAAAAAAAAAGCAAGGTACAGAGCTCACAACTAAGGAACCTGTTGCTAAAATTCACCTCTGGGAACAGCTGATTGGAGGGGTATTTGATCCACCCACCAATCAGCTTTTTTCATATTTTCCTCCCCAAAAACTAAGGTGTGTCTTATACTCCTAAAAGGTGTTTGTGTGTGTGTGTGTGTGTGTGTGTGTGTGTGTATAGAGAGAGTATATAATATAGTATGTATGTATGTATGTATGTATGTATATACTGTATATAGTTTATATTTTGCTGATAAAGAAATAAAAGGAGACTAGTATAGATCTATTTCAAGCTTTTTAGCTTTCATCAGCTAGCCATACCCTTACTCAGCTTCGAACTTGGGCTTCCTGCATGTTAGGCAGTTGAATTAACCTTCTGAGCCACAAGTTCTCCTCCCTTCATCAGGTTGAGTATATATATATATATAGAAAGAGAGTGTGTGACACACAAACACTAGACCTATTGAGATCAATGATATGTAAGTACCTTTATTTATATAGTTTTGAATGCATACTACTTTGACTGAATCAATACTAAGTATGAAAAAAAAAACCCAAGATCCTAAACTTTGAGTGTGTTTAAATGCAGAGAAACAACATGATAAAGTTGAAATGAAATATATGTTGAACTGCACAAAGCCCTTGAACCAGCTGTTTTGCAACATGAGTCTGCATAGGCAAAGCACTCACTCCTTGAAGACTTAAAACACGGCATCATCGGGAGATCTCCTGTGGCTTCCTCAAAGACTATCCCAGCTGGCTGCATGTCTGTGTGCTGTGGAGCCACTTTATTATACTAGAAATTCATGAAAGTGTAAACTGTTCAAGCATATGCTTATGGAGACCACCGGGGAAAACCATCCAAATAGATGTGTGAACTTCCAAAAGATGCAGCTGGTTTAATGCTTCAAGGAGGTGTGTTTAGCTTAAATAGCTGCTTAGCTCAAAACATATATTTCAAATGTGTTTTTTTTTTCCCCACAGCTCTAGAATAGCCTGTACTTATGAGGACGTATTAGTACTATGTATTTTCCATTAAGGTTAAAAACATTTAGAGGTAGAAATTTATTGTACTACCGTATAACTCCTAGTAATTATCGAAGTCTATTAAATGTATTTTACTTATTAAAATTTTGCACATCTCTATGTATCAAGAATATCTGCGGCCTCATGGATTGGTTTTATAAAACCATTTGTGCAAAGTCCATTAAAGCTATGGAGCCTAACAAATAATGAACTGATATTACCAAAATAGCCCTTATGTGAATGTTGTAATTACCTAAAAGTGGAATCTTAGCCATTATATCTGAGATAAATTGCACCATATCAGGCAGGGACTCCATTTTAAAATAGGGTGGTTTGTAGAAGAAAAGACTATTTTCGCCCAGCTATTCAGAACAGAATATAGGACATCACCTTAAAAATAAGCAGGCACTAGTCAATAGAACTAGAAAGGGACAACATTGTTAAATAATATATTTTCTCCCAAACCAAAAGATCTTCACAGAATAGCTGGTCAGCAACAAGTCGCTACCTCAGAATTACAGAGTTCTATGCAGTGGTGAAATCCATTTTTTTTTACGGTTCTGTGCGTGTGGCTTGGTGGGTGTGGCTTGGTGGCGTGGCAGGGGAAGGATACTGCAAAATCTCCATTTCCACCTCACTCCAGGGGAAGGATACTGCAAAATCTCAATTCCCATCCCACTCTGGGGCCAGCCAGAGGTGGTATTTGCCGATTCTCTGAACTACTCAAAATTTCCGCTACCAGTTCTCCAGAACCTGTCAGAACCTGCTGAATTTCACCCCTGGGCCAAGCCAAAGCGGGTGAAGAGAAATGCAACATCTTTCATTCAGTCATTAGCCGAGATGAAAAGAGGCTTCAGTCAGGAGAATCTGCTGGAAAGGGTGGAACCAGTTTTATTGAAAGGAATAAAATGTTTCTTCTATGAACAGGGCCGGATTTTCCTATAGGCTAACTAGGCTTCAGCCTAGGGCCTCAAGATCAAGAGTGGGCCTCAAGATCAAGAGGGGCCTACATTCAAATTGTTAACAAAATTAAAATTACACTTTCACTATAGGTGAAAGGGCCTCATAAGTGGAATAGCCTAGGGCCTCTTTTCATCTAAATCCGGCCCTGTCTATGAACAATCTTTGAAGCTGAGGTGGAAAGATACCTATACAACATTTTGTACATGCAGTCCATGTTTAGTTACCACCACATTTAGCAACAATTTGTTTTGATGGTGAAGAAAAAGTAACTTTATGGCCAGTCTTCTCATTTATGACTTTCACAGGTCTATAAAGCAGATGAAAGTTGAAGATCATAAGCATGGTTTAGGTTTCACTTGCTGACCGCTTTGCTTAATGACTGATTTGTGAATCCTAATTGTGGTCACTAAACAAGGATCACCCTATAGCACCAAATATTACTCCATGCAAAAATTACATCATGTGGACTTTTTCCCTGCATCACGTACTTCATTACTTCGAGTAAATCACGTAAAGAAGAAAGGACAAAATTACTTTCATATGTATACAGTTTGTTTGCTCTTGATTAATTTATTATAAATATTAGTAAACCATGCCTTGATTCCACACCATCACCCTGAAATCCCAAAACAATTAATTGGAATTATTTCCAGACTGCTTAACCTAATACTTCTTTAAACAATCAACACATATCTTATTTATGCCAGCAAAAATGTTGCACTATAATTTGATATATGTATATATGAGGTTCGAAATTCAATCACTGTTGCAACATTATGGGCATAACCGAAATGTTCATAATATATATGGGCCCAGTGGTATACTCAGGCAAACTTTTTTCACAGATGGAATAATATCACTACAAATGACACAGGTAACAGCAACTGATATCCCATATCTACTTTGTCACTATCTCCTTAGTTACACCTAGGGAAATATATTACATATATTTTCCTAAAAAATACGAGTTCCAGGTATATTAGTAAAGAAAGAAGCAAACATCCTGCGAGCTCCGGAACTTAAAATTTTAAAATTTTAAAAGAATTAAAATTTTAAAACAACTACAACATCTGGTTGAAGACGCCACTACCAGCGTGAGGTCCTCCACTGACTTTTTACAAAGGTTGGAGGGAGTGGAGGTTGGGGAAGATGAGACTATGGTGTCATTTATTTACGTCCATCCCCAGGAGCTGGCAGCCCTAACTATAAGGGAATTATTAGTGGAGAGGGAGTCACACAACCCCAAATCGCCTAGCACAGACGACCTCCTCCACCTTCTGAATTTCTGCCTTCGGATCTATTTCACATTTGGCAGCCATCGGTACAAACAGATAAAGGGGACGCCCATGGGATCTCCGATCTCGGGAGTGGTAGCAGAGGCCGTCCTCCAGAAATTGGAAAATGAGGCTATGAAAATTTACAAGCCCAGGTTTTAGGCATGTTATGTCAATGACATGTTTGTCATCATTAAATGGCGAAATAAGACCAGCTTTATAAGAACCCTCAATTCCATATATCCAGACATTCAATTTACGATGGAGGAAGAGACCAACAACACACTCGCCTTTCTGGATGTGCTGGTTAACCGCAACCCAGATGGGAGTCTTGACACACGTGTGCACCATAAAACCATGAACATGGACCATATTTTACATAATGAGAGCAATCAGCCCATGGCACATAAAATCAGCTGTATTCAGGCACTGTTCAGTAGGATAGACACTCATTGTAGTACACCAGCAGCTAAAGCCAAGGAGCGGGCATATCTTTATCAGGTCTGCAAGCTCAACAAATACTCAATGGACTTTATCCGAAGGTGTGCTACACCTAGGGTTTGGCAGCCTATTGAAGGTGCCAGTGGAACTGCTGCGTGGAGGATACTCCCATATGTACAGGGGGTATCCGAAACTGCTACATGCATCCTCTCGGCACATGGAGTCAAAGTGGTGCATAGGCCGGACCAAACACTGAGAATGAGAGTGATGCACCCAAAGGAAGCATTATCCAAGGAGGAGACATCTTCAATAGTTTACCGCATCAACCATAGTAATTGTGCAAGCAATTACATAGGGGAAATGGCCAAGCGGTTACAGACCAGAGTACATGAACACGAACTGGCTGTCCAAAGCAAGGAATAGTGCTCCCAGATCTGGATGCATATGAAGGAGCACAACCACATATTTGTTTTTCAAGAAGCTGAGGTTACTGCCCATGATAGGACTAAAGGAGGACGCCTACTAAAAGAAGTCTGGTTCTCCAATAACAATTCCATCAACAGGCATATTGAACTGCCACTGGCCTACCAGGCTTTGAGACACCAAGAAAGACCCTGCAGGAGGAGCAGAGACAGCTTTCCCTCAGTGAGCAGAGACCAAAGGCACCCACCCCCCACCTCTGAGCATGCAGACTCAGCCTGTGAAGGCATAGTTAGTCCTGACCAAACACAGAGCAACCCGGCAGGGCTGTCTCAAACTGTAACAGATGGGATTAATGAGAAACGAACCTGGCTGACCACGAGGTCACAGACAAGACAGCAAATTGCAATGGCTGACAGGCTAACATCATCCCCCACTGATAAGCAAGCTAGGAGGGAGGAATCAAGCCTCCATCATCCAGCATGATGACAACAAAAACAACACAGCTGATTACAAGTGGGAGATGGCTGGAAAGGCCTATTACATGCGCAAGGACCAAATTGATTAATGGCATATAAAAGCAGAGATCCCTGTAATGGTAGTTTAATACTCTGATGATGTCAGCAGATGGCTGACGAAAGCTTAGTAAATTAAAATTTTAATTCTTTTAAAATTTTAAAATGTTAAGTTCTGTAGCTCGCAGGATGTCTGCTTCTTTTTTTACACACACACACACAGACACATGTATATGTATATGTATATGTGTGTATATATATGTATGTATGTATGTATGTATGTATGTATGTATGTATGTGTATATATGTTTTTCCTCTAGCCAGGTTTTCCTACGTAACCAAGGTTTTTCTGCAGCCCTAGCTCAGTAGAATCAGTAGAAAACCTGGCTAGAGGAAAAACACACATAAATCCTACGAAGAAGTAAGAAAATAGATATTGTACCTTTACAGGGAGGATATGTGTGTGTGTGTGTGTATATATGCGTGTACGTATGTGTATGCGTATACCTATGCATATGTATATATCCCTAGCATGATTTTTTAGGATGCTCGTAATATAAGCCCTTTTTATAAAATCCATACAGTACCTTGTATCCAATTCAGTCTGAGATATGCAGGCGGCTTAACTGACAGTTGATTGTACACTCTGTATCGAATTATTTGAAAAGCCAAACAGTAAAATGATTTTAGAAAATTTGAGGGTCAGAAGGACTTTCCTTATGACAAGCTGTTTGCTCGCACAGTTTGAGGTCATTATCTGTTTGCTTTCCTTTCTGTAATGAACTGACAGACCAGAAACAAGTGCAGAAACCTTTGCCTTGGGTAACAAGAACTACACATCATTTTAAAAAGGAAAGAACAGGGTATTTTGTATCTGAAATCTTGGCTGAACACTTATACAAGACCCCTACAAAAATATACTCTTTGCCCTGCAGTGAATATTTTGTTTGCATGTTGTTTACTTATTCACTAACAGTATTCAATATGAAACTAAAATACTGTGAAGTTAGTAATTAAACTGAAGTACAAAAACAGATTTACCCTAGAGTGACGTTGTTTAAATTACATCTTGAGATCAGTAACATCAGCTAACCTTATAGTGAACAGTATTAGTTGCTGCGTATTTTGTGGTGCGTATTTGCAGTGCATGACTCCAATCTTTTTTGATATCCAGATTGACTCAACCATGTCAAACAACCAAATACTTTTTTAAAAAATGGTTTCAGAAGGGTACAAAATGTTTTGATACATAGTCAAACGTTACATAGTCAAAATATTAATATTCGCCCTCTTGTGTATGTTTTATTTCTTCATGTATTCACTCAAAGCATATCCACTTTCCTTTCCCCCTCCAAAGCAGAAATTAGTCAAAGCAATTTAAGAAATCTGAGTAGACAAAAACAATAAATGCATGTGAACCAATGGTGAAATCCAAATTCTTTTACTACTGGTTCTGTGGGCGTGGCTTGGTGTGGCTTGGTGGGTGTGGCTTAGTGGGCATGGCAGGGGAAGGATATTGCAAAATCTCCATTCCCACCCCACTCTGGGGACAGCCAGAGGTGGTATTTGCCAGTTCTTCGAACTGCTCAATATTTCCGCTACTGGTTCTCTAGAACCTATCAGAACCTGCTGGATTTCACCCCTGATGTGAACAACCAAAACAGTGACACATTCACACCCCCACTATAGCAATAAGACTTATCTACCACTTCACAGTGCTTTACAGCCCTCTCTAAGCAGTTTACAGAGTCAGCATATTTCCCCTAACAATCTAGGTCCTCATTTTACCCACCTTGGAAGGATGGAAGGCTGAGTCAACCTTGAGCCTGGTGAGATTCAAACTGCCAAATTGCAGGCAGCCGGCAGTCATCAGAAGTAGCCTGCAGTACTGCACTCTAACCACTGCGCCACTGTGGCTACTATCTTCACTTGCTGATAAAATATGAAAAGAAAAGAAATGAAATGTGTATAGTCTTCATTCCCCATTACTAATTTCAAATGAGGCCTTTAGCAATCAAAAGGTCAACCATTCCTGTCCTAGACTCAAAGCATTCTCACACCAGAAGTAAAAACAATGTAAGTCAGTTTAAGCAGGAAGAGGAATTGTGGGCAGTAGTGGGTAAGTGGAGATCCAGAATTACCTGGCCACTTCAGGTAAGCAATGTTTGGAGGTGTTAGCAGAACATTTGACAAGAAAGGTGATCTCTGTCCTGACAATGTTAACCTAACCATCAAGAATGGTAAGAGTACTCTCCATCAACAATGATGAAGGAACACCGTGTTGATGGTACAGTTAGTTTGAACCGGGAAAGTATGCCAACTGTTGTTTGGCTCAAGCAGGCAAATGTTTCATTTTGGCCCATTGAGAAATTGGAAATGAAGCAGACACAGTAGCTGGAAAGAAGGAGGGAGAATTTTCTTTTTCAGATTATATCTTCACAGGAGAAGAAAGTTTGTGTGTGTGAGACAGAGAGAGAAATCATAATAATTTTTATCATAAAATGAATATTATGGCCTGTCTCAGGGGTGAAATCCAATTTTTTTTCCTACCGGTTCTGTGGGAGTGGCTTGGCGGGCATGGCAAGGGAAGGATACTGCAAAATCTCCATTCCCTCCCCTCCTGAGGGAAGGATATTGCAAAATCTCCATTCCCACCCCACTCTGGGGCGAGCCAGACGTGGTGTTTGCCGGTTCTCCGAACTACTCAAAATTTCCGCTACCGGTTTTCCAGAACCTGTTAAAACCTGTTGGATTTCACCCCTGGCTTGTCTGGACTTAAAAACTTAAATTAGAGAGTAAGAAATGTGATTATATCTCTGTTGTACTGCAGCTATGAAATTGGTTGAAGGAAGCCCAAAGCTGCTGGGCTTCTAACTCATATAATATCAGTTCACAGGATTTAAATGCAGTGCATCCCTACTCAAGTCTATGGAGTCATATTATGCATTTTTCTAAAAAAGAATTTTTCCATTGGTTATACTTTAAATTATTGGTAACACTGTATCCTTATTACAACCAGTTAACTGCAACAATTATCTCATTCATTTCTGTGCATTTAATTAGATTTATAAAGCAAGAAGAAAGAATTAACAATCCAATCCCAAAACTGATTAATGTAGATCAGCAGGAGTCATAAGATGATAGAACTTTTTACTTGAGGGAGATTGTATCAAATTAAATTTAGTACTGTTGCTTAAGAAGTAGTTCAGTAGGGCAATACCATAATTGCACCTGGGTTCTGGAGCAGCATGAATGCATACCTCTGAAGTTCACCTATTTCAGAGAAAAGGTTATATCAGACATTCATATATCTTCCTATAGGTAAAACAAGGATAGGTAAAACAAGGAAAAACTATATAGCATCAGAGGTGGGTTTCAGCAAGTTCTGACCAGTTCTGAAGAACCGGTAGCGGAAATTTTGAGAAGTTCAGAGAACCAGTAGTAAAAATTCTGACTGGCCCCGCCCCCATCTATTCTCTGCCTCCCAAGTCCCAGCTGATTGGGAGGAAATGGGGATTTTGCAGTAACCTTCCCCTGAAGTGGGGAGGGAATGGAGATTTTACAATATCCTTCCCCTGCCACACCCACCAAGCCACGCCCACAGAAACGGTAGTAAAAAAATTTGAAACCCACTACCGTATAGCATGTATAGCATGGAACATGTATCACCTCCTAAAATTTCCGGTATGTGCTCTGCCCAATCCTCCAATAAATCCAGAAATAATATAGATATAGCCCCACAAGTAGGAGAGCTCGCATTATTTACTTTTCCAGGTTTCAGTATCTCAAACAATCTCAAGTTAAATACAAGGTGTTGTTTTCCTCACTTCACTTTGCCCAACTGGCATCCAATTCAGTGTATATACAAGCAAGTTTATCTGTAAAGAAAGATTACTTCCCCTGCCATCCTGTCCTAACACAGTTCAGGTTACTCTGATTTTGACATCTGTCAGTCGCCTTCCTCTTGCAACACACAGGAGAATAGGACTGTCAGCAGATGTCCCTGATCATTCTGTTTTTAGAATTCTGAAGCAAAATTTATATCTTGTCTTTCTTTCCAATAGGATGATTAAGGTGGCTTATACAAGTTATCCAAAATTGGAAGCCATAATCTTGCTTATTAAAGTATTTAAAGCAGCAAACTATTTAAAAACAAGAAAGGGCATCAGAATTCTTAATTTTTATACCAGTGGTGGGTTTCAAATTTTTTTACTACTGATTCTGTAGGTGTGGCTTGATGGGTATGGCATGCCTTGGTGGGCATGGCATGGCTTGGTGGGCATGGCTTGGTGGATGTGGCAAGGGAAGGATACTGTAAAATCTCCATATCCACCCACTCCAGGGGAAGATACTATAAAATCCCCATTTCCTCCTGATTATCTGGGATTTGGGAGGCAGAGAATAGATGGGGGCAGGGCCAGTCAGAATTTTTACTACTGGTTCTCTGAACTACTCAAAATTTTTGCTACCGGTTCTCCCGAACTGGTCAGAACCTGCTGAAACCCACCTCTGATTTATACCCAGAGACTCATATTCCCATTGCACACACTAAGAAAAAAGAGAAATCACTATTAACACAAAGGAATTGCATCTAAAACTTTCAGAACTTTTGAAGATTTTAATAATAATTTAATGTTCTCTGAAAATTCAGAGGAAGTAAAGTATTAAATAGTTCAGTCTTCAAGATACCAATCTCTTTATGGAAAAGAGCATTGAAATATTTGCTATTAAAAGAGGGAAAAAATAATAATGTCCAGTCATCAGTTATGGTTCTCATTAAAAACTAGTCAAGAATAAATGTTATGCTGCAGATCATTAAGAAAAAAAATCAGGGCAAAAGTAATTGGTAAATCATCGCACAACTTGCGACATAGAAATGAATCTTCTCTAATTACTTATTTTATTCATGATTATATTGTCTAAATATATTTTCGAATGAAGATCCTCTCTTGTGTCTAATTAACCTTCTTTTATGGCATAGCATCTATTGGAAAAGAAAAAGGAAATTGCCATTACGGAACTGTGAAATAAGATTCCAACGGTTATGACATACAACATAGGTTTCGAAGTTGATTGATTAATTTTTGCTCTTCTGATCTTTGTAGGAATAGCAGCCTCCTAGCATCTGCCTATTTTTCTATTGCTATTCTACCTGGAGGATATTTTTGGAAATGGTTGAGCATAAATTTTGAGAAGACTCATTAATAAACTATTTTTTTTAGATATGACTGTTTTTCTTTTCCATTTAAAGTGGACGTTAATTTGAATAAAATAATTCAGACACATTTTACAAAGTAATCAATAACCTCGAATCCACTGAGATAATAATGTTCTACTTCTATCTCTTTTCTTTTTTATCCCTTTCCTCCATGAAACAGAGTCATACTGAACAAGTGAATATATTGCTCTTTTGTAGCCACGTTTTTAAACTAAAACTGTGCATCAATGCACAGCACAAAGCCTATGGCAAAACACTTTCCCAGTAAAGTGGCACTTATTTATCTAATTTCATTTACTTGCTTTCAAACTGCTAGGTTGCAAATGACAGGAGGTCACTCCATCATGCAGTCATAGGACTTGAAGTGCTTGAGTGTAGATTTTCTTTGGCGTCTTTTAAGCTACTGAGCCACTGCACCTCTTCATATAATGCCAGAGTAGCATGGATATAGAGAAAAAGGGAAATGTTTACTGAGAAGCCTATGAGCAAATCTGAATGATACTTGCAATCAGACCATCAATGACTCATCCAATCATTGTATCTGTTAAGTATAATTTAAAAAAAGATGCAAGGATTGAAGGAGATGTTGAGATATATCAACATCTCCTTCTGCATCTGTTCTGTTCTGGATCAGAGACAAGTTACCAGAAACCTCCTTAGGTGTATGTAAATAAGACAGTGATCTTCTTGAACCACCTTCTTTGAAAAGTTTTTATAAAGAAAAAAAAGTCTGACAATAAGAATAGGAGCCTGGTGGCACAGCAGACTAAAGCACTGTTATTAACATCAAGCTGTCTGCAATTACTGTAAGTTCAAATCTCACCAGGCTCAAGGTTGACTCAGCCTTCCATCCTTTCTAAGGTAGGTAAAATGAGGACCCAGATTGTGGGGGCAATAAACTGACTTTGTATAAATATACAAAAGTATGAAGGCTATTGCTTAACGCATTGTAAGCCGCCCTGAGTCTCCAGAGAAGGGCGGCATATAAATCATTAAAAAAAAAAAGAAAAAAAAGAATGTGGCATACAAGAG